>NC_090254.1:18328120-18660620 GCF_037325665.1 Littorina saxatilis
GTGTGTGTGTGTGTGTGTGTGTGTGTGCGTGCGTGCGTGCGTGCGTGAGTGTGCGTGTGAATGAGAGCGAGAGACATTATTATTATTATAAGTGAGCTTATATAGCGCGAACCACAATTAACTGTGCTCTCCGCGCTTTACATATTAATTTCTGCCGTGTGAAATGGAATTTTTTTTTACAGACAGACAGACAAACAAACATTTTTTTTACACACAATATATAACGCATTCACATCGACCAGCAAACCTCAAGCCTGTTAGGCGAGCATTCACCTTTCGCGGCCTTTATTCCAAGTCACACGGGTATTTGATGGACATTTTTATCTATGCCTATACAATTTTGCCAGGAAAGACCCTTTTGTCAATCGTGGGATCTTTAACGTGCACACCCCAATATAGTGTACACGAAGGGACCTAGGTTTTTCGTCTCATCCGAAAGACTAGCACTTGAACCCACCATCTAGGTTAGGAAAGGGGGGAGAAAATAGCGGCCTGACCCAGGGTCGAACACGCAACCTCTCGATTCCGAGCGCAAGTGCGTTACCACTCGGCCACCCAGTCCCAGACAGACAGACAGCTACGTTATTTTTTTTATTTTTTAAACAAATTCAAATATTAAAAAAAAAAATTTAATAAAAAAACTTTTTCGATCTATTGTGAACAAAACAACGCCCATCTTGTACGCCCCTCTCCCTCCCCCTCAAATTCTAAATTCCATCATTTCTTAATCAGTTCATTTTCTCCACTCGCTAATTAATTCATTCAACGAGACTGTAAGACCGAGAGAGCGCCATGGTAACCGCACGGGACGGGCCGGTAAGCGTGAATATGTAATGCGATCTTCTCGCTAACTTAATCAGATTGTGTGTACTCCCAATCTCTCGACCTCTGACCTGGGAGGCGTGTTAAGGCATGAGTCTGCATGCTTTGTGTTGAAACAAAAGATTCATGTCTTGTCGTCGACCGAACACTTGGTAAACTTATTTTTGTTTTTTAGCCAAAGTGTGACGAGGCTACGCGAGACATAGGTCGAATGAAATGTGAGACTGAAAGACTCGACAGAAGAAAAATGTCGTGCACAACTTAAGTAAGTTGTAGGATGTTTGTGAAGTATCTGTTTTAAACCGGATACACAAAACTGTACACACACACAAACGCACGCACAAACAGGCCTGAAAGTGGCGAGTATTTCACTCGCGCATGGTGAGTAGAAATCTGTAAATGGCGAGTAGAATTGTTAATCAACTCGCTATAGGCGAGTAAAGTTGCTGAAACACTGAATTGAAATGGTTTGTTTGGCAAGTAAAATTTGCTCTCTGGCTAGTAAATTATGAGAAGTACTAGCCAAAGGCGAGTGCCCCATTTTGTGGACTTTCAGCGCTGACAAACCCCACACACACTCACAGTCACACACCTGATAGAGAGAGCAGATAGAAAGAGGGGGGGGGGGGGGGGGGGGCGAGGGGCAGAGAAAAACAGCATAAAGTGACACAATGCGGAAACTGACATCAACTACAAAGGAAGGAACTGGCAACACTACAACATACTTCTTCAGGTGGCAACAGAAAACTGAAAACAGCGTCCAACTGATTACTTGTGACTAGATTGAGTAACAGGAACAATGATGTTGTTCATCATGTCTATATTTAAATAGCTAAAATATCAAACTGTATCTGTAGCTGTATTTTTTTCTTCTTGTTTCAAACAGGCAAAAAGAAAACTCTGAGCAAAAATACATACATCGAAATCGGGATTCATTCCTGGTAGGTTCACAAATGCAATTTTGCCAATCCCAGTGTTTCTGTGTCTGCGTGCGTCAGTGTGTGTGTATTTGCACGTGTCACCTACATAATCAAATGCCAGTAAACGCCATCAAAGAATGGAACACCTCTATCCAACCCTCAGCCCCCTCCACGCCCCTTTTCGATACACCCCCCCCCCCCCCCCGGTAACCGCTATGCTGCTACCTGGGTCTGTCTGTCCCCAGAACTAGCGTCTATTTGGGACATGACGTGAGCCTTTTCCCCCAGTCTATAAGTTAAGTAACACGGGTGACACCCCCCCCCCCCCCCCCCCCCGCTCTCCAGAATACCACGGGTGATTTCACCAAACTGACCAGTCTGAAGTTAGCGACCCCTCGCCAGACACGCACTACACACCGAGAAGCCTGGAGGAGGCCCAGACTTGGGTTTTCATTGACCCTGTACCAAGGTAACAAGCTAACTTTCCACCACCAGCAACGTGGCGGCTGAACTCAACCCAGGCCGGACCGTCACACGGCAAAACTGAGGCGAAAAGATCCTTCCACCACCACACACAATCAATTATACACGTTCGCGGCCAACGTCAGTGACTGCAGGGGATGACTGATCGAGACCAATAATGATTATTTTATATACACTCAAAACTACACGCTCAGGGGCAAAATCGAGGACGACAAAAATCGAACACGCTTTACTTCCCTCGTGCACTCAAAAACGGTCGAAATTTGAGAGTGTTAAACAAGAAAACTGGATGAAACAACACCAAAAGAGACTCACCTGTAGCAAAAGTCGCCCGCGTCTTCGTTTCCTCCCCACGCCCCCTCCGCACTACCGGCCCGTCTCTAACTAAGTGCCCCACGCTCGGCGTCCCATGCTAGAAATTCGTTGGTTGCCGTAGCAACAGCGACAATGTAGCCGGCGGGCCATGCATAAATAATACTTAGTTGCCATAGCGTGGGGCACTCCGGCAGAACCAGTTCTAAGGCACGTCTTCCACCAGGGGCAATAAAGTATTCACCAAGAGGCTGGGAAGAAAACTTCATTGGAGGACGGAGGAGGAGGAGGAGGAGGAGGGGACAAGAAAAAGAATAACTTTGACAATTTCTTGCGAAAGTCGTCTCTTTCCTTTGTCTGTCTTTTTATTTTTGTTTGGGTGTAGGTTACAGTTTGAATAAGTTTCCGGCTTAGCTGCCTATAGCACGTCGAAGCTTCGCGCTATGTTTATATTACTGAGATCAGCCACTGAGTATATTGACATTTACGACAAAAACGAATGTCACAGATTCACGGATATTCTCTCTCTTTTTTTTCTCTGTGTGTGTGTGTGTGTGTGTGTGTGTGTGTGTGTATGTGTGTGTGTATGTGTGTGTTTTGTCTGTGTGTACGCGCGCTCCCGTGCACGGACAATACTGCCACCCAATACAATCAGTTACTTCGATATATATATGCTTTCAACGAAGTTGAATTGACATCAATGAAAGAATTAATAACCAAGGCAGATTCAGAAACACACACTTTCTCACCAACACACACACAAACACACACAAACACGAAGATTATAGACAACAAAGTAGAGGAGAATTTAGGCTCCCCCATTACCGACCTCCCCCCCCCTCCCCCCCCCCCCCTTTTTTAAAAATTTTTTTACCCTTGATAAGCGTTCAAGGCATTTCAGTTTTTCAAGATTTCTTTCTATTTCATTTGAAAAGGCATTGCAAAAATTTCAGTGTTACTTTCTGTTCCCCTTAAATGGGACAGCATACAAACCCATGAATACAGGAAAAGGGGCCAGAAAGACGCTCGTTTATAAATTTCGGGCCAAAAAAAATCCCAAGGACTTTTTTTTTTATTGACTCTCCTATTATCTCGGATCTGGCGGCAAACGGTAATCGTGGTCTCAGCAAAAAAACTTGAGCTGTGCTGTTTCCTGTGGCAACTGAGCCTCGAGTGGCGACTTGCAGAGCGCTTTGTAAATCATGAGAAAACACTGCACGACTGCTATTTTTTTCTATCAAGGAAACTTGACTGCTGTGCACAATTGGACAGAGACACTGTGAAGTCAAAGATCGTCCATTGTTCTACGGATGTTTGATGATATGATGTTGCAGCCAGCACAATCAGTCCCCCCCCCCCCCCCCCTGCCGGCTCTCTCTCTCTCTCTCTCTCTCTCTCTCTCTCTCTCTCCTCATTTACGAACACACGTCCTCAATTTCCAACCCTCGCCCTTTTCTCCGTTACCTGTTATTTAGCGAAAATCACAACGCCTTTAACACTTCGACCATTTTTTTTACAAACGAAAAAGGAAGAAAGAAAGCCCAAAGAAAGCTAGCCCAGCCCACGCCTTGAAGCATGAATATAATCATTTACACAAAGAGATTATAAATCGTAACTTGAAAACTTGAAACATCGGCAAACAAAGCACATGCTCAGACGCAAGTTTATTATCTCCACATGCTAACCACCCCCCCCCCCCCCATCTACACACAATCCCCCCTATCCCCTATGTCAGTTCCTCTTGAAAGAAAAAGAAACATAGCTGACGCACGTCTCTTGGTGGCTCCTTCGGAAATAGTTTTTGCACGCAAATCGCAAGATTTTCTCGCAGTAACATGTGCAACTGGGACAGATTAAAATGAAACATTAATTATTTTTTCCGTACCACCTAACTTCACACCTGCGCGCACACTAGGTTATTGCCTTTCAACGCTTTTCGTTTTTCCATCTCCTCCTCCCCCCCCCCCCCCCTTCTCTCTCTGTCTTTCTTTCCCTTATTTTTTTTAATTTTCCCTCTCACTTCTCAGCTTGCTAAATGTCTTGGATCGCTGCCAGCTAGTGCCAGGACTGCCTGGACGCGGACACGGCGGCCCAGTGAAAACAGGTTCGACCAGAAAACAATGGACTGGGGGTTTCCATGGCAATCCACGCGCAACTTGCAAAACAATATTCAGGCTTGGGTTCCTATGAAAGGAACTCGCCTTGCAGTTGCCGGGCAAACAAAAGCCGCTTAGACCTGTCCCGCGACCGCCCAGGTATTTAGGGATAACCTGCTACGTTACCATGGCAACGCGACCAAGCGGGGCCCGCTATGCCCCATGAATCAATAAAACTTGAATAAATCTTTTATTGGGTTTTACCTCCAAGTCGCCACTCTGTGGGGCTTTTCTGTCGCAACTTGCGACTTCTTGGCACGCTCTTGGCCCCGACCTGAGCTCGCAGAAGCGGCTTAAGTGCTACACACGACTTACAGGCAGAAACGTTGCAAGTTGCGCGAGACAGCCCCAAAGTCGACCTCAACTTGCACCGTGCCTGATAACGTCGCAAGCGAACAATACCACAAAACAACCGATACCCTTCCTACTATAATTTTTACAACGCAATTTTAATCCCACAAGTATACTATAAAAAGCTGACGTCAACGGCTACAAGCCTACCTGTGATTACCCACTATCACACCGCCCTCCTACTTTCCGTTTTCGAGTACTGATTCAGCAACGCGAAAACTGTCAAAACAAAATGACTAAATTCTGCTAAAGTGTGAAAGCCAACAGTAAAACCATGCCGGCTTTACTGAAAATTATACAACGACAACAAATGAATAATGACCTTCAATCTATCATGTCACACCCTAGCAGGATTGGTCCCAACATGCGCAAGCGTTTCCGAGTAATAAATTCATTTCAGTCGAATCGTAAACAAAATTCTCGCAAAATACACATAAACTCACCAAACTATCCACAAAATACAACAAGCAATATTCCGGACGAACGCTAGGCAAGCGCGATTTACACATGACAAGCAACATTGAAATGTCTGTGGCTTGACGGCATGCCGAAACACACCCCCTCTCAGCGATCTTTGAACCGTATCTCGGCGCTAATAAACCATTTTGGGCTGAAAACAACGAAAATGTCCCAAAACATGCCGCTGCTTTCACTCCTGATTTTGTGCGATCGCGACACGGATCATACAATATGACCTACTAAAAACATTCCAAAAACATCGAACAATGTTTTGTGATAACTTTTAAGGTACATCTAGCTAAAATTACAACTTTTTGAGACTTCTAAAAGTTACAAGTTAATGGGTTACCTCAGTTGTCGATCGATGTCTTCTGCTTGTGTCTCAAAATCTCGTTGCGACGCGAGATTTTGAGAGAAACCCAATAACTTGGCATTTGCGGCGTAGAAAACGGAACTGGTGGGTTCCTTCGTTTAGGGACTACTCAACTACTGAAACTTTGACAGTGTCCAAATTTTTTTTAAAGCGTTACTTATTTATTCCCTTTCGGTTGCCTCAGTAACGAGACGCCATTTTGTCAATCAACAGGTGCGTGTGGCAGCCGTGTTTACAGTTGCCTCGGCGTGTTGGAACTGATACAAAATGGCAGACGAGGAGAGTTTCGAGGAAGAGGAGACCGGAGGAGAGGAGCAGGATGAAGAGGATGAAGCCGAGCCGCCTGGAGACGAGGAACAAGACCCTGAACATGTGGAGGGAGAAGAAGAGGAGGAGGTATGAGATGTTTTGATTTTGCTGGAATTCAAAAGGGCGCAGCTAGTTTGTTTGGGCAGTTTACTCAACGCATTTTTTATTTTTTATTCAGTCTTTAAATCTAGGGTTTACGTGTCAGGATAGTTTACTGATTGAAATATTGTCTGTTTGTTTATACATGTAATGTGTGGGAATGAGCAACAGGGGAGAGAGAGACTGAGAGAGAGAGAGAGATCAAGAGAGAGAGAGAGAGAGAGAGAGAGAGAGAGAGAGAGAGAGAGAGAGAGAGAGAGAGAGAGAGAGAGAGTACAACAACAGCCGTTGAACAGTACATACACTTTTGATAAACTGAAGAGCAAAAAAGTGAGGCAAATCTTACCATATTACTATGCCCAAAATGTAAAGGTGACTCTCAAATAGGTGCTCTCCCAGTTTCGCGAGGATAGCCAGTACTGGCTCCTGCAACATACCAAGACCAGATCCAGAACTAGAAGTATCCATGTGCTTGTGCACACATTTTGTCATTGTGCGTGCTTCTTTCTTTTATTAAAGAAATGCGCATCCACCATTTATGCAAACAAGTAACTTGTGTTGATGCTTTTTTTTTTTTTTTAATTTGTGGCAGCAGGTTGATTATTGCATGTTCCTGATATTGCCCTGGTATAGCCTACAAGAAAATCAGAAGTACTGCTCCTTTCCCCAGTCTGATTCAGTATCTTCCCTGCCCTGATTCAGTATTGCAGAGCCTGTTTTGAGAAGGTTATCATTAAAACATGTGATTTGCTCATATATTTTTTATCGCTTTCACAAGCACAAACCAAAGGCATGTAATTTGTTTTGAATAGAAAGGACCGGTGGCTGTGAATCAGAAGTACAAATACCATCCACTTGTTATCTTTTAATTACTTTTTATTTCAAACGTTCCTTTTTTCTACAGAAAGTACCACCAAATCCCCTGACAGAGGATATCATTGCAGAGAGTTTATCACTGCTGTGTAAAACTGGAGATGGTCTTTCACATGCCTATGTCAGACTGGACATCCATGAAAGGTATGTGCAGCATGTGTTAAGATAAATACAATAATAGGTGACTAGACACATAAAATGCATGAGATTTGGACACATTCATGTGCACATCTACGCACTCAGTATTTGTCACATGGCAGAAAGATGTGTGTGTGTGTGTGTGTGTGTGTGTGTGTGTGTGTGTGTGTGTGTGCGTGTGTGTGGAAAGCTTGAAGTTTATACACTGGGCATACCTATTTCATACCAGTAAACCAGCACCAGAACAAACACATGGATACAGCCATCAGTGCCTTTATAGCCTCTTCTTCTTCTTCTTCAGCGTTTAACTGTTGCTACAAACTGGCATGTGCAACATGTTTCCCACAGTTTTGCAATCACAAGCAATCACGGACACCTGTTGAAAAGGATGATGATTAACATCTTTCACATCTACTGGGTTGATTTGCAAGTAAATGTTTTAATGTTTTTTTAGAAAGTTCATCCTGCTTGTCAGGAGGCTGAAACAATTTTGTCCTGCCATTTTTTTCAGGGGAGTTACAGACATTTCCATCCTCAAATCATTCATTCACTTGCGCTACGTTGACGTCAGCAAAAATGCTCTCAAGGACATCTCACCACTCAGTGCGCTCACACACATGTTGACGCTGAAGGCAGATGAGAATCTTCTGACCAGCCCACATCTGGAAGAGATGCCGTTTCTACAAGTGGCCAGCTTTAGTCACAACAGGATCAACACCACAGAGGGCATCAACCACCCCATGTTGGAGCATCTCATTCTCAGCAGTAAGTAGGATTTGCATACAGTGGAACCCCCTTATAAGACCTCAAAACATTTAAGAAAATCAGGTCTTAAAAAGGAGGGAGTCTTAAAATGGGGCTAATTGTACAGAAGTTATGAACAAAAGTCTGAGAAAACAAGGTCTTTAAAAGGAGGAAGTCTTAAAATTGGGGGTCTTAAAAGGGGGGTTCCACTGTACAATTGTGCATGTTAGTGGAATTTAGTGGTAACGATAGTAATGTTGATAATAATCAGTTTTGTAGTAATTTTTATCATCATGGATCTCTCCCATCCATTTATGTCTGTTAGTCAAATACACTTGTGATATAGATGCAGCCAATCACTCACCTATGAGTATGAGTACCAACAGTTGAAATGTTTTAAAAAGTATTCTGAGTACCAACAGTTGAAATATTTTAACAAGTATTCTGAGTACCAACAGTTGAAATGTTTTAACAAGTATTCTGAGTACCAACAGTTGAAATGTTTTAACAAGTATTCTGAGTACCAACAGTTGAAATGTTTTAACAAGTATTCTGAGTACCAACAGTTGAAATGTTTTAACAAGTATTCTGAGTACCAACAGTTGAAATGTTTTAACAAGTATTCTGAGTACCAACAGTTGAAATGTTTCAACAAGTATTCTGAGTACCAACAGTTGAAATGTTTTAACAAGTATTCTGAGTACCAACAGTTGAAATGTTTTAACAAGTATTCTGAGTACCAACAGTTGAAATGTTTTAACAAGTATTCTGAGTACCAACAGTTGAAATGTTTTAACAAGTATTCTGAGTACCAACAGTTGAAATGTTTTAACAAGTATTCTGAGTACCAACAGTTGAAATGTTTTAACAAGTATTCTGAGTACCAACAGTTGAAATGTTTTAACAAGTATTCTGAGTATCAACAGTTGAAATGTTTTAACAAGTATTCTGAGTATCAACAGTTGAAATGTTTTAACAAGTATTCTGAGTACCAACAGTTGAAATGTTTTAACAAGTATTCTGAGTACCAACAGTTGAAATGTTTTAACAAGTATTCTGAGTACCAACAGTTGAAATGTTTTAACAAGTATTCTGAGTACCAACAGTTGAAATGTTTTAACAAGTATTCTGAGTACCAACAGTTGAAATGTTTTAACAAGTATTCTGAGTACCAACAGTTGAAATGTTTTAACAAGTATTCTGAGTACCAACAGTTGAAATGTTTTAACAAGTATTTTCACATACTCAACCATGCTGAACATGTGTTTCAACGGCTTTTTTTTTCTGCCCAAAGAGAGTGATAGTTTGAGAATGAATGTTGAAGAGAGAGAAAATGGTTAATATGTATTTTCACTGCTTCTCTTTTTCTTGGTCCAGAGGGAGTGACTGATTCGGAATTAATGTTGAAAAGAGAGAACATTATATAAAAGCACATATGACACAAAAGAAGAGAAGCAATTTCACTTGATTCTCCGTTACTTTGACGACGCAATTATTTAGCAAGCCGGTCAGCATGGAACACAGAGAGAGTTGGTGGTGCACAAATAGAGCTGTCTGTTCTATTCAACTATACTGCTAACTCATATCTGCTCAGTTGTTTCATTAATCCCTTTGTTGTTGATGACTCGTGTAATCATAATGTTTCTATTTCAAAATCTAAACAACGAAGTGTCTTTGGTAAGATGAACAAAGTTAAAAAACAAAGGATTACTGTACTCACCAATACAAGAACGAGACAAGACGGTACGAATTTCACCATTTCTATTTCAGACAACATCATCACACAGGTCACAGGTCTTGATGCAATGAAGCTGACACGCCTACACACATTGGAACTTAGAGGGAACAAGCTTGAGTCAACGGATGGCATCTATCTTCCAAACATCAAAAACTTGTTTCTGGTGAGCTTTTCTTTTTCTCACAGACAAAAGGCGGTAATGATACATTACCATAATAAAGATGAGCATGTTGTATAAGTTCAAAACATATTTTCATAGTGCTGGTTTGTGTCTCAGTTGTGTTTAATAAAAGACAAAACTCTGTGTGTATGTGAACGTGTATGGGTTAGTCTGTGTATTTATGCTTGTGCATAATGCACATGTGTGTTTATACGGTTCAATTTCATATGTTTGATTTTACTTTTAAGTTTTTAATCACATATATGTGTATAAAGTTAGTGTTTGTGCATTTGCTTTGTGAGCAAATGCCGTTTGTTGTCTGTTGGTAGACACCCCCATAAATATGAAGACTGTAACGTGTTGACAATAAAAACAATGAATCATTATTTTTTTAGGGTGCGAATGTGATCAAGAGGGTTGAAGGCTTGGGCCGATGCACTGGTCTGACAACGCTTCATCTCCGTGACAACCAGCTGGAGAACTTGGATGGATTTACAGAAGACCTCAAAGAACTCCAGTACATTAACTTGAGGTTAGTGTAATCCTAAGGGAAGAAAAACATCTTACAGTTACCTTTCACCAAGAAAATATTTCATTCTTTAAAGTGGTAATTTCTTTAAAGCATGTTTCAATTATTTAATTTGTTAAATTTAGTAATAAGTGGCTGTGGTATTTTCATGGGAATAAAGTAACTATAATTGTACTTATGTGTGCTGGGGTTGATCCTGAGGATGAACAAAAATCAAGGACAAATACATGTGCGGAAAAGGATGTCAGTAATGAAACTGCACCTGCTGACATGGGAACACATGTATCAATACACACACACACGTTCTTCTGCATGTGTACACATGCACACCACATAATTACATGCACACACACACACTCTTTCTCACTCTCTCTCTCACACACACACTAACACACATGCACAACCTCTCCTCCTGCATTCTCCTACACACACACAAAATGTGTAATATTTTCTCATCACAGAGGTAACCTGGTAACGTCAGTGAAAGAAGCGGCCAAGCTGAAAGGTCTGCCGTTCCTGCGGGCCCTTGTGCTGTCAGAGAACCCAGTGGCGGAGGAGGATGACTACAGGCTGGAGGTTCTTATCGCTCTTCGCTCGCTCGAGCGACTCGACAAGGACGAGTTCACCGATGAAGAGCGAACGGAGGCGGAAGAGATCTTCGAAACACGAAAAGCTGAAGCAGAAGCGGCGGAGGCGGTAAGTGCATGTTTTGCTTTGCGTCTGGGAATACAGAAGGCGAGCAGTGATCTGGTTGGCCTCACTTTGTGTGTGAAAAATGTGAGTGATGTGATCCCTGATTGCTCTTTCCCTTTGCTTGTACAGTCCAGCCTGCCTGTAACGGCCACCCAAGGGACCGACCAAAAGTAGTCCCTACAGACAGGTGCTAATTCTGGAAAGGGGAATTATATAAAAGAACAAGAGGCGAAGCCATCAAGGCTCACGTAAGAAATCGACAAACAGTAACACAAACTCAATCACTCCGTCACACATACACACACACACACACACACACACACACAGAAAGAGAATAGGTAAAACTGTGCAAGAAAGCGAGACACTAGATCTAGATCTGTCTGTCTGCATGTACACTAGTTTCGGCCCGCTCAAAATAATAATGACCGAGACTTTCAGTACTTCCTTCGCGTGACGTCTAACCCTCTTACGTCATAATGTGACGTCAATGTAATGTGACGTCTTCAAATGTTCAGAGTTTCTACCACAGACATACACACGCACAAACACACACACACACACACGCATGCACAGACAGACAAAGTTACGATCGCATAGGCTACACTTACGTGAGCCAAAAACTCCTCTGGGATCTTTCGGAGTGGTCATTGTGGGCGGGTGGTCGCTTTCAAGATGTGGTCGCTAGGGCAGGTTTGACTGTACTGTTTGTTTTGGAAGTGAAAAAACAGAACAATGTTGTGTGTGATTTTGCAATGCTGAAGATTGTGTTTGTGTGTGTGTGTACGCGTGTGTGAGGTTTTTTGGGTTCATCTTGATTGACATTGTACCTCCGTAAATGTGAAGCCAGTAAATTATGTGAATGCGGACTGCGGTAAATGCATGTAGCAGATTGTATCCTCTTTATCCTGTAGTCTTTAACCGAGAAAAAGTGACCATCCCCTATCCTCACCCCAAAATTTAGAGCAAAGTTCTGTTTGTACTGAATTGTGTCTGTTTTTAGTTGTGTTGTTTACATCTGTTTCACAGTTAAATAGGGTCCCTGGATTAGCAGGAGGCAGTTGTAAATGTACATCCAGTAGCTTATCCATTGCCGACTGTACATTTCCCTTTTTTTTTTACTGCAGTACCAACGCTACCAGATTATTTCTGATAAAGCAACATAAGATGATTTCCTTTGACTGAATGATGTATGTGTAAACACCACACACACAGGAAGCAAAAGCTGTGGAAGAACAAGAAGAAAGAGATCGCGAAGCGAGAGAGGAGGAAGAACGGGAACGACTAGAAAGAGAGGGCGAAGAAGAGCTTGTACGGGAGGCTTCAGATAGTGACGGACTTGAGGAGAAGGTCTCAGAAACTGAAGAAGGTCCCGATGACGCTGAAGACGCTGCTAATGAGCCTGAAGATGAAGATGAAGATGAGACATAAACGGTATAGGGTAAACTCTCAGGTTATCTCTCTCATCACGGCCTGCATAGCAACAGCTGAGATATTGGCTTCTTCTTTCCACCTGTGTTTGTGGTTTCTCGTTCCTAATTAGTTGGCTCTGTTAGCTGTACTGGTTTGGGTTAACAGTTCTGATCTCTTGGCTGCGAGTTTTAGTTTCTTGTTACCAGTTATTCTGCTCTGTCATCTGTTTATTTTGGCTTCAGCAGAAAACTTGTTTGATCTGTTACTACTTCGATTTTTTTTCCAATTTTTTTTTTTTTCAAATCACTTTGTTTCTCTTTGATTTAAAAGTCTGCCTTGCTGTTCAATTGTATTTTCTTTCTTTTGGTTACTTGAGACTTTTAATATCATTTTATTTCAGGTTTATATTGGAACTCTTGATAAAAAAAGATGTCTTGAACATCAGAAATTGTATAATGTAACCTCTTGTCTTCACTCTCTGATCAGTACACAGAAACATGTTATTGAAAGTGAACTTAATTCATGAGTTTTCAGTCAGTAACAAAATCAAAACATGAGTACAAAAGAACATCTTTATTTGGTGTTTAACATCGTTTTCAACCACGAAGGTTATATCGCGATGGGGAAAGGGGGGAGATGGGATAGAGCCACTTGTCAATTGTTTCTTGTTCACAAAAGCACTAATCAAATATTTGCTCCAGGGGCTTGCAACGTAGTACAATGTATTACCTTACTGGGAGAGTGCAAGTTTCCAGTACAAAGGACTTAACATTTCTTACATACTGCTTGACTAAAATCTTTACAAAAATTGACTATATTCTATACAAGAAACACTTAACAAGGGTAAAAAGAGAAACAGAATCCGTTAGTCGCCTCTTACGACATGCTGGGGAGCATCGGGTAAATTCTTCCCCCTAACCTGCGGGGGGAACAAAACGCCTTATTCATAGTATCATTTCCGTGTGCTGTGCTCAATGCTACCTTTTTCCTGCTGTTGATATCTTGATTTGGCAGCCACAGATGAAGTTTAACTTGAATTGTTGTTTAATTGTTTGAGAGAAATAAATGTATGTTTCACTGTTGGTTCCTTTGATTTTTGAGTCACTTGAGAAAAAGTGACTATGTAATCGGTCAGTGTTAGTCTGTCCGGCCGGCCATCCGGCCGTCCGTAGACACCACCTTAACGTTGGACTTTTCTCGGAAACTATCAAAGCGATCGGGCTCATATTTTGTTTAGTCGTGACCTCCAATGACCTCTACACTTTAACGATGGTTTCGTTGACCTTTGACCTTTTTCAAGGTCACAGGTCAGCGTCAAAGGAAAAATTAGACATTTTATATCTTTGACAAAGTTCATCGGATGTGATTGAAACTTTGTAGGATTATTCTTTACATCAAAGTATTTACATCTGTAGCCTTTTACGAACGTTATCAGAAAAACAAGGGAGATAACTAGCCTTTTCTGTTCGGCAACACACAACTTAACGTTGGGCTTTTCTCGGAAACTATAAAAGTGACCGGGCTCAAATTTTATGTGAACGTGACTCATTGTGTTGTGAATAGCAATTTCTTCCTGTCCATCTGATGCCTCATATAATATTCAGAACTGCGAAAGTGACTCGATCGAGCGTTTGCTCTTCTTGTTTAAACTGAAAATAAGCAACACATGCAAAAGGTTAAAGCGATGAATAATCTGACAGGCATCAGAGTCCTTTCCTTTAACAGATTGTAAACTGCTTTTGCACTAAGTTAACGATAGAAAAACTATATAGAAACTTATATTACTGAATGTGTGGTAAGACGTTTTTGCTAGATGTGTTTTTGACCATAGCAGACAGGATTTGCACAGAGTTGGATGTAGATAAGAAAACTAGCTGTGTGTGTGAGAAAAAGAGAGAATGTGTGCAGAGTATGTGTGTGTGTGTTAGTGTTTTACAGAAATTTAGTTTGGTGTGTTGTATAAAATAGTTTAAAATCTATTTATACAGCAAGTAGATGTAGACTGTTATTGCACTGTTTTACTTCCTAGATGTGTACAGCAGACTGTAGACGGCTAAATTCCTTATACACACAAACAAAGAGTCTTAAATTTTTTCTGATCCCTCCATAGAGCTTATCATAATTTATGACAATATATTTGTTGTTATAGCAACTCTTGCTTTCACTATAGTTGAAGGGAGATAATTCAGCACTGCATGCTTTACAGAGAGAAAATGTCTGGCTTCTGGGAGACTTGTAAAAGCTATGTAATTATACAGCCTATGAATAAGGTTAACATTTCAGGTATTCCAATTGTTGTCCATATTATACATGTAATGTAGAGTTAAAGTGCGGAAGCTTTGATCAATTTGATTTGTCGGCAAGTATTTATACTTTCTCGGAACAATTTAGATCTCCTGTATAAACTTTTCTCTGGTCTAAGAAAAATTAAAGCAATAATCACACACAAAAAAAGTAAAATGTAAAAAGATTTGATTGAACAATAAATGTTAGTGTCCGATATTCTTTACTTTCAGTCGGCAACCGGTAAACCAACCAGAGCTATTGTTACAATTAAAATACTGTTGATTATTTTTGAAATTATTTATCTAAGATAGTATGTCAACACACCTGTATTCATGCAAAATTTTAAAATATTTACAACATATTATACATTTGTAATCCCGATTTTGTGTTTTGGGGGACTGAGGATATTTTTCCAAGTTTGTTTGTGTTGTTAACTTCACAATTTCTTTTGTTTTCAGAATGAAGACGGAGCCAATTCTGACGAGGAACCAATAGAAGGCTGAGAAGTGTTGTAGACTTTTTGGGTATCAAAATGAACAGAAACAATACCCAGACTTCAGGACATTTTGTTTGAATTCTCTTCTGCCAAAACATCAGACAGTATAGTATCAGTATTCATAGTATCAGTTCTGTGCAGTGTGGACCAGCATTATCTGTGATAATAACATTCCGTCCTTTTCTATACTGTTAAAAACAATCCTTCAACAGAAATATTCGTTTACTTTTGTTGAAATGAAAGTATTTAAATGTGAGTTACTGTATACCCTAAATTGAGCAGCAGAAAGAAGGCACTTTATTTTCTCTGGTCATATGACACCAAAATGTTTCATATAATGTCTTCACATTTATAGGCTCACACAGTGTTTTATCCCAGCAGTTTTCAAAAAGTGTTATGCATTTTTGTAAATATTGTGTTTTAAATAAAACCAGAACAAAATGTTTATTATGAGCTTTCATAGTTAAAAGAGTGTGTGACTACTGTGTGTGTGTGTGTGTGTGTTGTGGTTGAAAGTGGGTACAAGTGCAAAACATTGTTTGTCTAATATTTATAATGACGCATTTCTCCTTAGGCCAAAAAAAAAAAGTTGTATGTTTCTGGTAACATGGCTGCAAAAAATAGGGTAGGTAGGTAGGGATTTTTTATTTATTTTTTGGTTGTCGTTTGTCAGGGTAGAAAATAACTACATGTATACAGTGACGCAAAGAGAGTGGACTTACTATACAAAGAGAAAGACAACACATTACAAAACAAATGAGACAAAAGGGATGCGGGGTTATCGATCCCCCTTGTGTCGTCTGCCGTCTGTTCCTTTCGTTTTGACGCTTTTTTTTTTTTTTTACAAATGCAATTAAAAAAAAAGCCTAGGGTCGGCGAGAAAAAAATAGGTAGGGTCGGGTGACCAGAAACATACAACTTTTTTTTTTTGGCCTTAACACGAACACACGCACTCGCTGTAACAAGATCAAAGGGATTGATTTGGTCATTTGTTTTCAACATCACGGACACATTAGGCAATGACAATAAAAAAAAAAGTAATTCCCACCACAAATTGAAATACAGACTTGCGAACATGAGAGTGTTGAACAAGTAGCAACAATGATTGAGCTGAGCTCATTTTCTGTTTGGCTTTGAAAATAAACGAGAAAGAGGTAAAATAAAATGCAGACATTCACACAAACACAACATTCACACATACAAAGTGCATATACCCACGGCAATAAATCACACCACATTACTCTCAGTCACACACATCTGGAAACTTACTTTATTTGGTGTTTAACGTCGTTTTCAACCGTTCAAGGTTATATCGCGATGGGGAAAGGGGGGAGATGGGATAGAGCCACTTGTCAATTGTTTCTTGTTCACAAAAGCACTAATCAAATATTTGCTCCAGGGGCTTGCAACGTAGTACAATACATGACCTTACTGGGAGAATGCAAGTTTCCAGTACAAAGGACTTAACATTTCTTACATATTGCTTGACTAAAATCTTTACAAACATGGACTATATTCTATACAAGAAACACTTAACAAGGGTAAAAGGAGAAACAGAATCCGTTAGTCGCCTCTTACGACATGCTGGGGAGCATCGGGTAAATTCTTTCTCGTCCCAACCAATATGGGACTCCCCCTAACCCGCGGGGGGCATCTAGAAACTGCAGTAGGATGAAAACAAGAGACTGTGCTTCTCACTCCTGTGAGTATTCTGCTCAAAATGAATCCAAGAAATATTCAAGCTGAAGCAAACTCTAATCCCAAACAATTGTGGTACCAATTAGGTCTGATTTTCCATCTACTGCAGTTCTTGCTGGAACTGAGAAACAGCCTAGAACTGAGAAACAGCCCCATCATCTCTTACCACCCCCTGATCATATTCAACACTGATCCAGCACCATTATCATAAAATTAATGTACTTTGCGTAACTGTTTGATCAAACTGATACGACAGAACTGATAAAAACTGAGAAGCTCACCAAAAATGGGAGGCAACCAAACAATACTGCTGTCAAACAATCTAACATGCATTCTTTTTTTTACAACACACATCTTTCCAACCTCGCACCAAAATAAAGTACATGTATTGTCAAATGACTAAGCTTGACCTTTTTCGCATCAAAACACTTCACAGCACCACCCTGTCTATTTCTTCTTCTTTGATTTTTGCTGGTTTTGGCCGGTGGAGGCAGAGTTAGCGACACTGTCTCCGGTGCCAGTCTCTGGTCTTGCCTTCTGCCAGGGCAGTGGATTTTTTCTGTACATGGGCCAAGGTGGAAGGGTCAGCTGTAACAAGAGGAAATGACAATTTAATTATAGTAATATGTTTTACACATAATACTGTGGAACCCCCCCTTTTAAGACCTCAAGAAAAATCTGAGAAAATCAGGGCCTAAAAAGGTGAGTCTTAAAATGGAGGTAAATGAGGTTTAATGAACAAAAAATCTGACAATGGAGGTACCACTTCTTCGTTCCCTTCATTGGCTTCCCGTGTCCGCTCGTATCAGATACAACCTCCGCTCACGCGCTGACAGTCGCAAAGTGGAAACTCTCGAGCGAAGCTTGCCTTCTTTTGGAAATCGCTCGTTTGCTTCTGCGGCTGCCATTGTCTGGAATTCTCTCCCTTCCTCCGTTCGCCATTCTGCTTCTAAGGACTCTTTCCGCAGTTCCCTTAAAACGCACCTTTTTCGCGAATCCTTGTAAATTGTCCTTGCCATCTTTATAGACTGTTAGAGGTGAAGTTAGATTTGTTGTTTGAATGTGTCTTTTTTGTATAGTTGCTTCAGCTTTGATTGAGCTATAGGGTTGTGTATGAAATTTGCATTTAGTCTTTCTTTTTCTTGCTGAGTGTATGTACAGTCTAGAGAGGAGACGGACATGGTGTGAGCTTGTCCAGGGGGGTATATGAACATCTCAGTGGCAGGGGGATGGAAGCACTTGTTAATGAGTTTGAGTGTGTATGCGCGTGGTGTGCACGAGGATGTATGCACGTGAGTGATATTAGTAAATGTGTATTATTATAATATCATCTTTGTATTTATATTATTGAAATTGTTATTATACGTTATTTGCGTGTTTGACCAAAATATGACATTTTACACAGATCGAGACAGTCATTGTTCTCCGAGACCGCGCTAGCGGTCGAGGTGAACAATGACTGTCGAGATCTGTGTAAAATGTCATATTTTGGTCAAACACGCAAATAACATTTATGTATCGATCGAATTCCTTTCAGGTACTTATGACTTTGTTGTTGTTTTGACGATTGAACGAGCACACACACACACATGCATGCAATCCACATGTTACTTCATATTTGGGCGTTTCAGGTTGACCGAAACTTCAAAGGAACTACAAAACACACGTCATGTACTCACTTTGTTGTTGTTTTGACATTGAACAGCACACACACATGCAATCAAACACATGACGGTTTTTTTTTTGGAGTTCCTTTGAAGTTTCGGTCAACCTGAAAAGCCAAATTATAAAGTTTTGTCGGCCTCTGACGTCACATGACTCAAAGAAGGGAAATCCAATCTCCAATCGATACATATCTCGATGTACAGCGCTAAGAGCATAGTTAAATTTGTGAAGCGGCGCTATATAAGCTATCTTTATTATTATTATTACATTTATTGAGGTTCAATGAACTGAAAATCTGACAATTGAGGTTCATGAGGTTCAATGAACTGAAAATCTGACAATTGAGGTTCAATGAACTGAAAATCTGACAATGGAGGTAAATTTATTGAGGTTCAATGAACTGAAAATCTGACAATTGAGGTTCAATGAACTGAAAATCTGACAATGGAGGTAAATTTATTGAGGTTCATTGAACTGAAAATCTCAAAAAGTACAAAGAAGTCTTAACAAGAGGGGGTTGTCTTAAAAGAGGGGTTCCATGGGTGTATTTTTTAAGTGGTATTACTGGAAAGTACAGCTCCCACAAAAAAACACTGATTGGTAACTGAGCAACCAGGAAAAATGTAAGTACAATATCACACTGACAGCTTTATTTCAATGTTAGTAAAACTGTTAAATGTACTCAAAACTAGCAGAAAAAAAGCTTGTGATTTCCATTTTGATGTTTTCAAGAATTACCTGAAAAATTATAACAGATAATCACTTGACATAAAAAAAACTTATCATCAATCATTTGAAAATCCATGGTCCTTTGCTGTCAAGCTCGTAATGATTTCATTATTATTTCCTTTGCTTTTTTGTTAGCTGTTTAATAGTTATTAAAGAAAAATGTCAAATGATTCTAAAGGTATTGACAGGCACTTACAATACAGGACAGCAGGACTCCCGCCAGAAGAATGTACATGGTCTGTGAGAACTGCTGACATACATAGCCCCATACAAATCCAACCGCCTGAAAAGTGACATAAAAATATGATCATAATTTTAACATTTGAAAACAGCCCAAACTGAGGGATAATGCATGCAAGACAAACCTATATTGGTGCTAACCTGGTTCAGAACATAATCATTCTACACAGCTAAAAAAAAAGTTTACAATAGGAAACTGCACCAAACCTACAACTACAAGCATCTGTGCCTACATGAAAGAGCATTTAAAAAATGGTTCTTGGCAATAGATAGAAAAGTTAATAGATGTTTAGGTTCAGTCAATTATTATCTCCCTTTTGTGTTGATCTGAGCATCCTTGTTATTCATTTCATTTGGAGAGATGAGAGAAAATGATCAAACTCCTCCTAAATTATAAACTATGATTGAACTTAGTACAATACTGTAGTGAGCTTATTCTGCTGTTCATTAACTACTTATTCAAATATCTATTGCACAAAGCACTGGTCATTGCTGCTTGTGTACACTTTGACAGACCATGATGCTCTCTGTCGGTCTTGTTCAATGCTTGGCATACCATTTGAAAGTAAACGTTTTAGCTCATCTGACATCTGGCAAACACATTTACTAACAATTGTGACTTTGAACCAACCAAGCTACTCAAATTAATTTAATGTTTATCTTACAACATAACACAGCAAAACAAGAAAGTGGTACAAGAATCAAGCACAGTAGAATGACTTACTCCAAACAACAATATGATGAGCTGGAATGTCTTTTCTGCCTTCTTTTGTCCAGCAAAGTCCTGAAAAAAACACACATCATCAGTACAGCAAAGTGTCATGATGTTGCCAAAGTTTAAAAACATTCAAGAAGTTGCATGGGTTTATAACGTATTTTTAAGATACAGAAAGGGAATTAATTAGGCACAACAAGTGGTAAAAATGCACCCACTTTATAGTATATCTGTCTTCCTAGCATAACAAAAAGTTCATTCAGATAATAGCATGTTGTGCCAGTCCCAATGGCGCCAGTGGGCATACTTTAGTGTACAGTTCTTGCACTGACAGGTTGTTCTTGCATGACGATTGTGTTACACGCTGTTTTGGACTTTGAGGTATGCAGTTTTGAGTGGATCTCACTGGTGCTAAAGACCAAGATGGCGAGTATCACGCTTTCTAGTCAATAAGGTGTTTAACATATTTGGGTTTCTTTTGCCTCCGAGTATACATGCTGCTAAGCCCATTATCTAAAGAACCAACATCAAGTCAACGTTCACGTATGTGGCACTTGGAGATTCAGTCTCATTGTTGTTTCACAAGTTAGACGCATCAATCGTTAATTTACTTTTGCGCCTTACAGCCGTTCCCTGTGTCTCCGCAGTATCACTATCAGTCTATCACTGACGTGTCTTTCCAGCAGATGGTACAAAATCTCAGTCGTCTCTCGTGGCGTTAGCGTCAAAAACTGCATTCATTTCGAAAAATATACGCATCACATACTTACCATGTGCAGAGGCATTGACTGAATACTTTCAGGAATCAGTGGCATGATGTAGTCCATTTTGAAAGGAAGAAAATTGCTGGAGAGCAGTTGGAGCAGACGTGAAGTTGAGGAAACCGGAAGCCTTATACCGAAACACTCGGAACCGGAACACTCTTTGGACAAAAAGAGTTGAAACGGTATTTTTTCCTCGAAAACGAGGTTAAAGAGTCAAGACAACTTGTTCCTACTCCCAATATGTTCTAATTGATTGCAACAGCATTGGCTCATCAGCAGTGAAAGTCGTTCAAAGGAGTAACCATACACATCAAACATGGGTGTTCCTAAATTTTATCGATGGATCAGCGAACGCTACCCTTGCCTCAGCGAAGTTGTCAAAGAATTTCAAGTGAGAAAGATCCTACACATGTTTTTTTCTGTTCCTGTCGAAGAAGTTTGATTGTCAGCAATTACTAACCTGCTCCTCACTAGCAGTAGCATACAGATCGAATTTTTATACACCATAGCTTTAATAATTGTCAATAATTAGTTGTTATCTAAGTGAAAAACGATCGAGTTGGTCACGTTGCATTTGCAGTAAAATGATTTTGCTTCGCAGTTAGTTGTTACAATGCAGGCTGTATAGTGTTATGACAACATTTGTTTAACAATAAATAGTATTGATAATGGTGCAAAAGATTGGCATATGATATTTAATTTGTTTGGTCTGAAAGCCTACGCATGTGGGTCTGAGATTTGTCATGTATTCTAAACAAGACTAAAGCATGAGTGAAGGACATGTTTAAAATTGAAAACAATTCTTCACTGGGACTGGGAGGCAGAGGAAACTGAGAACTAGCAGTAGCATAAAGTGCTCTCTGCATCTAGTAATATACCACATGTCGTAAGACTAAGAGTAAGAGTTATCCACGACTATTAGGCAAAAAAAAAAAATTGTCTGTTTCTGGTCACCCGACCGACCCTAAATTTCGGCGCCGACCCTAAACTTTTTTTTTCCAAACTCAAAATGTTTTTTTTTTTTTGGGTGGTAAAGGACAGGGTGAGAAAATGAACAACAAAAACGTGTGAAAACGAAAGTCCGCTGACGATTTGTAAATATGTTGAGTGTCTTGTCTCTATGTATAGTGAATCCAGTCTCTTTGCGCGATTTTTAAAGTTAGTTTTATTGGTCTACATTTGGGGTAAAAAAAAATAAATAAATAAAAAAATAAATAAAAATCTCTACCTACCGACCCTATTTTTTTTAGCCATGTTACCAGAAACAGACAATTTTTTTTTTGGCCTTAGAAAAAGCGAGGCAATCTGAATCATTGACAAAAACTGAAATTTTATCAAAATTATGCCCAATTGCACGATTTTGAACTTACAGACGTACACACATACAGTGGTTACATGCAATTAGTTTTAGAAAGCGACATTCATACCCTTCATACATGTATATGTTTATTTAACTTGAGGTTTCATCCAGCGTATGCAAAATAACATGGTGGAACTTAATTTTACAAGATGTTAACTATAGGCTGACTTGATTTATTTTATCGTTTTCTTTTTTTTTACTCTGCAGCTTCCGGAATTTGACAACTTGTACCTGGACATGAACGGTGTTGTCCATACATGCTCACATCCTGAAGATGACAACCCCCACTTCAGAATCACAGAGGAACAGATCTTCAAAGATATTTGCCACTACATTGAGGTACCTGTGCACATCCGGCATCAAGCGCACACAGGAGAGCATCATGCCCACACACACACTCACACAATGAAACACACGGAGTACAACACAGAACAGCCTGTATAAATGTACCGATTATTCTGAAAATATGGGTTCAAAAATTCAGGTGCAGGTTTACACTTTTTGCAGAACCATATGGTGGGGAAAACAACTGGAAATCAATACAAATGACATAGTTTAGCAGATTCTATTTTGCCAGGCAATATTTTGCTGTAGCACTTGTCTGGCACAGGTCCTCTATTGCCAGTGTGTAGACAAGCAGCGTAGTGTTCTGGTTTAAACTATATGTTCCCTGAAAGTGGTGTATGGCTGCCTAGATACACGGTGATACACGTAAAGACCCACTTGTGCAACAACAAAACCAATACGAGTGTGCGTGAGAGCTTCAGCCCATGAACGCAGAAGAAGAAGAGATACACACAGCATATTGTTCTGGTTTCAGTTTCTGTTCCGCATGATCAAACCCAGAAAGGTCTTCTTCATGGCCATCGACGGAGTTGCACCCAGAGCCAAGATGAACCAGCAAAGAGGTCGCCGTTTCAGATCAGCCCGAGAGGCAGAGGAACTCATCAAGAAAGCTCAGGAGAAGGGAGAGACTCTTCCCACAGAGAAAAGATTTGATTCCAACTGCATCACACCAGGTGAGATTTGTCTAGTTCTTTTTTTTGGTGTGTGTATTTGTGAGTGTTTTTGTTCTTGTTGTTGATAGTTAGGTTTTAAGAGGTGGCATTGCATGTGATTTCATCAGCATTCAGCTGCCAGGGGCATTTACATATTTTCTGTTTTATTGAGTCACTTGAGAAAAAGTGACTCTATGTAATCGGTCAGTGTTAGTCTGTCCGGCCGGCCGGCCGTCCGGCCGGCCGTCCGTAGACACCACCTTAACGTTGGACTTTTCTCGGAAACTATCAAAGCGATCGGGCTCATATTTTGTTTAGTCGTGACCTCCAATGACCTCTACACTTTAACGATGGTTTCGTTGACCTTTGACCTTTTTCAAGGTCACAGGTCAGCGTCAAAGGAAAAATTAGACATTTTATATCTTTGACAAAGTTCATCGGATGTGATTGAAACTTTGTAGGATTATTCTTTACATCAAAGTATTTACATCTGTAGCCTTTTACGAACGTTATCAGAAAAACAAGGGAGATAACTAGCCTTTTCTGTTCGGCAACACACAACTTAACGTTGGGCTTTTCTCGGAAACTATAAAAGTGACCGGGCTCAAATTTTATGTGAACGTGACTCATTGTGTTGTGAATAGCAATTTCTTCCTGTCCATCTGATGCCTCATATAATATTCAGAACTGCGAAAGTGACTCGATCGAGCGTTTGCTCTTCTTGTTTTTATTTATTTTAGTTGTTGTTTTTTGTTTAAATTATTTTACTTGCTTGTCTGTTGGTTCTCATTTGATAGTCATACCGAGGATTCAATTCATGGATTATTTGGTGCTCTAGCATCAAGTAAGGATAGCCTATGGTTTAACCAGTGAACAAAGAACGAATTGGTGATGCACATAATTATGTTACTGAGATGTGAATGAAGATTTCTTTTATTTCTTTTGCAGGCACACCCTTCATGGTTCGTCTTCAGGACCACTTGAAGTACTTTGTCGTCAACAAGGTCACCCATGACCCTCTCTGGCAGGGCCCGCAAATCATTCTCTCAGGTCATGAGGTCAGTGCGTAGTAAAGCTAAACACTGTATTCCATCTATTTGTATCTGTCTGGAAAAACTTTCGGTTCGCAAGATATGGAAAGAAATAGGACAATTTTTCATTTCCTCATTAGATACAGTATACTAAGGCCCCCCCCAAAAATAGTCTGTTTACGGTAACACTTGCAAAAAAATAGGGTCGGTAGGTCTTTTTTTGTTTTGTTTTTTCCCTCAAAAAACCCCCATATTTTTAAGTTATTTTGCCAAAAATCAGACTTTTTTTTTTCTTAAATTTTTTTTCTCCCCCAAATGCCCAAAAAAAAGTCTAGGGTTGCGCGAAAAAAATAGGGTCGGTCGGGATACCGTAAACAGACTATTTTTTTTTTGTTTTGTGCCTAAGAATAAACCCAAACTGCAGAATGGTATTCTCGATTTAACCTGTTTTTCATAGAAAAGTCTGCACATATGCTGGGATTCCTGCAATGTAGTTTAGTCTTTGTATATAATTAGAAACACACATGCGCACTCTAAAGTTTTAGATCTCAGCTACTTTGGGCCATGTTGTCTTTACCACAGTTTTGTTGTTATTGTCTTCTTTAAGGTTTTTTTTTAACACTTTGTACCACACCTATGTTGACCAAATTCTTTTAGCCGAGACCAGCTGTGCTGCAGCAGGTCACTCAGAATTGTAGTAACTGTGTAGAACTGTGTATCAACATGCTGGAATGCAGGCGTTAGATAGACGTCACAGGAAGCGACTGAAGCCAACAGTCAGAGCAGAATGCGGATATGTGCCGAATAAAAGCAGATGCAATGTATTGACTATGTGTGTACGGATATATCCATACCTGGTCAGATAGAGCCATATGAGTGGGTACGGATATATCTGTACCGCGGAGACAATGAGTTAATGTATCGGTAAGCAAAAAGTATGTCTTTTATCTTCATGATTTCAGACGCCAGGAGAGGGAGAACACAAAGTGATGGACTTCATCCGTTACTCTCGATCACAGCCAGGACATGATCCCAACACACGGCATTGTCTCTACGGTCTGGATGCTGATTTGGTCAGTCATTTTGGTAGCACCCTCTCAGATTGAATTATTCATTATTATTTTTACTTCTGTATTTAGAAATTTATTAAGATAGTTATTAATAACATTTCTTAATTCATTCATTTATTTAAACATGTATTTATTCGTTAATGCATACATTATGTAGACATTTATGAAAGTACCATATACTTATAAACGGGTTCAGAATTTGTTGAGGTTGGTGGAATGGGGATTTTTTTGTTGGTGTTGTTGTTGTTGTTGCTTTTTGCCTGTTTTATTATAAACTTAAAAGTTAAAGGCATATGTACTCGATGACTATACACGCTAATTGCTTTACCAACAGCTGGAGACATGCTAAATTAAGTTCTCTGCAAAATATTGTGGTCTAGGACCCCTTCAATGTTGAGATATGTTAATTTTCATTTTGATCTGGATCGTCCTATTTATAGATTTGGCAACACATGTAACGTTGATGCAAGGGAGCTAACACCGCGGCTTTGTTGACATCCTCACTTTTTCAGAGGCTAGAACAAGCTGTAATGCATGTATTATGGTCCGCGCATGGTGACATATCGTCATTATATGGTCTTATGGTGCGTTTGACATCGATTATGGGCAAACTACACTTTGTAAACACGGGAGCGCGTACATATGCCTGTAAAATAAAATCTAGCTGTTATTTTTTTGTGTGCTTTTTTTCAGATCATGCTGGGCCTGACGTCTCATGAGCCCCACTTTGCACTGCTAAGAGAGGAGGTCCGCTTCGGTGGCAAGAAGGATCGGAACAGGAGGTACAGTGGGACCCCCCCCCCCCCCCCTTTTAAGACCTCCACAAATCTAAGAAAATTTGGTCTTGAAAAGGAGGGCGTCTGAAAATGTTGGTAAATTTACAGAGTTATGAGCAGAAAATCTGAGGGGGAAAACAGAACTTACACGGGAGGGAGTCTTAAATTAGGGGGTCTTGCAGGGGGGGGGGGGGGGGGGGGGGGGGGGGGGGGCGTAAAGAAGTGTTATCTGTGTCTTGTTACAGGATTTTGACTTTGTATTTTATTCAGAGGTACCAGGCATAATTTTGTTTCTTTACTGTTGATGGTTTGTTTTGTGATGTGGGATGGGTTGCTTTGTTTCAGTTTCTGTGTAAAATGTTTGTAAAACAACTCCATTTTGATGTGCAGACCTAGCACCCCAGAAGAAACGACTTTTCACCTGCTTCACCTGTCACTGATGAGAGAATACCTGGACTATGAGTTCTCTGCCTTGAAGGTATGGCACTCAGCATCTTTTTTTTTTTTTTTTTTTTAAACAGGTTTTGATTGTATTTCAACTATATATGAGAAACAAAAGGAAGCTAAGTGATCAAAATGCATACAACATGTGCAATCGAGTAAGTGAGACCAATTTCAACTACTTATACTTTAAATAATAAATCAAACAAAATTTCCTTGTTGGTATTTACAGTATTACCAATAATCTGATTACTCGTATTGAAGGATAAGGAGCTCTATCTCAGTTTGTACAGTCACGTTCTCAGATGAGTATGATCTGATCAACAAAGGGAAGTAAGCGCTATAAATGCAGACAACATGTGTAATAGAGTAAGTGAGAGTTATTCGGAACCACTCTCCTGGCACCTGAGAGAATTGAAATGGACAAGCGACTTTCATCAGATGAGAATGTGCATACAAACAGTGACAATGGGGGTAAAAGTTATGTGTACCAATCTAATTTTTCAGACAACGCTGCCGTTTGAGTACGACATGGAGCGCATCATAGATGATTGGATCCTGATGGGTTTCCTGGTGGGTAACGACTTCATCCCTCACCTCCCCCACCTGCACATCCACCACGACGCTCTGCCCCTCCTGTGGAAAAATTACATGGAGATCCTGCCCACACTCGACGGTCAGTGGAAAGAATAACACTGATAAAAAAACAGCAATTACAACAACTCCATTGTCCGTGAAAATAAATACAGTGGTACCTGCGATGAAAGGACGCCTTTGGAACCAGTTAAAAGTGTCCCTACATTGCAGGTGGCCTGTCATGACAGGTATAATTTGGTCATGATAATAAACAATGGGACTCCAGAAGGTGTCTTTTCATGGGAGGTGTCCACTCATCAGAGGGGCCTTACTCCCTCCTTTTTAAGACTTTTTTGCTCAGACTTACTGTTCATAATCTCTGTAAAATTACTCCCATTTTAAGATTCTCTTCTTTGTAAGACCAGATTTTCTCAGATTTGTTTAGGTCTTAAAAGGGGGGTTCCACTGTAGCTCCGTGTGACTTTCACCATCATGTGGAGTCAATCTCAAACGGTTGCTCTTCTGTCAGTATGTGACGTCACTTCCACAGTGTTACTTGGGGACTGTGCCAAAATTCCCTTGGATGCATTTTAACCTGTACATTCTTAAGCTGTTTATTGGTGTTTGGTGTTGCCCTTGGATGTGAGATTTTGTTTCACGCAGTAACGTTGGTGTGGGGTTTTTTGTTAAGAAATCCGTACAGAAACTATATTGCTTTGCACTTAATGTACAACTGCATGTTCCCATGTTCCCCGCGCGGGTTAGGGGGAAGAATTTACCCGATGCTCCCCAGCATGTCGTAAGAGGCGACTAACGGATTCTGTTTCTCTTTTTACCCTTGTTAAGTGTTTCTTGTATAGAATATAGTCAATTTTTGTACAGATTTTAGTCAAGCAGTATGTAAGAAATGTTAAGTCCTTTGTACTGGAAATTTGCATTCTCCCAGTAAGGTCATACATTGTACTACGTTGCAAGCCCCTGGAGCAATTTTTTTATTTGTGCTTTTGTGAACAAGAAACAATTAACAAGTGGCTCTATCCCATCCCCCCCCCCCCCCCCCCCCCCCCCTTTTCCCCGTTGCGATATAACCTTCGTGGTTGAAAACGACGTTAAACACCAAATAAAGAAAGAAAGAAAGAAATGTTCCCATGTTTCAGGTTATCTGAATGAAGGGGGCCGCCTGAATTTGCGTCGCTTTGAGAAATACCTGGGAGGCCTGGCCAAGGTGAGTCTCCTTTCTTTTCAAACTTGTTTGCTTATCCTATGCTGTCCACAATATTCATTTGAAGACTTTTCGTGTGTGCAAATTCGACATATTGAAGTCTATGGAACATGTGCTGTACCAGTATAGGGACACACTGACAATGGTTTGCTCAGTCACCTTTTGGTTGTGCAAGGAATTTATCAGCTAAGTTATAATCCATAGATAACTTTTCATTCGGACAGAGCCTTTCAGTTGTGAAAAATGTCAGGTGGGTTATAAACTGTAAATAACTATTTGAAAGAGATTTTTATCTGTGGAATTTACTTGTGAATTATAAACTGTAGAGAACTTTTTGGTTTTACAGAGACATTGAATGCTCACTCTGCCTCGTAGAAACAGTGTGCTTCACTGTCTCAGATCTGGCAAGGCTTTAAGATGGGATAAGTCCGTCTTTCCACTTGGTCAGATACTAAAAAAGAGCATCCTGGGTTATCTCTGTGCATAGTCTCTTTTTTTTTTAAGAATTAATTTTGTAAAAGGTACTGGTGAGGTGAACTGTTTTCAAGAGGCGTGGTAGGCCTTTAAGCTGTGGAATTTACCAGGGCCGGAATGTATGTAGCAAGGATAGAGACTTTAGCCCGGGATAAACCCTATCCTTGAGCTGATTTAGCCCACTGTAAAAAATATCCCAATGCATGAGTCGAGGTTAGCTCTATCCTCGGGCTAAAAGCCGGATCAAACCACAGGCGGAAGGTATCGTCCACTGGACTACTACTATCACAGAAAGACTACAAGGTACGTCACTCACCTTCGAGTCTTCTGTGTTCTTGGAGTCGCTTCCTGGGGAAAAATATTGTTCAAGACGGTTTGCCTCTTCCTACAGTCTGTGTAAGGTCAAATAAATACAGTTGAATGATTGTTTGAACTGTATGTACCTTTAATTTTCAGCTTCCGTCCCTTGCAGGTTGTTTTTAACCATCATTTGGACGAATCTTCGTTTGCGAGCCGCTAATATCCACTTCGTTTCAAATCATGCATCCGCACCGAATATGCATACCAGCGCTCATTGGTTAATAACAGGATATTCGATGATTATTTTCCCGTGGGTAGCTTCCCTTTGCTGCACAATATTTACATATGTTTTAGACCAATGAGCGCTGGTATGCATATTCGGTGCCAAAAATAGATCGAGGGCAAAGCTCGGGTTAGTTATCTTTTCTGTAGTCTCGACACATGCATTGCGCTAAAGTATCGATGATATCCTGGGGATAGATAGTCCGGGTTAAGCTTTTATTCCGGGTTAATAAAGACCTCGCTACATACATTCCAGCCCAGGCAATTATGAACTGCCATGAACTGTCCAGCTTGACACAAACTTGGTGGTTGAATTTACCAGGCAATTACAAACTGCCCTGAACTGTCCAGTTTGACACAAACTTAGCTGTGGAATTTACCAGGCAATTACGAACTGCCCTGAACTGTCCAGTTTGACACAAACTTAGCTGTGGAATTTACCAGGCAATTACGAACTGCCATGAAATTTCCAGGTGAATGATAAATGTGGATGACTTTTTCAGTTTGACCGAGAACAGTTCAGCGACCAGTATGTGGACATGAAGTACCTGGAAGGAAAGAGAGGTGGGGCATCACAAGGAAAAAGGGGAGCCCCTCCTTCAGCGTCAGGCGGCAAGAGGAACGGTCCCAGCAGCCAGTCAAAGGTGGGGCTTGATTAACTGATTGGATGATGAATTGACTGGTCACTCAATCAATTCAGTGGTTGCATTTTTGAGTGCTCATCGAGGGATTCAGTGGTTTGAGCCATTTTTTTCGGCATCAGGTGGCAAGAAGAATTGTTTCAGCAACCATTCAATGGTGGGGATTGATCGAGTGATTGATTAATTGAGCGATTGATCAGTTGAGTTTTTGATTGATTTAATTGAGGGATTGGCTTGCTCATGAATTTGTTATGTTTTTAATTTCTTTGCCGATTGGTTCGTTGAAAGAAAGATTGATTGATCAATCAGTCAATTGAGTAGTTGAGTTTTGGATTGATAACTGAGGGATTGACTGGTGCATGTATCTGTTATGTCATTTTTTGATTCACTGATTTGTTCATGAACGATTGTGATTTGTTCATGAAAGATTGATCACTAATCAAGCATGCATTTTGCATCAGCAGAAAGGAGGAAAGGGCAACAACCCCTTTGCTGTTCTGGAAGGATTTGGCAACATGGACGAAGAATACAATAAGCAGGGAAGGGAGAATGGGCAGCTAGAAGGTAAGACAGTCTCAGCAACATGCACACAGACTATTCTTTCATTTCTTGGTGAAAACTATGAAAGCTGGCGCCAAACTGGATTATTTCGGCACTGTTGTTCTTTAAACAAGGTCAGAGAGTGGATTTGTGCACAGACCCGCATAAATATGCTTTTTTTTGTCAATCTAAAACACATTCAAAAGCCAATTTAAGAAATGTATCAGTTTCAGTGGGCTTTGCAGAGGAGGGGGGGGGGGGGGGCATGCCCTAATAAAGTTTTTCGTTTCCAACCCGGTCCTATTGCTGCAAATTGAAAGATTTCAGCATACTATTCCAACCATTCAGGAAAACACATGTTGTACTTTAGAATGTGTGTGTAACCAACCAGTGGAACCCATTTTTGGGACCTTTAAAAAGATCTGAGAAAATCAGGTTTTAAAAAGGAGGAAGTCTTAAAATAGAGGTACAGTCGAACCCACTTAAAACGAACACGCTAGTTACGAATTTTGACTTATAACGTATTAGTTTTAAGTTCCCAACTGAATACCTCTTTCTTCATGCTTAAAAAAAATGCTTGAAACGAATTCTTTGTAACGAATTTATGCTTATAACGAGCACTTTTTGGATTCCCAAGCATGCATACTGTCTGTAATTTACTCACGCTTATGACGAAATCTTTAAACTCGTCTCGAGATCGACATATCATGGGAATTTGAGAAGTTTGAATACATGTGTCAAAGTCTTCCCTTGCATCGACTGCTTGAACCATTGCTCAACCGATCACTGAATAAAGTTAAACTGATTACACTGTACTCACAAAACAATTTCAAATTTAGAATCAAAGTGATTGATAGCTCAGACACTGAACATGAATGACTGACTGACGTTTATTTCCTTCGCGAATACCAAAAACGAAACATCAATGTTTTGAACGGAAGCCATTGCCAAAAAATGTAGATGCCAGAGTGGTTTACCTTGGACAAGGGAAACCACACTCTCAACGTTTGCGTTCGCCGGTTCGCGATACTTTATCAGTCAGTCAGTGCTTTCGATTTGGATTTGAACATCATGTTGCAACCAAAAAAACCCAACTAAATTGGCCAAGGTTTGCTACCCGTCGCCAAGGTAAGTGATTCCGGACAAATGATAGGAACACCGCGAATGTGGACAGTGTCAGTGTGTGTGTGTGTGACCAAAAACGTAACAACTGGATGAAACATCTGTGTGCTCACTCTCACTCAAACTCAACAATCATCACTCAACATGAGACACACATGAACATGTAACTGAATATGTCACTTTATTGTCCAAACGTGAAGCAGCATGAAAGTTGCGAAAGAAACAAATTGAAACACCATAAAATGTACAAGACTTAAAAAAAAATAAAAAAAATAATCAATTTTCTTAATACGAATTTTGGTTAAGACGAACTTTTTTTCCGATCCCCAGTGATTCGTCTTAAGCGAGTTCGACTGTAAATTAACAGACGTTATGAACAGAAAATTTTAAGAAAGCAGAGTCTTAGGAGGGGTGGAAGGGGTCTTTTAAAGAGAGGTTTGCTGTGGTGTCAAAATGTGCAACACTTTTTTTCTGTTATATCAGCGCGTGCAGCCTCTTTTCCCAACAATGCCGATGACACTTCTGATGAGGATGACTACGACACGTTTGATGATGAGTTCAGCGCACACAAGCGAGATTACTACATCACCAAGATGGGATATGAAAATGTCACTCCGTAAGTTTGATGTTCTCTCTTTGGTTGTGTTAATGAGAGATTTGGAAAAGGAAGAATTGGTTTTACGGGGAAAGAGAGCACACAAATGCGTAGAGGAGGGATGGGGGGGGGGGGGGGGGAGGCGTGGGATAGTGATTGCGAGCTACATTAACCGGCTGAAGAGTGAAGGATCCTCACCCGTGTCTGCAGATTTGAGAGGAAAATGTGCTTGTCATGTGCCTCCATCACATTTTGTGTGTGTGTGTGTGAGGGGGGGGGGGTGTATTTTTTTTCAAGAAGATTCTTCTCTTTGTTTTGATCTCCAACTAAATACAGGCAAAACAGCATCATCTTAAACACGAGCTTATGATCTCCAGTTTCCAGTAGATGTACTTGTTTGTTTCAGTGAGGTGTTGCGAGACCAGGCCTACCAGTATGTGCGTGCCATCCAGTGGATTCTGCTCTACTACTACGAGGGAGTGCAGTCTTGGAGCTGGTGAGTGAAGACTAAATTTGCATCTGTACAGGTGTGAGGGTGACCACGTTTTGATCTGTAGAGGAATTTAGGTGAACAATTTTTGATCTGCACAAGAAAAAAGGTATTGGGATGACCTCATTTTGGAACCTGTACCTTAAAAAGATGGTTGGGACATGCAAGTTATGTGGATCCATTATTCTGATATTTCAATGATAGTAAACAATTCTGTGCAGAAAAATAAACTGTCATAGAGTTTTATGCAGATATTTAAATTTCTGTGCTTCTGACATTTCAAGTGAAAATTCAGACTTCTGGATCTGGATCTGGATCTTTTACGTTGCAGGGACCACTGTTGGTCATCTTCGCAACGGATGCAGGAGAGTGCATGATAATAATTTAGAATATAATAAAAGTCCTGACTTTTTAAAAACAATTTTAGCTAGTTTGTGTTTCATATTGCTGGTGTCTTGACAACATTTCATTCTGTAGTGATTGGTTTGTAAGGTGGGTATGTGTGAACATTTGCTTCAGTGGTTGAAAGCAAACTTTTAAGAATTGAGTTTTTTACTCTTTTTTCTCTCTGCAAACAGGTACTACCCACACCACTACGCTCCCTACATCAGCGACGTGCGGGACTTTGCGGGCATAAACCTCACGTATGAAATGTCGGAGCCGTTCAAGCCGTTTGAGCAACTGATGGCTGTCCTGCCCGCTGCCAGCAAAGATTTTCTGCCTGCACCCCTGCAGGTGAGTGCCCAGTTTTGTTTCACTTCAAAACAAAAAGAAAACTCAACAGTAACCAGTTTTGGTAAATTCCTCATCAAATGTTCGTCAGACAGTCGCTGACTTCTTCAGGATGGTAAGGCCTAAAAAAAAGATAGGTGTGGTTACGGTAACCCGACCTACCCTATTTTTAGGGGCCGACCCTAAAACTTTTTAATACATTTGTCAACAAAAAAACCCCACAAATCAAGAAAACGAGTGCAGAAAACGCAATGAAAGCGAAAGCGCTCGAGTCGCACACTTATTTTCCTGTCAAGTAGGTTGAATTTGTACACATTAGAAAAACAAAGTTAATAATAAAAAATAAAAAAAGTGATTGCCTACCTTCCTACCCTATTTTTTTGTGGCTATGTTACCGTAACCACACCTATTTTTTTGGGGGCCTAATCAGCTCTTCTGTTCTTCTTCTTCAGTTCTGTTTCACATAATCACACTACAGGTGAAACTCTGGGAAACTGTTGAAGACCTGTTCCAAACTTGGCAGTTCACAGCATCAGCAGGCTTCAGGCTATGAGAGATACAATCGTTCAATGCTGAAGAAGACAATTATTAAAAGATTTGGTTATCAGTGTCTGTAGCTACTTTTTATTCTGTCAGTTGCCTTGAAATTTCTTCATGTCTAGATCAAGGTTTTTAAATAAAAAGTGCCCAAACTTGTCAATGGGAATGCAGTCAGGGCTGAGGTGCGCGAACCAAAAGTAGGTGCCACTCAAACGGGAGAGAACGAACCGCGGTGTCTGATTGGTTGAAATCGCAACAAATCTCAATTTCAACCAATCCAATGCCGCGGCTGGCTCCCACCCGGTTGGTAGCTTTCTTGTGCACCTCAGCCCAGGAGTCTAGAATTTAACCGGCACGGTTGGCCTAGTGGTAAGGCGTCCGCCCCGTGAGCGGGAGGTCGTGGGTTCGAACCCCGGCCGGGTCATACCTAAGACTTTAAAATTGGCAGTCTAGTGGCTGCTCCGCCTGGCGTCTGGCATTATGGGGTTAGTGCTAGGACTGGTTGGTCCGGTGTCAGAATAATGTGACTGGGTGAGACACAAAGCCTGTGCTGCGACTTCTGTCTTGTTTGTGGCGCACGTTATATGTCAAAGCAGCACCGCCCTGATATGGCCCTTCGTGGTCGGCTGGGCGTTAAGCAAACAAACAAACAAACAAAAGTCTAGAATTTATTATCCACTCTAATCACCTGTGGCTTCACTAACTTCGTAAGTCTAGAGATGGTTGAGGGGTAGTTTTGTGTGTGTTGTTTTTTGCTTTCGTGGAAAACATTTCTTTCCAGTTGTGTTCAAGACTCATGTTTGATGTGATTTCAGGAACTGATGACAAACGAGAACTCACCTGTGAATGACTACTACCCAGTGAATTTCAAAACAGACCTGAACGGCAAACAGCAGGACTGGGAGGCTGTGGTGCTCATCCCCTTCATTGATGAGGTGAGAGATCAATCAAATCAAATCAAATCAACTTTATTATCTCACATGGAGAAATTGCAGTGGTGGTGCATGTAACATTAAGACAAACGAAACGCGAGATACACTTGTTGTTATTTCATTGTTACGTTATTGATATTTGTTGAAGACGTTGTCTTTGATGTTTGAGCCATTGGCATTATGTTTTGGGATGTGCTGATAATAGTGCTTGATCATTATGTTGTTGTTGTTGTTATTGTTGTTGTTGTTGTTGTTTTGTTGTTGAGTCACTTGAGAAAAAGTGACTCTATGTAATCGGTCAGTGTTAGTCTGTCCGGCCGGCCGTCCGTCCGTAGACACCACCTTAACGTTGGACTTTTCTCGGAAACTATCAAAGCGATCGGGCTCATATTTTGTTTAGTCGTGACCTCCAATGACCTCTACACTTTAACGATGGTTTCGTTGACCTTTGACCTTTTTCAAGGTCACAGGTCAGCGTCAAAGGAAAAATTAGACATTTTATATCTTTGACAAAGTTCATCGGATGTGATTGAAACTTTGTAGGATTATTCTTTACATCAAAGTATTTACATCTGTAGCCTTTTACGAACGTTATCAGAAAAACAAGGGAGATAACTAGCCTTTTCTGTTCGGCAACACACAACTTAACGTTGGGCTTTTCTCGGAAACTATAAAAGTGACCGGGCTCAAATTTTATGTGAACGTGACTCATTGTGTTGTGAATAGCAATTTCTTCCTGTCCATCTGATGCCTCATATAATATTCAGAACTGCGAAAGTGACTCGATCGAGCGTTTGCTCTTCTTGTTGTTGTGGTTGTGGTGGTTGTTGTTAGCTGAGAGCATTGCGAAAGTCTGAAAATACAGAGGGATCTAACTCTTTCTGAGATATACCACCTTATGTTAGGCATCTGTGTTATTTTGTGTCCTTAGATAGCAGAACCATCGACATATACCGTACTTTCCGGGTGACAAGGCGCTTCGTTATCTAAGACGCACCCCCTTCTTTTTAAAAAAAATTGTAATCCAGTCACCCATTGGACGCAGGGGGCCGATAGGGCGCACCAAAATGACCCAGTTTTTGCCATGAGAGGTGGTTCCCCTGTCATATCTGAGAGAGGAAACACTTCCTGCACCGGGGTCAGTGACCGACTTTAACTGAGTGAAAATATGTGTGCTCTGTGTGTGCGGCCAGATCAAAGGCATTGTGATAGCTGGGTGGCCTTGTTAAAAGACATGACCTTCTTCCCAGGGGTCAATGACCCAGTTTTTGCCATGAGAGGTGGTTCCCCTGTCATATCTGAGAGAGGAAACACTTCCTGCATCGGGGTCAGTGACCGGTCAGTGACCGAGTTTAACAGAGTGGAAATCTGTGTGTGCGGCCAGATCAAAGGCAGGGCAGTACCTAGTAGCTGAAACATGCATTATCACAAGTTGTTTGACTGGTACTCAAGCGGTCTCTTTGATTTTGTTCGTATTTCATACACGGATTAGGCGCTTCGTGTTATACAAGACGCAGGGGTCGAACTCGAGGAAAAAAGTCGCGCCTTATGACCCGGAAAGTACGGTAGACCTTTTAAAGGCTCAACACCGTCGACTGAGCTAACGTCACTTCATCATGTAAAACCACCACCCTTGTAACATGTAACAGTATTTCAGAAACAAGCCATCAAAGACAATAATAATTCAATGACCACAATTTCCATTCAAGCATCGTTTGCTGGGGGCAATGCGCACGAAGGAACCCGAGCTGACGCAAGAAGAGAGGCAGAGAAACTCACACGGTCCGTGCTACCTGTACCAGCACTCCCCGGAGTCACAAGGAACCTACCCCTCGTCCATGCCTGGAACCTTCCCTGATATTGCAGCCAGCCATGCCAAGTAAGCATGCTCTGATTTGGTTCTGAGATGGGTGAAAAGTACAGATCCTTAGCTAGCTGTTACAGAAACTGTTCACTCTTTCTTGGAATCCAGGTAAACTAAGTATGAAAACAAAACGTTGAGATATTTTGACAACTTCTATAAAATATTTATATTGCGATAACTTGACTTCTATGTAAAAATACTCAAACAGCATGTGATATCTTAACAACTTCTATGAAAATATACATATAAAAATACTTAAATAGCATGTGATATCTTAAAAACTTCTAAAAAAATATGAATATTGCGATAACTTGACTTCTATATGTAAATACTTTAATAGCATGTGAAATCTGAACAACTTGTATGAAAATATGAATATTGTGATAACTTGATTTCTGTATGAAAATACATTAAGAGAATGTTTAAAAGGAAACAGTTACCCAGGAGTGGCCACCATGGGCTGCATAGTTCAGTGTTTCTCTGTTAAATTGTTGGATTGCTACAGAAGCTGTGAGATTTCCAAGTTCTACTTGGGCTGCAAGCCAGAGAAGAAGAACTTTTGTTGAGTTGCTGCCACTGTACTGTGTTTCAGAGTCTGTGCGATCCCCAAGTTTCACTTCTGCCTGCCGCCAGACCAGCTATGCAGAGGGTTGATGCCAGGAACCAAGCTGGACGTCTACTTCCCTGGATTTCCCACACTGAAACACATCCCTCATGATGTATGTACTGCACATGTTTCTGTTAGAGATTTGTAATGTCACTCAGCGTTGTATTCTTTGAGTATGAACAACGTTTAGCTTTTGTCTGTTGGTTTGCCAATGACACCACTTAAAATCTTACCCTTCTTTCAGGAAGAAGTGTGTGTGTGTGTGTGTGTGTGTGTGTGTGTGTGTGTGTGTGTGTGTGTGTGTGAGTGTGTGTCTTTAATCTGTGTGTGTGTGTGTTGTTATGTCTTTAATCTGTGTGTGTGTGTTTTGTTATGTCTTCTTTAATCTGTGTGTGTGTGTGTGTGTGTGTTGTTATTATGTCTTTAGTCTGTGTGTGTGTGTGTGTGTGTGTGTGTGTTGTTATTATGTCTTTAATCTGTGTGTGTGTGTGTGTGTGTGTGTGTTGTTATTATGTCTTTAATCTGTGTGTGTGTGTGTGTGTGTGTGTGTGTGTGTGTGTGTGTGTGTGTGTGTTGTTATTATGTCTTTAATCTGTGTGTGTGTGTGTGTGTGTGTGTGTGTGTTGTTATTATGTCTTTAATCTGTGTGTGTGTGTGTGTGTGTGTGTGTGTGTGTGTGTGTGTGTGTTGTTATTATGTCTTTAATCTGTGTGTGTGTGTGTGTGTGTGTGTGTGTGTGTGTGTGTTGTTATGTCTTCTTTAATCTGTGTGTGTGTGAGCGCACTCATGCACATGCGTGCGTGCATGCCTCTGTTTGTTTGTGTATGTGAGAGAGAGAGAGAGAGTGAGGTCTTGTTGTTTTAGTGGTGTGGATAACATTGTTGCATTTGTATTCCAGCACCGCTTGGAGAAGCGTGGAGTGAAGGTGTTCCAGATGAACAGCAGAGGCTTCAACACGATACTCAAGATCAAGGATCTTCCAGAGAGGGTAAATGGTAGTAGAAGTAGGAGTAGGAGGGGCAGTAGGAGTAACAGGAGGAGTAGTAGGAGCAGCAGCAACAGTTGTAGTAGGTAGACATGGGGGAGTAAGAGCGGGAAGGGAAGTGATAGCAGCTGTTATGGTGTTTGTTTGTTTGTTTGTTTGTTTGCTTAACGCCCAGCCGACTACGAAGGGCCATATCAGGGCGGTGCTGCTTTGACATATAACGTGCGCCACACACAAGACAGGAGTCGCAGCACAGGCTTCATGTCTCACCCAGTCACATTATTCTGACACCGGACCAACCAGTCCTAGCACTAACCCCATAATGCCGGACGCCAGGCGGAGCAGCCACTAGATTGCCAATTTTAAAGTCTTAGGTATGACCCGGCCGGGGTTCGAACCCACGACCTCCCGATCACGGGGCGGACGCCTTACCACTAGGCCAACCATGCCGGTAGCTGTTATGGTGTGAAAGCACTGTTGAAAATAGGAGCAGAGAGAGATACTGTGTTTGCAAGCTAGTAACTGTGTGTGCATGAGCAAGATAGTCAACTCTGCTTTGCAAATACTTTTTATTTACACTCCAACTTATCCATAATTGAAGAGTTGTGGCAGTGTAGCAGCCCGAAGAAAAGAAAAAGAAGAATAAAGTTGTCTGTAAAATTTATGCTGTGTCTTTCTTTTTCTTAACTTACGTGAATTACTGTCGTGTTTTGACGAAAGTGGGTGGTATTGTCAAACACAATTTGTCTTATTCAGAGCCTCGGGGAAATAGCAAACGAACTTCTGGGACAGACAACATGGGTTGGATGGCCACATCTCCATGAAGCCAAGGTCTACGCTGTCGCTGATGAAAAGTTCAGGTGAGTGATTTGGTCTTTCTCGTTTTGTTCATAAAAGTAAAGGTTAAAGGTCGTCCCCTAACGATGTTTGGTCATTAGGGGGGATGATGTTCGAGATCTCAACTACTGAGTACTCTCAACCAGCTTTATTAAGGCGACACCCATCTTCTTCTTCTTCGTTCATGGGCTTAGACTTCCACGTACACTCGTGTTTTTGCACGAGTGGAATTTTACGTGTATGACCGTTTTTACCCCGCCATTTAGGCAGCCATATGCCGCTTTCGGAGGAAGCATGCTGGGTATTTTCGTGTTTCTATAACCCACCGAACTCTGACATGGATTACAGGATCTTTTCCGTGCGCACTTGGTCTTGTGCTTGCATGTACACACGAAGGGGGATAAGCCACTAGCAGGTCTGCACATAAGTTGACCTGGGAGATCGGAAAAATCTCCACACTTAACCCACCAGGCGGCTGCGGCCGGGATTCGAACCCTCGACCTTCCGATTAAGAGGCCGACGTCTTACCACCACACCACAGCGCCCGTCGCGGCACCCATCTACTCTCGCTGCCTTCACAGTATCACGTTAATGAGGTTTGAATAAACTGATAAGGTGTGTACACAACATTTTGCACAGGGAACTATTTCTTTGATCTGTATTTGTTCACAGATGTGACACACATTTTTAGTGAGGAACAGTATCAATGACTTTTATTATAAACAATGAAAAGAAGACAACTTTTCAGTCACATCAAGATACTGGCTACTTCTACTTTTCCTGGCATACATCTTCTGTTTTTTCTCTTGATTATCAATATCCATAAATATTCATACACAGACACCTTGTTTGGGAGCTGTAAATCATTTTAAAAACAGGTTCAGACAATCTTCTTCTTCTTCTTTCATGGGCTAAAACTCCCAATGTTCACTCATGTTTTTGCACGGGTGGATTTGTTACATGTATGACCGTTTTTACCCCACGATTCTGGGAGCATACGCCGATTTTGGGGACATTAAGACATTCAAATTAACTGTGTAGATGTTAATCATAACTTTGTTTCACCGACTGTGTGCAGGATTGAACTAGAAGAGCAGCACAAGAAGGGCCAGGCGGCGCCAGTGGTCTCGTGGAACAGGAAGGAACTTGCCAAGCACGAGACAGACGTCTTGTACAAAGACGCTAGCAGCATTAAGGAGAAGTGAGTTATACTTTTATCTTTGTGTGTGCAAGATACGTTTCAAATGTTCAGTAGATAGATAGATAGATTGATTGATTGATAGATTGGTTGATAGATAGATATATAGATTCATTCATTCATTCATTCATTCATTCATTATCTTCTTGGTGAATGAAGTAAATCCATGCACTTTGAAGACCGACTGTTTCTGTTCATTGAGGTTTATAAGTATGCCAAGCATGTAAAAATGTAAGTATCAGGAACTTAGCTGTTCATGCATCTGAGGTTAAGATTTCACTTTCCCAGTTTGTTTTGGAAAGGGTGTGGCTTACAGCCTTCTTTTTTTATATATCGCCGTCCGGGAATACAACTGCCGTATGTCTAAAAACCACATTTTTCAGGAGACGAAAAAAACTATTTATCTTGGTCACCATTACCCAAAATTCGTCGTTGTTTCACACAGAACATTGTTGTGATCTGGTTCGTTTGCCTATTATAATTTCTCTTTGAAAAATTAAGTCCTTAACTGTTATTTTAACACTATGCTGATTTTTTGACAGAAAGTCGGAAACAATACTGCCGTAAGTCAAGTTACGATGAGAGTGATGAGAAATTGGCGCAAATGTAACTGAGGTAACTCGATTTACGGCAGTTGTATACAGATTGAGAGAGATCTCTTTGAAAGGATTTCAAAGTTACGGTATTTACATTGCAGATTTAAGTAGTAGGATAGCTGTCATGGCAAGTTTTAGATGTATTAACTATAATTCTTGATGTGTGCCGTTTTATTGAGAGAAAAAAACGTGATTTAGTAATGTATTTGTTTAAATTTGGCTGTGTGTCTGTGTGTGTGTGTGTGTGTGTGTGTGTGTGTGTGTGTGTGTGTGTGTGTGTGTGTGTGTGTGTGTGTGTGTGTGTGTGTGTGTGTGTGTGTGTGTGTGTGTGTGTGTGTGTGTGTGTGTGTGTGTGTGTGTGTGTGTGTGTGTGTGTGTGTGTGTGTGTGTGTGTGTGTGTGTGTGTGTGTGTGTGTGTGTGTGTGTGTGTGTGTGTGTGTGTGTGTGTGTGTGTGTGTGTGTGTGTGTGTGTGTGTGTGTGTGTGTGTGTGTGTGTGTGTGTGTGTGTGTGTGTGTGTGTGTGTGTGTGTGTGTGTGTGTGTGTGTGTGTGTGTGTGTGTGTGTGTGTGTGTGTGTGTGTGTGTGTGTGTGTGTGTGTGTGTGTGTGTGTGTGTGTGTGTGTGTGTGTGTGTGTGTGTGTGTGTGTGTGTGTGTGTGTGTGTGTGTGTGTGTGTGTGTGTGTGTGTGTGTGTGTGTGTGTGTGTGTGTGTGTGTGTGTGTGTGTGTGTGTGTGTGTGTGTGTGTGTGTGTGTGTGTGTGTGTGTGTGTGTGTGTGTGTGTGTGTGTGTGTGTGTGAGAGAGAGAGAAAGAGAGAGAGAGAGAGAGAGAGAGAGAGAGAGAGAGAGAGAGAGCGAGCGAGCAATTTGTCCAATTACGTTCAGGACGTTTACTTGTAACAGCAAAAGTTCAACTTTATTCATGTCTATAAAACAGTTGGTTTAAAAAAAAGGTCATACCATGACTATTAACTCCATTAACTCTAAATTTGCAACAAAATGAAAATAGGTAATGATTCGTTTGTGCTATCTTTCATGAACACTGATCTGAGAAAAACAAAACTGGGTTCCTGTCTGTGGAACAGTTAGTTCAAGTACGTATTAATGTTCGAACATAACCAAACTCATGCCTATTGAACAGTTTATAACCATAGTCATTCAGCCTGAACTTGCGACATTCTGTAGTCAAAATAAAACGTCGTTAGTATTGCTTATGTGCATTGGTCTCTTTAAATTGTTGTCATTCTTTAGGAGCTGTTGGCCTGACTGTTCATGCTCACGTTCTGAACACCTGAAATGTGCTGAGTGTAAAAGAAGAAAAGAAGTTTACACCCACCACGAAACTCTATGTGATACTGCTCACTTGAACATGAACGCCCTTTTCACTGTTTGAATGCTGACCACAGTAAAGCCAATTAGGCATCATGGGGCAACGATCTGAAGTAGTGGTGATGTGCCTTTGGGATGATGTACCTTTCACAGAGATTGACCAGATCATTGTACTTCTCTTTGGTAATCGGTAATGGGGCTTTTGAAACGTTTTCCAAGACAATGTCAGCAGGATCTGGGATGCTATGGACAGCTCTCAGTTTTCGCACCAAATTGAGCTGGCAGTAATCGCCTGTGTAGTCATAACCAACGTCTACGACATTTGGTTCTTGTGACGATAGCTTAAATCTTTTCACGTCCAACCACCTAACTTTCTCTTTCTTTGTGTCCAACTGGAAATTCTTCAACAGCTCTGCTACTTTCTTAAAGTCGAAAAAGTCCGACTGAACCAGCTCGTCAACAATGTACAGAGGTGCATGTCGCTTGGCTGTTCTCATATTCTGTGCCCACTGGCTCGGGGTGTACACGGCCACGTGTCTGCTCATCCGTTCAATGACAGAATGCATGCTGTCCCCTTCGTTCTGAGAGTGACCCGATACAAAGAACACGTGCTCTATTTCATCAAAATGAAACTTTGTCAGGGCATACCAGAGCATTGTAAGGAAGTTTTTGTTCCTGTTTTGCCCTCCACAGCTGTCCGAAAATAACACCACTTTCTTGACACCCCCTTCTTTGCTGATGCGTTCCAGGTATCTATAAACACAGCTGGCAATCTCATTCGATCCCCTGCTCGATGCAGTTTCTGCCCAGACATTGCAATATCCTTGTCCGTTTCTGTAATCATACACTGTCAAGTTGTAGGTATTCAGTTTTCTCTTGTAATACAGGCATGACTCAACACTTGAAGGGGTCGGCAGAACTTCTTCAAGATCAAACACTGCCGCTGCAAGACTTGGATCATCCTTTAATCTCGCTTTTACTTCATCTTTGAATTTTCTGCTATCTTCTTTCATCTGGTTATGCTTTTTGTACTCGCCCTCTTCTGTGTGATCGTAATATCCGTTCTCATAGGCGGCACAGATATCACATCGGTCTTTCATTCGTTTATGGAAGCTGATGTTGAATTCACGATTAAAAACATATCTGTAGGTGGTTTCACTAGCGGGAGCTTTGCATCCTTCCTTTTCCCGCTTTTGAACGTAGAGCTCATACATCTTCAGCAGACTGAGGGAACTTTCCAGGTATTCTCGTGTTGAATCTTTCCTTGCATAGTGACTCTCCACTCTCGCAAAGCTGTTGATGTGCTTTCTAATCTCATCCTTCTCACTGTCCTTTGAGTTGCCTCTTTGGCTTTGCTTTCCCCGCTTTTCTGCATCACAGGTTCCCAGAGAGTTAATATTCTTCAGTGATGTGGCAACAACCGTGTCTGATATATCCAGAGTATCAAGAAACATCTTCTTGCAAACTTTAACTATCTTTCCATGGATGTGCAGGTGGTATTCATAAGTGGAACCTCTCCTTGAAGATGACTTTGTGTGTGTACTTTTTTTCTCACGTTTCTTGACTGTTTTACACAAGTACTGCCTCTGTTGTGTGAGACAACCCAATTTCCAGAAACTGTGAAAAATTTGGATCCTTTCATCCTCTGAGACTTTTGACTTGCACTTATTTCTGCATTGGTCACAACCTGATTTCAGCTCTCTTTTTCTCTTGAGTTTTCCTGCTCTTGATACATAACTTTCCCCACTGTTCCTGAGCCGTTTTCTCTTGTTCTGTTTCCAATCATCCTCATGTCGGAGTCTTTTTCTGGATTGCCTCGGCTTGTCCTGAGTGGGAACGGTAAATGGACTTGTTGCTTGGGAATGTCCTGCAGTGGGTGATCCAATTAAAGTATTGCTTGCGTCACTGTCACGTGTTTGCTCACTTCTTATATGCTCTGGGTCTGTCACTTCCTCTTGGTTTTCAGAAGATGCAGGGTGTCCTGCTGTGCTACACCAAACAGCATCACCATAGTCTTCATCCCAGCTCATCTCAGATGATGAACAATCCAGAAATTTCAATTCTTCCTTTGAAGGAACATAATCATCGCCATCGCTTAGATGATCCGAAGAAGCCTCTGACTCGGCACATTCAGTTGTCAAACACTGGTTAATTGTTGGAAGTGGGACATCTCCATCCGATTCATGCTCCATTTCAATGCACGGATCAACATTCCGAAGGTGACTTAGTGGAATGTCATCCTCGTCGTCAACTTGTCTAAGGTGGCTAAGTGGAACATCATTGTCATCCTCGTCTTGTCTGCCTTTTCTTGGGTTAATCAAGGGAATGTTATCCTCATCCTCACCTTGTTCAAGGTGTCTCATTGGAACGTCATTCTCATCCTCATCTTGTCTGCCTGGTTTAAGACGGATCAGGGGAATGTCATCCTCATCTTCAAATTGTCTAAGGTGGGGTAGTGGAATGTCATCCTCGTCGTCAACTTGTCTAAGGTGGCTAAGTGGAACATCATTGTCATCCTCATCTTGTCTGCCTTTTCTTGGGTTAATCAAGGGAATGTTATCCTCATCCTCACCTTGTTCAAGGTGTCTCATTGGAACGTCATTCTCATCCTCATCTTGTCTGCCTGGTTTAAGACGGATCAGGGGAATGTCATCCTCATCTTCAAATGGTCTAAGGTGGGGTAGTGGAACAGTGTCTTCCGTCATCTCAACAGAGGCATACACATTCACAGCTTCAAACACAGCCTCGTTGGACATCCCGAGCGACTGACACAGATCATGCATAAAGCTGATCAAACTCTCAGATCCTTCATGCTTAGTAACACAAGCACGACCTTCAGGATGACATATTCCTTTCTTATCCCTGCTGTGGGAATCAAATACGTAAAATGTTGACAGAACTTTCATGATGCCAATGGTATAAGAAGAAAAGACACCCCCAACAGTGAAGACTGCAGCATGTTCAATCTGTTCAACAGTTTGCTGTAAAGTCACTGCACCCTCATCGAGGGAAGCATCTCTGCTGCCAAGCATTCCATTGCGATTATTGTCGACATGAAGGTTTACTTTGCGTCCTTCAATCACTACAGTTTGAATAGCTTCACTGGGAAAAAGCACTGTGACGTCATGGGCTTCAGCTGCAGACAAGTACAGCCTGTCTCCGTCATGTAGTATTTCATCAAGATCCTGCGTGGTCCACAGAGACACGTCCTTGAAACAGTGATGTGCCACTGCTCGCATTGCCATGGCCGTACACTGCCTTCCCCGACCCTCGAATCTGGAATCCCCTTGATGAAAGCTTCCTCGGACATGGATTCCCATGGTTGGCAAACACTGACCAAAACAGAAAGGAAAGCAACGCTTTGAAACTCAAGGACAAAAATATGGCAAGATGGGGCACGCCCATGCTAAGCATGCCTTACTAGATTTCAAATCTAATAAATATTTATGAGACTTATGATGGTTTCACTCGATATTTCATTGCAGATACTGTTCGTGGAACAAAAGTAATATTAAAGTGTACTAATTTTTCAAAAAAAACAAAATCTCAACAACAACAAAATCTGCCAGAATGTTACGTGTCAGTCAGCCTGCCTCGTGTCTCAACCTGCCCCGGTGTCCCCCACCAATACAATTATACAAAACAACGAAGTTGTGCTAAATAATGATTAATACTGGTTATTATAGTCTTAAATGCTTGGTAATATGCATTGGTTTATTTTGATATTCGTTGTAGGCTTTATTCAGAGATCTTGGATATTTTCACTTACCTATTTTCGTGGTTTGATGCTTCAGCTTTCGTGGTTTGATGTTTTGGCAATTGTGGCGCCAAACAACAGGAACAAGAAAGTAAAATAAAAATGTGAATCGCAATTTTTACGAAAAGTATTAAAATTGAAGAGAAAGCTGGAGAACAATTGTCGTATGTGAGAAACTTGAGGCATTCCTAGCAATCATTTTGTAAAAATCTGCAATGCTACAACCGTAAGTTGACATACGACAGTTGTGTATCCGGCAAAAAATGAAAAATACAAATACAGTTGAGGTAAATCAATTTACGGCAGTCTTCTTCCCACAAGATTCGAAGTGAGTTGAGATACAGTAATTTGTTTTTTGATGACAGGGCGTTTATTTATAGGAGATAGTGTTTACGACTTTGCTAAGTTATGCCCCTTGATATGGTGATATGGTATGCCAAAAATGTCAAAAAAGCAAAAAATGGAGTTACGGCAGTTGTATTCCCGGACGGCGATATTTAGTCAAGTTTTGACTAAATATTTTAACATCGAGGGGGAATCGAAACGAGGGTCGTGGTGTATGTGCGTGTGTGTGTGCGTGCGTGTGTGCGTGTGTGTGTGTGTGTGTGTGTAGAGCGATTCAGACTAAACTACTGGACCGATCTTTATGAAATTTGACATGAGAGTTCCTGGGTATGAAATCCCCGAACGTTTTTTTCATTTTTTTGATAAATGTCTTTGATGACGTCATATCCGGCTTTTCGTGAAAGTTGAGGCGGCACTGTCACGCCCTCATTTTTCAACCAAATTGGTTGAAATTTTGGTCAAGTACTCTTCGACGAAGCCCGGGGTTCGGTATTGCATTTCAGCTTGGTGGCTTAAAAATTAATTGATGACTTTGGTCAATAAAAATCTGAAAATTGTAAAAAAAAATAAAAATTTATAAAACGATCCAAATTTACATTTATCTTATTCTCCATCATTTGCTGATTCCAAAAACATATAAATATGTTATATTCGGATTAAAAACAAGCTCTGAAAATTAAATATATAAAAATTATTATCAAATTTTTTTTTTCGAAATCAATTTAAAAACACTTTCATCTTATTCTTTGTCGGTTCCTGATTCCAAAAATATATAGATATGATATGTTTGGATTAAAAACACGCTCAGAAAGTTAAAACGAAGAGAGGTACAGTAAAGCGTGCTATCCTTCTCAGCGCAACGAATACCCCGCTCTTCTTGTCAATTCCACGTGCACTGCCTTTGCCACGGGCGGTGGAGTGACGATGCTACGAGTATACGGTCTTGCTTCGTTGCGTTGCGTTCAGTTTCATTCTGTGAGTTCGACAGCTACTTGACTAAATATTGTATTTTCGCCTTACGCGACTTGTTTCTTTTTACATTTAGTCAAGTTTTGACTAAATGTTTTAACGTAGAGGGGGGAATCGAGACGAGGGTCGTGGTGGTGTATGTGTGTGTGTGTGTGTGTGTAGAGCGATTCAGAGTAAACTACTGGACCGATCTTTATGAAATTTTACATGAGAGTTCCTGGGTATGATATCCCCAGATGTTTTTTTCATTTTTTTGATAAATGTCTTTGATGACGTCATATCCGGCTTTTCGTGAAAGTTGAGGCGGCACTGTCACGCTCTCATTTTTCAACCAAATTGGTTGAAATTTTGGTCAAGTAATCTTCGACGAAGCCCGGACTTTGGTATTGCATTTCAGCTTGGAGGCTTAAAATTTAATTAATGAGTTTTCTCATTAAAGTTGTCATTAAAATCGATTTTTCGCAAACAGATTTAAAATTGATTGCATCGTATTCTTAATCACATTCTGAATCTAAAAATATATACATATGTCATGTTTACTCTTAAAATGTGATCACAATTAACGAAAATAGAATAATTAGTCTTACGATTAAAATGTAAGAAATCGATCCAAAAATGATGTCATCTTATTCGTGATCATTTCCTGATTCCAAAAACATATGGATATGATAGGTTGTATTCAAAACAAGCTCAGAAAGTTAACAAGAATACAGAAAAGTGCGCTTTTCTGCTTAGCACAATACGCTACCGCGCTAATCTGGCGTGTCAATATCACTACGTTTTGCACGTGGAAGGTGAGCGATTTCCTTCACGCGGGGATTGACGAAGCTGTACTGTCTTAGTGAATAAATACAGTGCATTCAGTTTCATTCCGTGAGTTCGACAGCTTGACTAAATGTAGTAATTTCGCCTTACGCGACTTGTTTTTTTCTGTTCTCTCTGTTTTGAGACCTTAGATCATGTGGTTGTGTAAAGTTGTGCACAAGCTTTAGATGATGATGTGTTGCGATCTTTGTTTTTAATCTATGTTACTCTATGCTTTTGGAAGACTCCCATGTGAGTTCTCTTCTTCAGTAAGAGTCCTTCTGTTTCAGGTATCATGACCGCTTTGGAGTGGAAGTCGGCAAAACAACAGTCCTGATCTATGCTGGGAACATGACGGGTAGAAAGTAAGTCAACTAAACCGGGTAGAGATTGTTAAGATATGTATGGAATTTTGTGTGTGAAAAAGTTGTTATTCTTGTCTGAATGTTTGTGTCTCTCCCCCTCCCCGTTCTGTATCTGTTTCTTTCTCTTTCTCTTTCTCTCCCAACCTTCCAGTTCTGTCTCTTTCTTTCTCTCCGCCTCTCTCTTTCAGTGTCTCTTTCTTTCTCTCCGCCTCTCTCTTTCAGTGTCTCTTTCTTTCTCTCCGCCTCTCTCTTTCAGTGTCTCTTTCTTTCTCTCCGCCTCTCTCTTTGAGTGTCTCTTTTTTTCTCTCCGCCTCTCTCTTTCAGTGTCTCTTTCTTTCTCTCCGCCTCTCTCTTTCAGTGTCTCTTTCTTTCTCTCCGCCTCTCTCTTTCAGTGTCTCTTTCTTTCTCTCCGCCTCTCTCTTTCAGTGTCTCTTTCTTTCTCTCCGCCTCTCTCTTTCAGTGTCTCTTTCTTTCTCTCCGCCTCTCTCTTTCAGTGTCTCTTTCTTTCTCTCCGCCTCTCTCTTTCAGTGTCTCTTTCTTTCTCTCTGCCTCTCTCTTTCAGTGTCTCTTTCTTTCTCTCCGCCTCTCTCTTTCAGTGTCTCTTTCTTTCTCTCCGCCTCTCTTTCAGTGTCTCTTTCTTTCTCTTCGCCTCTCTCTTTCAGTGTCTCTTTCTTTCTCTCCGCCTCTCTCTTTCAGTGTCTCTTTCTTTCTCTCCGCCTCTCTCTTTCAGTGTCTCTTTCTTTCTCTCCGCCTCTCTCTTTCAGTGTCTCTTTCTTTCTCTCCGCCTCTCTCTTTCAGTGTCTCTTTCTTTCTCTCCGCCTCTCTCTTTCAGTGTCTCTTTCTTTCTCTCCGCCTCTCTCTTTCAGTGTCTCTTTCTTTCTCTCCGCCTCTCTCTTTCAGTGTCTCTTTCTTTCTCTCCGCCTCTCTCTTTCAGTGTCTCTTTCTTTCTCTCCGCCTCTCTCTTTCGGTGTCTCTTTCTTTCTCTCCGCCTCTCTCTTTCAGTGTCTCTTTCTTTCTCTCCGCCTCTCTCTTTCAGTGTCTCTTTCTTTCTCTCCGCCTCTCTCTTTCAGTGTCTCTTTCTTTCTCTCCGCCTCTCTCTTTCAGTGTCTCTTTCTTTCTCTCCGCCTCTCTCTTTCAGTGTCTCTTTCTTTCTCTCCGCCTCTCTCTTTCAATGTCTCTTTCTTTCTCTCCGCCTCTCTCTTTCGGTGTCTCTTTCTTTCTCTCCGCCTATCTCTTTCAGTGTCTCTTTCTTTCTCTCCGCCTCTCTCTTTCAGTGTCTCTTTCTTTCTCTCCGCCTCTCTCTTTCAGTGTCTCTTTCTTTCTCTCCGCCTCTCTCTTTCAGTGTCTCTTTCTTTCTCTCCGCCTCTCTCTTTCAGTGTCTCTTTCTTTCTCTCCGCCTCTCTCTTTCAGTGTCTCTTTCTTTCTCTCCGCCTCTCTCTTTCAGTGTCTCTTTCTTCCTCTCCGCCTCTCTCTTTCAGTGTCTCTCTCTTTCTCTCCGCCTCTCTCTTTCAGTGTCTCTTTCTTTCTCTCCGCCTCTCTCTTTCAGTGTCTCTTTCTTTCTCTCCGCCTCTCTCTTTCATTGTCTCTTTCTTTCTCTCTGCCTCTTTCTTTCAGTGTCTCTTTCTTTCTCTCCGCCTCTCTCCTTCAGTGTCTCTTTCTTTCTCTCCGCCTCTCTCTTTCAGTGTCTCTTTCTTTCTCTCCTCCTCTCTCTTTCAGTGTCTCTTTCTTTCTCTCCGCCTCTCTCTTTCAGTGTCTCTTTCTTTCTCTCCGCCTCTCTCTTTCAGTGTCTCTTTCTTCCTCCCCCTTCTTTCTTTCTTTCTCGCTCTCTTCCTCTTCTCTCTCCCTTTCTTCATGCATAACACGGTAGCGGTTCCAGGTCTGAATTTTTGAAGGGCAATAAAATTACATTTTGGAGCCTTCATTATGTTGCGTATCTCTGTTGCAGGTACGTGTACACATCACAAGGGAGAGTCTCGGCAGAGAAACAGTTCAGCGTCAGGCGTACTCCTTTTGCTCTTCAAACCACCTGCAAGGTATGTTAGACAGTCCAATCAGCATTAAATCCAAGCCATCAGTTGAGAAAGGTTCTTTCACTAATCAACATCACTACCCAGCTGACAGTAATATGCTTCACTACATTTACACACAGTGCTACCTGTCGTGGAAGGGACCGGCCAAACGTGTCCCTTCATTGCAGGTGGCCTGTCATGAGAGGTAGATTTTAGTAGAGATGATAAACAAGGGGACAATCAATCAATGAGTCTTATATCGCCCATATTCCGTGGGTACAGTTCTAGGCGCTCTGCAGTGATGCCGTGTGAGATGAAATTTTATACGGCCAGTAGATTGCAGCCATTTTGGCGCATATTTACCTTTCACGGCCTATTATTCCAAGTCACACGGGTATAGGTAGACAATGATTAAATTACATATTCTTACTCCGAGTCACATATTAGCATTGACGCAGTCGAGATGCTAGGTAAACTGAAACGCTATCCCGTCTATAGTCTAAGGGAAGCAACCCAAGCTAAAAAAGTAGCAAGCTTGCTACCCTGGGTTGCCTCCCGTAGCGTGTCACGCCACAGATCTCGTACCCAGTACGAGACACCCTCATTCGACATCTTTCAGCCAGAGAGACAGGTCGTGCTGATTTCGCTCCTAGGCTGTTGTTTGCTGTCTGCTTGACACCCACCGGCCTTGGCTCCCCGTCTGCTCATTGCTGTTCCTAGCGGTGAGATCGTTTCATTTTGTTGTTGTTTGCATTGCCATTCTGCTGAGAATTTTCTCGTCCGCGGACTTGTGAATTTTACTCGGTAGTTTGTTGCTGTGGCCGCCATTTTGGTCGCCATTTTTCGCTTACACGTGGTGTTTTTCGCTGGTTAGTTTGGGTCCGTGCTCGGACTTTTAGCGTTGACCAGTAGCACTATTACCTCCTTGTAACTTGTACTTTGTGCTAGTTTATTCTGCTGAAGTTTTACGTCCTAGAGACTTGTGTATTTTCAGTAGTCTGTTTTTCTTGCGCGACAGCATGTCGGATAGTGAGAAAAAGAGAGCGGCTAAGGCCGAGAGTAAGGGCAAAGGCCCTGGCAAACCTAAGTCCTCGGCTTCTACTTCTTCGGCTAGGAACCCCACGGTTCACGTTTCCGACCCGAAGACTAACTTCGTTTTTTCGGTGCCCATTTCGGCGCCGGAGGAGACTTCGTCTGGCTCGCGGGCGGCGGGCATTACTACTACCACGTCCATTTTGACCCCGGTACCTGTGCCTGAGGCTGGCACTCTTGTGGCTAGCATTTTGTCCTCTTTGCTTCCAGAAATTCGGACGCTCGTGCGTACAGAGATGGCGCGGACGGACCCTGTTTCCAGCTCTGCCTCCCTCCCGGGGGTGTGCGACCCTCGGTCGTTGGCTTCCTGTGTTCCTGCTGTTTCCGGATCACCTGTCCAGCCTGCTGGCTTCGGCGTTGGTGCTGGAGGCCGTGAGCAGGGAGGCGTTTCTCTTCTCGGCCGGCGCTCGGTGGCTTCCGCTTGCGGGAGTGCACCTGAGCAGGTCCCTTTTGGGATACGGTCGTCGCAAGGTATGTGCTCGCAGCAGCCGTCCGCGGCAGCTGCACTTCCAGTTCCTGGAAGTAGTGGTTCACTGGACAGCGGACAGACCATGGTCCCTGCCGGTTTGAGCTACGAATTACGTAAGCAGTCGTTCACGGCAGCTTCCCTTCCGGCTCCGGCCGGAAGTAGTGGTTCACTGGAAAGCGGACAGACCATGGTCCCATCCGGTTCGAGCCACGAACTACGTAAGCAGTCGTTTACGGCAGCTTCTCTTCCGGTTCCGGCCGGAAGTGTTGGTTCACTGGTATGCGGACAGACCATGGTCCCTTCCGGTTCGAGCTTTGCCCAGTTTCAGCAGCCGTTTCCGGCAGCTGCCCTTCCTGCCTGGGCGGGAAGTGTGGGTCCAGCTGATCGTGCACAGTCCTCTGTCACTTCCGGTTCCGGCCTAGGGCTTCCGGGTTGTAGCTGGCAGACTCCACAGCCATGGCATAGCTATGCCGTTGCGTCTGCTCTTCCGGCTCCTCCCGGTTCTTCCGGTTCGGTTCTCGCCGCGTCCGTTGGGATGCCGGCGGATTTCGAATTCGGTCGTTCTCCTGGGCATTCGGGCTTTCTGCCTCTGTTGGATCAGCAGCAGCCACACACTCCGGTGGTGTCTGCTAGCTCCTCCCTTCAGCTGCCTTCGGTTGCTGGCGTTTCTCACCCTCCTCTTAGCCAGGGTGTGAGTTTCGTCGATGACCAACAGGAGGGGCGTTTGGCTTCCGGCCTGTCCTCGCAGCGTCACTTGTCGGGTTCCTTGGGCTATGAGCCTTCCCCTTCATGTGGCGTTTCGGACCTTGGGTCTGTGGACGAGGAGCAGCTGCCTTCGGCGGCTCCGGCCAGCTTCAGGGCAGCGCTTGAAGCGGCCGCGGAAGTCACTTCGCGTTATTTCCCGGAAGGGGCTTCGTCTTCGACCACGCCTTCGGCGTCGGGTCCGTCGGCGATGGCAGACTTCCGGTGGGCGAAGGAGGAGGACAGCTACTTCCGGTTTGAAGAATCACCGTCAGTGGCTTTCCAGCTTTCTCGTTTGTTCGCCAAGCCCGCTCCTGCCGGCAGCGGGTTGCCTCCAGCAGCAGTTCCGCTTCTGGTGCCGTATGGCACAGCTCCGGAACATGCTTTGCCTTATCTGGCTGCTGCAACACAGGCAGACTTCTTCGTGCCCTTGGCGGCTCAAAGGAAGTTGCCTTGGCCTAAGGCTTCACGGAACCTTCTTTCGTCCTTTGCTCTGCCGCGTGCGCCGCTTCCGGTCACGCCGGCATTGCTACCTCTTTTGACGAAGCCTTTGAAGAAGGATTCCGTTCTCCCTCTTTCGGAGCAGTCTCTCCTGTCCTCTGAGGAGGTGGGAAGGCAGCTCCTGGAACTCAGTTCCATTTCGGAGACTATCCTGCGGGCTCTTTCACGTGCTCTTACAGAATCTTTGGCTCCCTTTACCTTGAGTAAGGAGCAAGATTCGGAGGACGTATCCACACTCCTCTCCACGCTGGCAAGGGTGAACGAGGAACAAATGAGATTGTCCTCTCTGCAGTACGTACATTTTGTCTCGTGCAGAAGGGACTTGTTTCTCACCCACTCCCAGTTCTCTGAGGAGTCGACGAGAAACACTCTCAGATCGTCGCCCTTGGTGGATGGTGCTCTCTTCGGCAACCTGGCCGCTGATGCCAGGAAGCAGGAGATCGACACCAACAGAGAACAGCAGTTCTCTTCCTTTGCGCTTCAGTCCCTGAAGCAGCCCAAGCAGGCTGCTCCTCAGCAGGCTCAGCACAAACAGGCTAAGACCTCTGCTCAGGCACATCCTGCTTCCCGGAAAAGATCTATTGCCCCTTCCCGCGGGTCGGGCAAGAGATCTTTTTCGAGGAGGGGTAGGGGCTCTTCCAGTGGAAAGCCCCACCCCCAATGAAGCGTTCCCGGCTTCACGCCCCCCCCGCCCTCCACCTTGGTGATGGCGGGGGGCCTCGCTCGGGCACTTCCACATTGGCTGGCCGCCATACGCAGCCGATGGTTAGTGGGTGTTGTGAAGTCGGGATTCCGCTTGCTTTGGCTGGGGGACAAGGCCCCTCTTACCAGGTGTCCTCCAGCCTTCAAGCCCCCCTTCTCACAGGAGGCAAGGGCCGTCCTCCAGTCGGAGGTTGCCTCACTGATAGAGAAGGGCGCGGTGGAAGCGGTCTCGGACCACAGCTCCCCGGGGTTTTATGGACGGCTTTTCGCGGTCCCCAAAGCTTCGGGAGCTTGGCGTCCTGTCTTGGATCTTTCGTTTCTCAACAAGTTTTTGAGAACGATTCGATTCAAGATGGAGACTCCTGCCTCGGTTCGGGACGCTCTCCGCCCAGGAGACTGGGTGACCTCGATCGACTTGACGGATGCGTACTTCCATATTCTGGTGCATCCCGCCGACCGGAAATGGCTCCGTTTCCGGTGGGCCAGTCAAGTCTACCAGTTCCGCGCACTGCCTTTTGGGCTGTCCCTTGCCCCATGGATCTTTACCATGGTGGTGAGGCAGCTTTGCGCGCTGGTGAGGTCACAGGGAGTGCGGCTGCGAGCATACCTCGACGACTGGCTCATCATGGGCCAGAGCGAGGCTCTCTGCAGGCAGCACACTCTCTTGGTTCTCCGGGAGGCCAGCTTGCTGGGATTCTCGGTCAACCAGACGAAGTCAGAGCTCGTGCCGTCTCAGTCATTCACTTACCTGGGGATGACGTTCAATACGGTCACCTGGACTGTCCAGCCTTCGCAGAAGCGGGTGGACAAGCTCCAGGCTCTCATCCGCTCTACTTCGCTTCTCCTGAGGGCTTCCCTTCGGACTTTGGCCTCCATCCTGGGGCAGATGGAGTCCATGGCCCTTCTGGTTCCACTAGGGAGAGCTCACAAACGCCCGCTTCAGCACGCGCTGAAGCCGTTGGTGGACTCTCCTTGTGTGGATTGGAACACTCTGGTTCCCCTTGGGGATTGGTTCCAGGCTGCAACCCTCCCGTGGCTGGACTCGGGATGGGTATGCAGGGGGGTTCCCATTGTTTCCCCCCCTCCCAACATGGACCTGTTCACGGACGCGTCCTTGCTGGGTTGGGGGGCTCACACGGACCGGCTCACGGCCTCCGGACTGTGGTCTGCGGAACAGAGCACATGGCACATCAACTCGCTAGAGTTGGAGGCCGTGTTCCTTGCTCTGGTCGCGTTCCTCCCTTCCCTGGCAGCCAAGCGTGTGCGTCTGTTCACGGACAATACGACAGTGGCTGCCTACGTGAACAAGCAGGGAGGTTCGCGGTCCCCCACTCTCTCCCGCAGAACGTGCGAGATCCTCTCCTGGTGCTCCCAGCGGGAGATCTCTCTCTCAGCGCGTTACCTGCCAGGGAGCCTCAACACACTGGCGGACGCGCTCAGCCGCTCCGACAGGGTGTTGCAGGCGGAATGGACCATCACGCATGGTGCCCTTCTCCGCCTTTGGGCTGTGGCCCCGAAGCCTGTGGTGGATCTCTTCGCCACCAGATTCTCCAGGCGCCTTCCGGTGTTTGTCTCCCCCTTCCCCGATCCGGAAGCGTGGGGGACCAACGCCTTGGACATCCCCTGGACAGGGCTGGAGGCTTATGCCTTCCCACCCTTCCAGCTGCTCAGCCAAGTCCTCAGGAAGGCGGAATTGGAGAGGCCGTCCCTGCTTCTGGTCACCCCTCTGTGGCCGTCTCAGCCCTGGTTTCCGGACCTTCTGAGACTCGCACACGGCCCTCCAATTCCTCTGGCTCTGGTACCAGGCGAACTCGTTCAGCCTCGCACCGGAGTTCCTCACGGGCACCCGCAGTCTCTCAATCTTCACGCGTGGAGACTGTGAGGTCCGCTCTGAGGCGGTCTGGGGCTTCCGACCGCACCTTGGAGTTGGTGCAGCGCTCGCATAGGGCCTCTACCTCCTCAGTGTATTCGTCGCATTGGCGTGCCTGGGTCACCTGGTGTCAGGCTCATGGGCTGAACCCGATGGCTCCTCGTACTATGCACGTAGCCAACCACTTAGCGGATTTGTCTTCCCAGGGGGCTTCTTCCTCCTCTTTGAAGGTTCGCAGGTCGGCGATTGCCTCGACTCTTAAACAGATCGGTCATACCATCAATGTTAGTGGAGTTGTCGCTGGGGTTATTAAGGGCGCGTCTTTGCAGGACGTTAAGCGCTCTCCTCTGCCCAAGTGGGATCTTTTCCTTGTCCTCGAGTTCTTGCGCTCGGCGGACTTCGAGCCTCTAGAGGGCTCTAGCCTCGCGAACCTTACTCGTAAGGCTCTGTTTTTGCTACTTCTGGCTTCGGCCCGCAGAGGTAGCGAGATACACGCTCTTTCAGGCAGTCCGCAGGACATTGGCCGAGAGCGTGACGGCTCCTTGTCTTTGCATTTCCGGGAGGCCTTTCTGGCCAAGAATCAGACACCGGATCAGCCTTCTCCCTGTGTCCTTGTGAGGCCCCTGTCTCATATTGTGGCACAAGATGACCCAGACATGGTCAATTGCCCGGTTAGGGCCCTGGAGGCATATTTAGCCCGGACTCAACCCATCAGGTCGAGCTCCCAGAGGCTCCTCTTTATTTCCTTGAATACGTCCATGGACAGAGATATCACGAGGACTACCTTGGCCAGGTGGGTGTCGGCTCTCATAAAACAAGCTTATGTGTGGAGTCTGGCACAAAAGGGGGGGGCTCAGCCTGCCTTCCCTCTCCAGTCGGCTAGAATGCACGAGTCCCGGGCATGGGCATCGTCATTGGCTGTTTTGAGGTCCCGAAGACTCGACGACGTCCTGCGCACAGCATACTGGCGTTCAGACGACGTCTTTATCTCGTTCTACTTGAGAGACATCGCCGCGGTATGCCGTGATGGCTCAAGGACCCTCCCCGCACTGGTGGCAGCGGGGCAATGCCTCTCCAGATCTTAACAGTGAGTTTGAAATTTTTACTTCTTACCCACCACCTTGTTGGAGTTATCTGCTAATATGTGACTCGGAGTAAGAATATGTAATTTAATCGAAAATTTTTAATTAAATTTTCATTTGATTAAGGGGAGGTGGGCCAGTGCACTACCTTTTTTTCAATTTTGAATGTTTTATTGTGTCTGAATGTTATTTTATGAAAGAAATGAACAAATGATGACAAAGAATAGTCACTTTTTGTATTTTCGGTTGCTGGTTTTTGTTTTACGCGACAAAAACAGAAATACAGGCAAATCCAGCTAACTCACAAACGGTTAAGTCAAAAATGCGCTTAGCACACAAAGAAATTCTGGTCCGGAATTATCCCTCTTTATCTATGTGTACAAAGTACCCTGAGCTCGAAATGGGATTTCTCTTACGTAAGTCGAAAGACGGATAGCACACAACAGAAAGTCAGTCCCAAAGACAAAGTTTACTCTATATTTACTACAGCAACTCGAAACACGAAACTGTCTCACACTAGCGCATTGTGTAACCTTATTCCCTTCTTCTCTACACGGACGGACTGGTCAGTCGGCACGCAATAAAGTATGAACTGAAGTTAGGAGGGGGCGAGGAGTAAGGAGGGCGAGGAGTAAGGAGGGGGCGAGGAGTAAGGAGAATTATCCAATTCCAAGAAAACATTCTGAAAAGGGTGGGGAAGTGGTGACAAGGCAGTGAACGCACTCACCATGCAGATAGAGCCGCATGTCATAATCATTCTTCTTGTCTGGCTTTATTGACTGCATGCCGATCTTGTGGCAGTGACTTTTCACTCTTCAGTCGGACTGTACACAAACCGCCCTCACTCTTCCTCACTGACTACCCTAAGCCCTGACAACTGATCCTTGGAAGAGTACACCTCTCTATTTCTCTCCAATGCTCTTCCTGCTGACTTCGGTGACACCGGACACCCCACTGAGTTTAGCCAGCTACCCCCCCCCCCCCCCCCCCCCCCCCAGCCATGTACTGTTTGGTGCTGTGGCCAGAGAGGTGTCACCGGCTAATTGAGGCCAGCTGCACTGCACTGTTCACTCAGAGCAAAACTAGTTGACTGTGTCTAACTTTTGACAAAGCAACACAACTGAAGGGTTCACAGATTAGGTAACCGACTCACTGGTCAAGGCTGCAGGGAAACAAGAGTATCTTGTCAATGAAAGAGGTTACACACAGATACGCGATGCTGAGAACGGTGGCCGATTTTTCACTCTCTTTCTCGGAGGGCCTTCATCATTGCAGGGACTGCTGTAAAGAAATGCTTGCTCAGAAACTAACTCTTTTTGCATTGAAACATGCACCAGAACTGGTGGACACCATCGACAATGTCAAACATGAAATCGAAGCAGTTTGCTTGAGGAAACGGTCGTCAGCAACTCAAACTTCTCTGTTTTCTTTTTTTTAAGAAAATCTGAGGTGACTTTCTTTGTGGCCCCGCCCCCTCCCTCTGTAAGGACCCCCCTCCATAAGGACCGATTTTTGTCAACATTTTCAAGGTCGCTAGAGAGGGGTTCCACTGTACTATGACCAAGTCGAAATTTCGGATAGGACACAATAACAATTCGGTCCCTTCAATTTCGTCTTATCCGGATTTGCCTGTACAGACAAAAGTGGAGTACAGGAGATACACGGATTTTCATCAGATGTGATTGTCACACTTCTAATTATTGTTTTATTTTATCCTTCTGGGTATGCTCTAGGGGATTACGAAGCAGATTTTGTTTATTATATTTATATTTGGAGTTAGGAACACTTCTTTGTTACAACTGTCAAACTTTAGGGTAACGCTTGCGAAATTATTTTTTGAAATAATCTGGATATGACTATAATAAAATTTCAGCAAAATCCCTTCGTAATCCCCCAGAATGTTATATTCTGCACAAACTACAAAAGAAAATATTGCTCTAGCTAAATTACAGCCAGAGAAATCGCGTAACCCAAGACGTAACCGTAGGCAAAATGGCTGAACTGAGAAAAACGACATTGAAGATTGAACACCACAGAAACACTATTGAAACAGACACACAAGGACAAAACTGTGTTATGAATGAACAGCTTAGTTTATTTGAATTGCAAACTACTTAGCCTTTAGCACGTCAGCAGAGAATTTATGCGTCCATCCCTTCTTTCCCTCTGTCAACCAGCATGGGGATACTGCCCCAGCGCTAAACGTGTATCAATGACCCGCGATTCTCGTTTGTATTTGCATGCGAGAATAACGGTATTTTTAACGGTAACTTACTTGAGCCAGAACGAGACTTATTTCCTTCCGTTATCTCGTCGATTTGTTGGTTTCCTCGAAGTTTTCTGCTTTTGTTTTTACATCGATACAGTACTTTGGTGCTTCGACAAGCAAGATGGAGGATGATGAGTTTGAAACTTTCGTTTGAGTTGTTTTTTGACAACAAATCGTAGTGGAATCTGAACGATTTACTGAGGAAGCTCTTCGCAATGAACTGTGTATCGCGGTGAAGAAAATGACACAGTTCGTCAAGACAGTGACGGAATTTACGAAAGTGCAGATTGATACAAACAGTTGCTGATCCAGTTTCGTTCGGGAAATGGCAGGCCCAGCAAACATTACCGATAATCTGACTGATGTTGGATACTTTCTCCTGTTTTTGTTTTTTTTGCGTAGCAAATGCTCAACTTGCTTGTCGAGGAGATACTGCACAGAAACTGACTCAAATTCAGCGCAAAGCAAGCCAGTGCCGAGACGTAAAAAGTGTGCTGCATGGCGTGTTCGGAAATGGCGACCTGTGGATCTGCGTGGAGATCAAAGCTTTCCTCTGTATCGGAAACACCGACAGAATCCAAACTTTGGCCTAGTACCAGCGGAACTACTTGTTGTTGCTAACCGAACTAATAAAGACATTGTCCTCTTTCTTATTTCGAGCCATTGTTATCGTATCAAAGGTTGTTTCTCAAGGAAAAATTCGCTTTCGGTTGTCACCGATCGTTTGATGTGTAACCAGGATGTTGTAAAACCGAGTGAACTTCGGGTGTTCCCGTCATGGCCGAGAGTCTCTTCGGTAGTTTCCGTATGCAAAATTCGTAAGCTGAGCATGCGCACTCACAAAGTAAACTGGTTCCCGATTTCGGTTTATGAAACGAACCAATGGATGTCGAGTACCTTCCAAATAAGGACATTTCCGTTCGATTACGATTGCTGCCTTTGCAACGGACAAGTGGCTGAGTGAATGGAACATTCATCAAAACACTGATGTCATGTTATAGGTCAAGAGCTGCTGCGCAGTTTCGTATGTCGTGAATGCACTGTTTTGCTGAGGACAAAGCCGTAACTAGCCTTTGAAATGAGACATTTTTTGGCGGGGGAATATCGACTACAGAAGACAATCAATGCCACACATGTTCACATTTTGTCTTTATTGACAGATAAATAGGACACTTTTGACAAAAACACCGACACACATGGATGATAGGTATGTTATGGAAACATAATCTGCTAAAATACCCAAAACAGTGTTTTGAACGATTTGGTCAATTTTGCACTGGCCCACCTGCCCTTAATATACTTACCCGAATCACATAGGTAATTCCCTCCCACCTTCCCCGCTTGTAGTTTCTTTGGATTCTAGAAGTCGAATGAGGGTGTCTCGTACTGGGTACGAGATCTGTGTCGTGACACGCTACGGGAGGCAACCCAGGGTAGCAAGCTTGCTACTTTTTTAGCTTGGGTTGCTTCCCTTAGACTATAGACGGGATAGCGTTTCGGTTTACCTAGCATCTCGACTGCGTCAATGCTAATATGTGACTCGGGTAAGTATATTAATCAAATGAAAATTTAATTAAAAATTTTCGATTAACTGTGCCTAAGCAATTTTGCCAGGAAAGACCCTTTTGTCAATCGTGGGATCTTTAACGTGCACACCCAATGTAGTGTACACGGGGGGAGGTTCGGACACCGAAGAGAGTCTGCACACAAAGTTGACTCTGTGAAATAAATTTCCGCCGAACCTGGGATCGAACTCACGCTGACAGCGGCCAACTGAATACAAATCCAGCGCGCTACCAACTGAGCTATATCCCCGCCCACAACAGAAGGTGTCATTTCAAGGGAGGTGTCTGCTCATTGGAGGGGCCTCACGCCACAGGTACCACTGCACAGTGTTAACTCTGATGAAACGACACCCTGTGGGCCAGTGGAAAGTGTTACATATTTATTTCAATATAATAGATAAAGGGACACCAGAAGGTGTCTTCTCATAGGAGGGGCCTCACATGGCAGGTAGCACCCTGTGTAAACGTATTGCAGCATATCACTATCAGCCGGGTGGTGCTGTTAATTAGTGAATTAACCTTTAACAGCGGGGCGGGGATGTAGCTCGGTCGGTAGCGCGCTGGATTTGTATCCAGTTGGCCGCTGTCAGCGTGAGTTCGTCCCCACGTTCGGCGAGAGATTTATTTCTCAGAGTCAACTTTGTGTGCAGACTCTCCTCGGTGTCCGAACACCCCCCGTGTGTACACGCAAGCACAAGACCAAGTGCGCACGAAAAAGATCCTGTAATCCATGTCAGAGTTCGGTGGGTTATAGAAACACGAAAATACCCAGCATGCTTCCTCCGAAAACGGCGTATGGCTGCCTAAATGGCGGGATAAAAAACGGTCATACACGTAAAATTCCACTCGTGCAAAAAACACGAGTGTACGTGGGAGTTTCAGCCCACGAACGCAGAAGAAGAAGAAGAAGAACCTTTAACAGCTGAAGGGTTAGGTTTCATGCTGATTGGATCCTTTCAGTGACTGTGGAGGGAGGGAGAAGAGGAGATTCGGGGATTACAGACTTTAAGATCGACTTGGAGCATTGAAGGCCAATGAAAGGAGAGACAGACAGGTAGAAACAGGTTTCAGCACTTGGCAGTGGGAATAGACCCAAAGACAGAAACAAGCTGATATCCAGAATCTAGAGCACAGACAAAGCATGGGTTTTGCTTGAAGGAGGCATAAAGTCTTGAGAAACAAGAGGCGAAGCCTTCAAGGCTCACGTAAGAAATAGACAAACAGTAACACAAACTCAATCACTCCGTCACACATACACACCCACACACACAGTAAGCTTAGGTGACACTGTGCAAGAAAGAGAGACACTAGATCTAGATCTGTCTGTCTGCATGTAGCCTACTTACAGGGACACGACTGCCAAATAGTCTCGGCCCGCTCAAAATAACAATGACCGAGACCACACACACCACGCGAGAGAGAAAGACGACAGGGAGGCATGCCGTCATGATGCATTAATTGACGTCAAACACTTTTGACCGTGACGTAATCTTATGCGAGCTTTATCCATAGTCTTGGATAACCACTCACACATAGACTCGGAAATGTTAAAGTTTCTACCACAGACATACACACACACACACGCACACACACACGCACACACGCACAAACGCACAGACAGACAAAGTTACGATCGCATAGGCTACACTTCGTGAGCCAAAAAGCAGGTTATTTTAAACAACCAAATCACACAAAGAAAGATCTTGTAAGAGGGACACTAAGACGCACACATGCGCAGGCTTGGGCGCAACAGGCTGTGTAGTGTAGAAAATGAGTAGAACTTGTTCCAAGCTACATACCCGGTATTGAAATTGTGTGAAAGTTGATGATGTAGCGGCTGTTGTATTGAGTAGAACTTGTTCCAAGCTACATATTAAAATTGTGTGAAAGTTGATGATGTAGCGGCTGTTGTATTGTTACCTTTAGGACATCCAGAGCCACGCGCCGGACGACATGCATTTCCGCACCATGGATGAGCTTTTCCCCGTGGGGGCCAGTGTGTTCATGCTGGGCAATCCACACTACGCCTGTCAGGGAGAGGTCAGTTGTCCTTGTTGAGTGCACCTGCACTAAGCTTGTGTGTTCGACTTTTTTATCATCATTAGACAGCAGCACTCCCGTCTTCAGGGAGTTTTAAAATGAAGCCTTTGGAAAGAGGGTTTATAAGTTTGATGTTATTGTACATGTAGGGGAGATAAAGTGTATGTGTGTGTGTGTGTGTGTGTATGTGTGTGGGGGGGGGGGCTAAGTTAATGTGGTGGGAGAGGGAGGGGAGTTTTTTGGTGTGAGGGATGTGTAGTTAAGGCTGTATTGAAAGTTTGATACATGTAGTGGGGATAAAGGGGGGGGGGGGGGGTGCTATGTAAATGTGGTAGATGTGTAGTTAAGGCTGTAATGAAAGTTTTGCTCCATTTCTATCGCATCCTGCTTTGAGATTGATTTTAATTGATTGATTTTAATTGATTGATTTTAATTGATTGATTTTAATTGATTTAACTCATGGTTTTACTCATTTTCTTCTGATTCGCTAATATAAGCTTTATGCTCGAGTACGGATCCTGCATGTTTGATACTATATATATATATATATACTGTTCAAAAAAAGAAACGCATAGTTGCTACTTGCCAAATTTGTTTTATTTTTCGAAAAAATTAACAGAAAATCCAATATTTAGATTATTTGTTTGAAATTTGGTATGGACACAGTTGAATGCACACACAGTTCATTTGCATCTTCAAATCAATCAGTCAATCAATACGATTGGGTGCCGAGGCTGTCAAGTCAGTAGGGGGTGTGACTGCCTTGAGCAGCAACAACTGCCCGGCACCTTCTGGGCATGGACTTGATCAGATGCCGGATATCTTGCTGTGGGATGGTGTCCCACTCCTCCTGAAGTGCCTGCAATAGATCGCGGTGATTTGCCGGCGCTTCTTCTCGCCTGCGCACACGTCTGTCCAATTCATCCCAGAGGTGTTCTATCGGGTTCATGTCTGGCGACATGGATGGCCAGGGAAGCACCTGGACATGGTGGTCGGTGAGGAACTGGGTGGTGAGTCGTGCTGTGTGCGGGCGAGCGTTGTCCTGCTGGAATATGGCATCCTGGTCAGCCAGAAGAGGAAGGGCGTGTGGGCGCAGAATTTCCTCCACGTATCGCTGGGCAGTTATGCGCCCTTGGACGTGCACCAGGGTGCTCCTTCCAGCGGTATTGATCGCCCCCCACACCATGACGCCTCCACCACCATGAACGGGTGCCTCATCCACACAGTTGGGCGCGTAACGTTCGTTTACTCTCCGGTAGACCCTCCTCCGACCATCATGTCGCTGGAGCAGGAAGTAGGACTCGTCGCTGAACCACACGTGTCTCCAGTGATTCCGGACGGTCCAGCGAAGGTGCTGGTTGCCCCACTGCACTCGGTTCTGGCGATGGCGGCGGGTGAGGACAGCTCCTCTGTGAGGTCTGCGAGCTCTCAAACCAGCTTCATGCAGGCGGTTCCGCACGGTCTGGTCCGATAATCGGTGTGGCCCGGGGAGAGCCTGGACAGAAGATGAGGCCGACAGGAAACGATTCCGGAGGTGGCGGAGCCGTATGAAGCGGTCGTGAGCAGCAGTTGTCGCCCTTGGTCTTCCCGCTCGTGGCAAGTCAGCAACGGAGCCAGTGGCTTGAAACCTGACCCACAGTCTACTGATGGTGCTCTGGGACACGTGGAAGTGCCTGGCGATTGCACTTTGACTTTGGCCTGCTTGTAAACGACCCAATGCAATTTGGCGGTCTTCTCTGCTCAATCGGGCCATCTTTCGTCGCTGAATTGTCGTCTGATTTCTTTGTGGCGAACAATCCGCTTTTATGGGTTTTGGAAGACATGGTGAGAGCTCAATATTCCCCGAGTTTCACGAGATTACACTGAAGCATGACGAGTGGTCATGCCAAATGAGCAATTTTGACATTGTAGCCACTGATAACGCATGCGTCACGTGCAGAGCTCACTTGTGGCAATGGACGAAAGGTCGACGACCAGATAAACATTTTCTGCAGTTTGGTGGATATCCTTGTAGCCATATAACTAAATTAACCAAATATTACAAGCTATGCGTTTCTTTTTTTGAACAGTATATATCACAATGCTAAAACTGAATAAAAGTTTTGTTTAAACCAATTGATTTACCTGTGCAGGTGCTGGAGATTGACAACCAGGAGGGGCGTGTGCGTGTGTCCTTCAGTGTCCTGCAGGAACCAGACTTCAGCGCAGTGTGTCAGGGGCGGCAGGTAACGTTTCTGCAAAAGAATTCATTCTAAACCAAAATGAAGAAGAAAAAAAATAAGAAAAAAGGAGAATCAAAATAAAATAACCCTTCTATGATATGAAGGACAGTCCCCTGAAAGTGGCGTATGGCTACCTAAATGGTGGGGTAAAAACGGTCATACATGCAAAAACCCACTTGTGCAAAAAAAACCGAGTGTACGTTGGAGTTTCAGCCCATGAACGACGGGCGGGGTGGTAAGACGTCGGCTTCTTAATCGGAAGGTCGAGGGTTCGAATCCCGGCCGCGGCCGCCTGGTGGGTTAAGTGTGGAGATTTTTCGATCTCCCAGGTCAACTTATGTGCAGACCTGCTAGTGGCTTATCCCCCTTCGTGTGTACACGCAAGCACAAGACCAAGTGCGCACGGAAAAGATCCTGTAATCCATGTCAGAGTTCGGTGGGTTATAGAAACACGAAAATACCCAGCATGCTTCCTCCGAAAGCGGCATATGGCTGCCTTAATGGCGGGGTAAAAACGGTCATACACGTAAAATTCCACTCGTGCAAAAACACGAGTGTACGTGGGAGTTTCAGCCCACGAACGCAGAAGAAGAAGAAGAAGAAGCCCATGAAGACAGAAGAAGAAGGACACCAGGTAGGTAACAAAACTTGAGCATGGACACATGGGTGCTGTCAGTTGTGCTGTGTGATTCATTGCCTTCGACAGCTAAAAGGTTGTTCAGCTAGTACTAAATTGAGACCTACATGGTTCTGTTCTAGAATTAGGCCATATGTAACAGGTACCACCGTACTGTGGCATACCCGACTGGACACGACGCCTGCAATGTATATCAACACTTATAGACTGATCCCAAAGAAATCCTCTCAAGACAAAGGCTACCGTACTTTACTTAGCATGCAGACAGGACAGGACAGTCTACATACAGCTGACAGACTGTACGGTGGAACCCACCTTTTAAGATCTCTGAAAATCTGAGAAAACCAAGTCTTAAAATGGAGGTTAATTTGCAGAGCTTTTGAAAAGAAAATCTAAAAAAAAAGGTCTTAAAAAGGTGGAAGTCTTAAATGAGGGGGGTCTTAAAAGGGAGGTAAATCTTTTTACATGTAGACAGACATTACAGTCAACGCTCAGCTAACAGACTGTACATCATTTTACACGTAGACAGACATTACAGTCAACGCTCAGCTAACAGACTGTACATCATTTTACACGTAGACAGACATTACAGTCAACGCTCAGCTAACAGACTGTACATCATTTTACACGTAGGCAGACATTACAGTCAACGCTCAGCTAACAGACTGTACATCATTTTACACGTAGGCAGACATTACAGTCAACGCTCAGCTAACAGACTGTACATCATTTTACACGTAGGCAGACAAGACATTACAGGCAACGCTCAGCTAACAGACTGTACATCATTTTACACGTAGGCAGACATTACAGTCAACGCTCAGCTAACAGACTGTACATCATTTTACACGTAGGCAGACATTACAGTCAACGCTCAGCTAACAGACTGTACATCTTTTTACATGTAGACAGACATTACAGTCAACGCTCAGCTAACAGACTGGACATCATTTTACACGTATGCAGACATTACAGTCAAGCTGATAGACAAACATTTGTGTTACAGTATGAAGACAGACAGTACATGCCAGGCTACGTTGCTGCACAGCGGCTCGGCATCAGCAAACACCTGCTGGCGCGCATCACTGGAACCATTCTCATCCTGCGAGGCGATGGTGGAAACACGGAATCCAAGGCCAACATCGGTCTCAACCTCAAGTTCACCAAGCGCGGCGAGGAGGTGCCTGGTTACACCAAGAAGACCGACGACGGCTGGCTGTACTCCGACAAGTGTCTGGAGACCATCAACAAGTATCTCGCTGAGTGAGTTCACATTCTTCTATCTTAATGTCCCTACAACCGGTAAGTCTATATGGGACCGATGCAAGTTTCCTTTCATAGTTCATCAGAGGGGAGGTTGCAACATGGAATAGAGTTGGTTCCAGCAGAGATGTTGCTAGGACAGATTTTCAATGGCAGATTTGACAAAATTGACAAAAAGGTAACTATCTTCCAAAGTTTAAGGCAGACCTTTGTGGCACGTTTTCCTCAGCGTGAGAAAAAATTGGAAGAACTGTCAAAATGACGGCACAGCATTGGCAATTTCAAAGATGTGTATGTGTTGTGGTAACTGCCCACGCCAAGCAACATCCCTGTCTTAGTGTCAGGTTGACCAAGTACTGGGGGATGGGGGTACACCCTGCTGGCTGGCCTCTGAGAAATACCACGAATGCAGGTTGTTTTTGAGTGATTTGCTGTGACTGAATGAGGACTTGCAATGATTGTGACAGGTTCTCAGACATGTTGGAGTACATCGCTACCTCTCACACAGGCAACAGTGACATCTACACGGAAGTTGAGCTGTTCCCCGAGGAAAGGTGAGTGTTGCTTACAAGCATGTGCGTCCTTGTCTCAATAACAACCCCCTACCCACAACAACCATCCCAAAGGATCGCTGACAACTTTTTCTTATAATTCGCCTTTCGATAGCGACTACCTTTCTAGGGACCAAGTGGAAAGGGTTGTTCGACTGTACTGTTGAAAGCACAATTTGATGCAAGCTTTGGAATTGGACATGCTGTGTGTTGCATCAAAGAACACCAGAATACCGTTTTTACAGTCGACGGCACAACTCATGGTTGGGCAGCTTAAAGGCATACTAACGCACTCCCGTGTTTACAAAGTGTAGTTTGCCCACAATCGATGTCAAACGCACCATAAGACCATATAATGATGATATGTCACCATGCGCGGACCATAATACATGCATTACAGCTTGTTCTAGCCTCTGAAAAAGTGAGGATGTCAACAAAGCCGCGGTGTTAGCTCCCTTGCATCAACGTTACATGTGTTGCCAAATCTATAAATAGGACCATCTAGATCAAAATAAAAATTCAAATATCTCAACATTTAAGGGCTCCTAGACCACAATATTTTGCAGGGAACTTAATTTAGTCTGTCTCCAGCTCTGGGTAAAGCAATTAGCGTGTATATTCATCAGCTTTCTATGCCTTTGAGGAAGAACTGTTGAAATCTCCTTTGATAGTTTGGGACATGATGTGTGTGTGTGTGTGTGTGTTACAGTGGCAAGACACTAAAGGAGACCCTGAAGTTTCTGGAGGAGTTGCCATCCTCTCAGGTCAAGTCCATGAAAAGTGGCGCCAACATCTTGGGTGACTCTACCATGCTGGCCGTTGAAAGCGCTGTGGATGAGGTGGTGGTAAGTCACTTTACTTGTCAGGGGAAAGAGAGTTGGAGAGACGTGTGGGGATGGGGGGGGGGGGGGGGGGGGGGTATTTGTTAGTGAGAAAGTAGAGGGACTGACTGAAGATTGAGGAAGAAGACTGATTGGTTTATTACTCCCAATCCTAGGCTATGAGCCCTTTCAACATAAGGGGGGGGGGGGGGGGTGTTATTAGTTAGTGAGAAAGAAGAGGGACTGACTGAAGATTGAGGAAGAAGACTGATTGGTTTATTACTCCCAGTCCTAGGCTATGAGCCCTTTCAGCATAAGGGGGGGGGGGGGGGGTGTTATTTGTTAGTGAGAAAGAAGAGGGACTGACTGAAGATTGAGGAAGAAGACTGATTGGTTTATTACTCCCAGTCCTAGGCTATGAGCCCTTTCAGCATAAGGACGGGGGGGGGGGGGGGGGGGGGGGGGGAGGGGGGGGGGGTACAAGGTCTGTGTCTAAAGAGAGAGGAGATAGAAAGTGTGAGAGTGTTTGTGAGAAGGAGAATGAGCATATTGTGAAAAAGAGAGAGAGTGTGTGTGTGTGTGTGTGTGTGTGTGTGTGTGTGTGTGTGTGTGTGTGTGTGTGTGTGTGTGTGTGTGTGTGAGGGAGACAGACAGGCACACAAAAAGAGATTGTGCAGGGTTATGATGGTAGTTACGAGCCTGGCAGAAACTAAGAAAGTGCCTGTGAACATTAACTGTTTTATTTTCTTTGTTTGTAGTAATATTTTTTTTTAAAACTTTTTTGATTAGTGTTGTCTCTGTGTTATTTTCTGTGTAGGATCTTTTTTCCTTTTTTTTTTTTTTTACTAGTGTTGTCTTTGTACATGTCATGACACTTCTGTGGTTGTTGATGTTGTGTGTTTCAGGAACTGAACAAGAAGAGACAGAAGAAGGTGAAGATGCAGGTCAAACCACATCTCATCTACAGGGTAAGTATTAGTGGTTTTCTGCCTGGTCCAACTAAGACGGATGTAAACTTTGGACCAAGTCATACCTAACGCGTCACACTACAGTTTAACCTCTTGCACAGTGACCTTAGTTTGATAAAAGAGTGCAAGCTTGAGCAATAGTATTGAAACTTACTGAACGTCATTCTTTTTTTTCCAGCCGCTTCCAAACCAAGGCACCTTGGAGCCAGACCCCGGCACAGTGTTTGAGATGTTGGACCGCGTGGTGGTGGTCAAGATGGGCTACTCTGTGCCCTTCGGTCTGCGGGGCACGGTCATCGGCATTCATCCCGCAGAGAACCCCATGGACACCATGCTGGACGTCATCTTTGACAAGGAGTTTGTGGGTGGAATCTTGTTGAGGTGTGTGTAGGCTGGGATCTTAGTGCTTACAATGTGTCATCTTTGACAAGGAGTTTGTGGGTGGAGTCTTGTTGAGGTGTGTGTAGGCTGGGATCTTAGTGCTTACAATGTGTCATCTTTGACCAGGAGTTTGTGGGTGGAGTCTTGTTGAGGTGTGTGTAGGTTGGGATCTTAGTGCTTACAATGTGTCATCTTTGACAAGGAGTTTGTGGGTGGAGTCTTGTTGAGGTGTGTGTAGGCTGGGATCTTAGTGCTTACAATGTGTCATCTTTGACCAGGAGTTTGTGGGTGGAATCTTGTTGAGGTGTGTGTAGGCTGGGATCTTAGTGCTTACAATGTGTCATCTTTGACAAGGAGTTTGTGGGTGGAATCTTGTTGAGGTGTGTGTAGGCTGGGATCTTAGTGCTTACAATGTGTCATCTTTGACAAGGAGTTTGTGGGTGGAATCTTGTTGAGGTGTGTGTAGGTTGGGATCTTAGTGCTTACAATGTGTCATCTTTGACCAGGAGTTTGTGGGTGGAATCTTGTTGAGGTGTGTGTAGGTTGGGATCTTAGTGCTTACAATGTGTCATCTTTGACCAGGAGTTTGTGGGTGGAGTCTTGTTGAGGTGTGTTTAGGCTGGGATCTTAGTGCTTACAATGTGTCATCTTTGACAAGGAGTTTGTGGGTGGAATCTTGTTGAGGTGTGTGTAGGCTGGGATCTTAGTGCTTACAATGTGTCATCTTTGACAAGGAGTTTGTGGGTGGAATCTTGTTGAGGTGTGTGTAGGCTGGGATCTTAGTGCTTACAATGTGTCATCTTTGACCAGGAGTTTGTGGGTGGAGTCTTGTTGAGGTGTGTGTAGGTTGGGATCTTAGTGCTTACAATGTGTCATCTTTGACCAGGAGTTTGTGGGTGGAGTCTTGTTGAGGTGTGTGTAGGCTGGGATCTTAGTGCTTACAATGTGTCATCTTTGACCAGGAGTTTGTGGGTGGAATCTTGTTGAGGTGTGTGTAGGCTGGGATCTTAGTGCTTACAATGTGTCATCTTTGACCAGGAGTTTGTGGGTGGAGTCTTGTTGAGGTGTGTGTAGGTTGGGATCTTAGTGCTTACAATGTGTCATATTTGACAAGGAGTTTGCGGGTGGAATCTTGTTGAGGTGTGTGTAGGTTGGGATCTTAGTGCTTACAATGTGTCATCTTTGACCAGGAGTTTGTGGGTGGAATATTGTTGAGGTGTGTGTAGGCTGGGATCTTAGTGCTTACAATATGTCATCTTTGACAAGGAGTTTGTGGGTGGAATCTTGTTAAGGTGTGTGTAGGCTGGGATCTTAGTGCTTACAATGTGTCATCTTTGACAAGGAGTTTGTGGGTGGAATATTGTTGAGGTGTGTGTAGGCTGGGATCTTAGTGCTTACAATATGTCATCTTTGACAAGGAGTTTGTGGGTGGAATCTTGTTGAGGTGTGTGTAGGCTGGGATCTTAGTGCTTACAATGTGTCATCTTTGACCAGGAGTTTGTGGGTGGAGTCTTGTTGAGGTGTGTGTAGGTTGGGATCTTAGTGCTTACAATGTGTCATCTTTGACCAGGAGTTTGTGGGTGGAGTCTTGTTGAGGTGTGTGTAGGTTGGGATCTTAGTGCTTACAATGTGTCATCTTTGACCAGGAGTTTGTGGGTGGAATCTTGTTGAGGTGTGTGTAGGCTGGGATCTTAGTGCTTACAATGTGTCATCTTTGACCAGGAGTTTGTGGGTGGAGTCTTGTTGAGGTGTGTGTAGGTTGGGATCTTAGTGCTTACAATGTGTCATCTTTGACCAGGAGTTTGTGGGTGGAGTCTTGTTGAGGTGTGTGTAGGCTGGGATCTTAGTGCTTACAATGTGTCATCTTTGACAAGGAGTTTGTGGGTGGAATCTTGTTGAGGTGTGTGTAGGCTGGGATCTTAGTGCTTACAATGTGTCATCTTTGACCAGGAGTTTGTGGGTGGAGTCTTGTTGAGGTGTGTGTAGGTTGGGATCTTAGTGCTTACAATGTGTCATATTTGACAAGGAGTTTGCGGGTGGAATCTTGTTGAGGTGTGTGTAGGTTGGGATCTTAGTGCTTACAATGTGTCATCTTTGACAAGGAGTTTGTGGGTGGAATCTTGTTGAGGTGTGTGTAGGCTGGGATCTTAGTGCTTACAATGTGTCATCTTTGACCAGGAGTTTGTGGGTGGAGTCTTGTTGAGGTGTGTGTAGGCTGGGATCTTAGTGCTTACAATGTGTCATCTTTGACAAGGAGTTTGTGGGTGGAATCTTGTTGAGGTGTGTGTAGGCTGGGATCTTAGTGCTTACAATGTGTCATCTTTGACAAGGAGTTTGTGGGTGGAATCTTGTTGAGGTGTGTGTAGGCTGGGATCTTAGTGCTTACAATGTGTCATCTTTGACCAGGAGTTTGTGGGTGGAATCTTGTTGAGGTGTGTGTAGGTTGGGATCTTAGTGCTTACAATGTGTCATCTTTGACAAGGAGTTTGCGGGTGGAATCTTGTTGAGGTGTGTGTAGGTTGGGATCTTAGTGCCTACAATGCGATTTGGGAGGGGATAGGGGTGTGTCTGTGATTTTAGGTGTGTTTTCAGTTCCATTTGCTCCTGTCTGTGTCTAGAATGCCACCAGCATTTTCTATCTGGTTAGATCCCACTGTGTGTTTATCTGTCATTACACTCACTAAATTACAGGACATTTACTTTTGCAGAAGCTTATTTGAACTTGTCATAGTGCACTATTAAATTACATATTCTTACTCCAATTCTCATAAATGCATTGATTTCAATCTCATATGCTAGATGTAAAAAAACTACTCAAATTACCTGTCCTTGCAAGGGTGGTAACCAAGCTAAAAACAGACGATGCCTTGTCCCACCTGGTTACCCTTAACCCACCGCGCACCACGTGAGCGCCGGCATCCGGAATAATCATTTTCGATTTTCGACGACACACGTCAGACGTGCAGAATTCGTCTGTTCACTTGGCTTTCCCTAGCCCTTGTCTTTGTGACTTTATGGGCTTGGGGGGGCCTTTACCTGTTCGCCTTTCTTTTGGTGAGACCTGCCCTTTTTTTTGACTCACATGCGAAGCAAAAGTGAGTCTATGTACTCACCCGAGTCGTCCGTCCGTCCGTCCGTCCGGCCGGACGTCCGTCCGGACGTCCGTCCGTCCGGAAAACTTTAACGTTGGATATTTCTTGGACACTATTCAGTCTATCAGTACCAAATTTGGCAAGATGGTGTATGATGACAAGGCCCCCAAAAACATACATAGCATCTTGACCTTGCTTCAAGGTCAAGGTCGCAGGGGCCATAAATGTTGCCTAAAAAACAGCTATTTTTCACATTTTTCCCATTTTCTCTGAAGTTTTTGAGATTCAATACCTCACCTATATATGATATATAGGGCAAAGTAAGCCCCATCTTTTGATACCAGTTTGGTTTACCTTGCTTCAAGGTCAAGGTCACAGGAGCTCTTCAAAGTTGGATTGTATACATATTTTGAAGTGACCTTGACCCTGAACTATGGAAGATAACTGTTTCAAACTTAAAAATTATGTGGGGCACATGTTATGCTTTCATCATGAGACACATTTGGTCACATATGATCAAGGTCAAGGTCACTTTGACCCTTATGAAATGTGACCAAAATAAGGTAGTGAACCACTAAAAGTGACCATATCTCATGGTAGAAAGAGCCAATAAGCACCATTGTACTTCCTATGTCTTGAATTAACAGCTTTGTGTTGCATGACCTTGGATGACCTTGAACTTGGGTCAAGGTCACATGTATTTTGGTAGGAAAAATGTGTAAAGCATGTGAGTCGTATGGGCTTTGCCCTTCTTGTTATTGAATTGAATTGTTGTTTGGTAGCTGCTTAATTACAGCTGCTATGTGAACTAGCAGGAAGGAGCAAGTTCTCACTCCCTGTCAGACAGAGTTTACAGGATTCTGATTTGGTTTCTTTCACACTAAATAAATTTCTCAGGGGAATATCTCTCTGGCCGGCTCTATAATCTGGCCGACTCGCTCAGCAGGATGCTACGAGTATACAGTCTTGCTGAAAAATTGCATTGCGTTCAGTTTCATTCTGTGAGTTCGACAGCTTGACTAAATGTTGTATTTTTGCCTTACGCGACTTGTTAAAACTTGATTTTCTCCGATTTTTGGAGGTCTTAAAAGGGGTGGTTGACTATGCACTGTGCTGGAGAAACTAACAAATATACACTTGTGTTCCTCAGATGCTCCACAAAGAGAGGTTACAGAGTGCCACCTGTGTCTGTGCTCAACTTGACGCACGGCGAGACAAGAAAACATGGCCGACAACAAAAGCAGAAGCAAGCCGCCGCCCCGCCTCCAACCAATCCCTGGCAACAAAAACAAACAGCAGGTCACGGTTACCAGGGCAACAGGCAAGGGCAAGGTCAGGGGTCATACTCCCAAGGTCAAGGCCAGGGGTCATACTCCCAAGGACAAGGTCAGGGGTCATACTCTCAAGGACAAGGTCAGGGGTCATACTCTTCCCTGATGAGAAACGAAGGTCATCGGCAGGGAGGCGGAGGAGAAGGAGGAGGAGGTGGAGGTTACAGCATGATGACCAGGGGTCAGGTGAGCGAGATTCTCCTGTTATTTTAGGACAATTATTGTTGAAATTGCTATGGCTCAAAAGCTGTGTCACCGGCACGGTTGGCCTAGTGGTAAGGCGTCCGCCCCGTGAGCGGGAGGTCGTGGGTTCGAACCCCGGCCGGGTCATACCTAAGACTTTAAAATTGGCAATCTAGTGGCTGCTCCGCCTGGCGTCTGGCATTATGGGGTTAGTGCTAGGACTGGTTGGTCCAGTGTCAGAATAATGTGACTGGGTGAGACATGAAGCCTGTGCTGCGACTTCTGTCTTGTGTGTGGCGCACGTTAAATGTCAAAGCAGCACCGCCCTGATATGGCCCTTCGTGGTCGGCTGGGCGTTAAGCAAACAAAAAAACAAACAAAAAGCTGTGTCTTTATGAAAAGTTCTCTGTTGTGGTGTTCTTCTCCTGCCTGTGTTGATCACACATCAGATACCAAAGAATGAATGAATGAAATTTATTTGTGGCTCGCAGAGAAAAAGGAATGATGAGACTTGTGTGCTATTTTAGGATCCCAAATCTGGGTACAACGTGTACGGGTTTCAGCCCCAGGCCCAGGCTCAGGCCCAGCCACAGTTTGTCACACCCAAGTTGGCCACGTCTCCACCCAAAGCCTCCAGAGTGCCCCCTTCAAACATGGTGAGTCAAGGCTAGTGGATTCATTGACAGAAAAAAAAGAGTACACAAAGGATGACAAAATAGTTAGGAGATCTGGTTGAAATGTAAGCTATCTTCAACAAATAGTTAGGAGATCTGGTTGAAATGTAAGCTATCTTCAACAAATACTTAGGAGATCTGGTTGAAATGTAAGCTATCTTCAACAAATACTTAGGAGATCTGGTTGAAATGTAAGCTATCTTCAACAAATAGTTAGGAGATCTGGTTGAAATGTAAGCTATCTTCAACAAATAGTTAGGAGATCTGGTTGAAATGTAAGCTATCTTCAACTCATTTTATTTATTTTATTTGCAGACCAGCGTGTCAAAATCAGACAACAGTGACTTCACCAACATCTGGAACCAACTGCTGCAGTCCAACATTCCTGGAGGCCCCGTAATGGCTCCCAAGACCTCACAGCCTGGCGGCATGGGATCGCCCATCTTCAATGCCACCTCACTGCAGTCCGCGGCTGAAAAGTTGGGCAAGATTGCTCCGCCCTCTGCCGACTCTGAAGAAGAGGAGCATGAACCACCGACAGGAATCTTGGTGGATTTGTCGGAGTCCGGGGAGACGTCAGATGCTGTGTCGGAAAGGGCAAAGTCAGAATCCCCATCCAGCGGGCGTGGGTCAAAGGATGCCAAGACGAGAAAAATGAGAATCATCACCAACTCCAACAGGGGTCAGCCCAAAGCAGCCACTGGCCAAGCTGTGTCTGATCAGAAATCCCCCAACGTCCTTGAGCTGTTTCAGAAGGCGGAAAAGGTGCGAGAAGCGCAGTCCAAAAGTCCATCGCAGCCCGAGGCACAGACCGAATCGGTCCAGGCTTTCTTTGACCAGGCAGCAGCAATGTTCGGTGATTCAGCTCAGTCCGTAGGAGATTCGGACAAAACGCCAGCAAGCAAATCACAGTCTAAAAGTCCCTCTCAGCCAGAGGCACAGACGGACAGAGTGCAGGCGATGTTTGAGCTGGCAACGAGGGCAGTGTCCATGTCAGCTGACCCAGAGGCGTCCTCGGCCGAGCTCAACTCGCTGTTTGCTGCCCTGCAGACGGCACCCAAGTCGACCTCTCCGTCCAACGCGGGAGCTTCCGCTCAGCCCCCTTCTGAAGTGAGTGTTGTTTTATGGTGTGTGGTTCATGAACAAAGGGAAGTAAGCGCTCTAAATGCATACAACGTGTGTAATAGAGTAAGTGAGAGTTACTCGGAACCATTCTCCTGGCACCTGAGAGAATAACAAGCATTAAAATGAACAAGCGACTTTTATCCTCATATTGTTTTATTGTGTGTGGATCAGTTTGAAACAGTTTTTTTGGAGGTGGGATTAACTGGCTGACTGGTGGACTGAATGTCTGGCTGAATGACTGACTGAATGACTGACTGGTGGACTGAATGACTGAATGACTGACTGGTGGACTGAATGTCTGGCTGAATGACTGACTGGTGGACTGAATGACTGAATGACTGACTGGTGGACTGAATGACTGACTGGTGGACTGAATGACTGAATGACTGACTGGTGGACTGAATGACTGGCTGAATGACTGACTGGTGGACTGAATGTCTGGCTGAATGACTGACTGGTGGACTGAATGACTGACTGAATGACTGACTGGTGGACTGAATGACTGACTGGTGGACTGAATGACTGGCTGAATGACTGACTGGTGGACTGAATGTCTGGCTGAATGACTGACTGGTGGACTGAATGTCTGGCTGGTGGACTGAATGTCTGGCTGGTTAACTGACTGGTGGACTGACTGACTGACTGGTGGACTGAATGACTGGCTGAATGACTGACTGGTGGACTGAATGACTGACTGGTGGACTGAATGACTGGCTGAATGACTGACTGGTGGACTGAATGACTGGCTGAATGACTGACTTGTGGACTGAATGTCTGGCTGGTTAACTGACTGGTGGACTGACTGACTGACTGACTGACTGGCAGTTTGGCCGACTGACAGACTGAGGACTGGGGGACTAATTGGTTGAGGGTGATCGACCAGTTGATTGTTTGACTGACTTGTTGACTGACTCGCTGACTGAATATAATGAATGAATGAGCGATGGAAACTCGGTTCATTAATGAATGGTAGTCCTGATTTGTGCAGGTTAAAGATAGGTTGAAATTTGAAACATGTACATGCTGAAAAATTGCAAGTTTATCAAAGTTACCTAAAAAAAAAATGTTTAAAACCAAAGAAATGCACTGCATGAACTCAGTGAATCTTGTTTATCACAAATATGTGTACCCCCCGCGGGTTAGGGGGAAGAATTTACCCGATGCTCCCCAGCATGTCGTAAGAGGCGACTAACGGATTCTGTTTCTCTTTTTACCCTTGTTAAGTGTTTCTTGTATAGAATATAGTCAATTTTTGTAAAGATTTTAGTCAAGCAGTATGTAAGAAATGTTAGGTCCTTTGTACTGGAAACTTGCATTCTCCCAGTAAGGTAATACATTGTACTACGTTGCAAGCCCCTGGAGCAAATTTTTTATTAATGCTTTTGTGAACAAGAAACAATTGACAAGTGGCTCTATCCCATCTCCCCCCTTTCCCCGTCGCGATATAACCTTCGTGGTTGAAAACGACGTTAAACACCAAAGAAAGAAAAGAAAGAAAAGAAATATGTGTGTGTTTGTTTCAGGATGGCAGTGCAGCTCTGAGACAAATGCTGAAGATTGGTGTAGAGGACAACCAGAGTTCTCAATCGGTCAGCAAACCTGTCGGTCAGCAATCTACCTACGGCAGACAGGTCTCTCTGCAGGAGCTGTTTGACGGTAAGCATGAAGTACAGAAAGCGCCCGTGTGAGTTTTCAGCTCAGACGACAACAGTAAATTTATTGCATGTGATTCTTTGTCAAAAAACAAGAGTTGTAGGCTATGGGAACATTTGTTTCATGACAAAACAAAACGTTACATTTGTTTTGTTTTGTTTTGTTTTGTCAATAATTAAACATTCCCCTGACCTGCAATTCTTGTTTTTGTGATTCTGAATTTCGGATCATTAGCAGTCGATCTGTTTTAGAATTTCTGTGATTCTTTGGTTATATTTTGCTTTCTGTGCAGGAGGAGATAACAGGAAAAGAAATGTGATTAAAATAATTCTTGCAGATTTAGACACCTGAAGAAGATAAACATTCCACTGCTTTGCTTACCGTCTACCAAATTACCACTAAGTGTCATCTGAGCAAAAATGGCTGTGTACTTAGTCCCACATTTCACCGCTACTCGCCTCTTCTTGTATTCAGGTTTACCGTGATGATTTGTACACTACAGTGGAACCTCCCTTTTAAGACCTCTAACAATCTGAAAAGAGGGAGACTTGAAATGGAGAAACTGAAAATCTGTAAAGAGGGAGACTTAAAATGGAGGAACTGAAAATCTGAAAAGAGGGAGACTTAAAATGGAGGAACTGAAAATCTGAAAAGAGGGAGACTTAAAATGGAGGAACTGAAAATCTGAAAAGAGGGAGACTTAAAATGGAGAAACTGAAAATCTGTAAAGAGGGAGACTTAAAATGGAGGAACTGAAAATCTGAAAAGAGGGAGACTTAAAATGGAGGAACTGAAAATCTGTAAAGAGGTAGACTTAAAATGGAGGAACTGAAAATCTGAAAGAGAGGGAGACTTAAAATGGAGGAACTGAAAATCTGTAAAGAGGGAGACTTAAAATGGAGGAACTGAAAATCTGTAAAGAGAGGGAGTCTTAAAATGGAGGAACTGAAAATCTGTAAAGAGGTAGACTTAAAATGGAGGAACTGAAAATCTGAAAGAGAGGGAGACTTAAAATGGAGGAACTGAAAATCTGTAAAAAGGGAGACTTAAAATGGAGGAACTGAAAATCTGAAAGAGAGGGAGACTTAAAATGGAGGAACTGAAAATCTGAAAAGAGGGAGACTTAAAATGGAGGAACTGAAAATCTGAAAGAGAGGGAGACTTAAAATGGAGGAACTGAAAATCTGAAAAGAGGGAGACTTAAAATGGAGGAACTGAAAATCTGAAAAGAGGGAGACTTAAAATGGAGGAACTGAAAATCTGAAAAGAGGGAGACTTAAAATGGAGGAACTGAAAATCTGAAAAGAGGGAGACTTAAAATGGAGGAACTGAAAATCTGAAAAAGTAAGGTCTTTGAAGGGGGAAAGTCTCAAGAGATGTGGAACCCCATTGTTCAAGAGAGGGCTTCCACTGTACTCTGGTGACAATGAGGACCCCATTGTTCAAGAGAGAGGTTCCACTGTACTCTGGTGACAATGAGGACCCCATTGTTCAAGAGAGGGCTTCCACTGTACTCTGGTGACAATGAGGACCCCATTGTTCAAATATAGATGAAAGGTTTTCACAACATCTCTTTCTCTTTCACAGTTGCAAAGCAAGCGCCTGCCTCCTCCATGCCAGAGACGGTGCCAGAAACACATCCACACCCTCAGCAACAGGCCCCATCGATGCACGGACATCAGCAACAGCAGCAGCAAGTTCGGCCGCCCCAACCCTTGCTTCCTCCCCCTGGACTGCTGGCCAAGCCTGGGGCACCAGGGCAGGTTAGAGGCAAAGGAAGGTGAGTGGTCAAAGTGCTGGTGTTGTTTGGAAAGTCTGTGTCTGTTTCTGTGTGTGTACAGGCGAGGATGGGTCATGCAAGCATGTGTTTAGGCTTTTGTGCATGAGCATGTTGGTGCACACACTCACTCTCTCCTATCTGTCTCTCCGTCTTTCTTCTCTGTTTCTCTGTTTCTCTCTCTCTCTCTCTCTCTCTCTCTCTCTCTCTAACACACGTGCGCGAACACACACACACACATCTTATGCATCAGTGTCTGACTCCAAGAGACACACACACACACAGACAGATACACATACACACTGTCTGTCTCTGTCTCCCACTCGCACAAACACACACGTATGTACATACACACTCACACACACACACACACACACACACACACACACACACATACACACACACACACGTACACACACACGAACACACACACACATGTACACATCCCTATCACTTCTCGCTCAGCTTCAGTAGACCAAGGATAAAGGTAGACCTAAACATTTTCTTTCTTTCTTGACCAGAAGCCCAGTGGATGACTTGGCATTGCTGTGTCAGCTTGCAGGACAACTGCCTGGGTATGACTTCAACTTCCAGCATAAACAGGTCAGTCCACAGATACACACAAGTGAATGAGCGATTCTGGTGAGGTTATGCCCCCGCTTTCTTTCGGCTGGTAACTGGCGCCACCTGCGGCAAGATCACACGAGAAAGGACAAAAAAATTGCATTGGTCCCAAATAGCATATCTGTTTGGTAACAGTTCGTGTGTAAGTCGTGCATTTTATACTGTAAACAGACAATGGTCGGTTCTGGTGAGGTTATGCCCCTTCTTTCTTCTGGCTGGTAACTGGCGCCACCTCGCGGCAAGATCACAGGAGTTGTCTGGCGCTATCACTCCAGAAGCGCTCATTGTATTTGGCAAATTTGGACATTGTGCGAAGTTGTGATATTCAGTGCAGTCTCTGGTTGTCTTCAACTGCTTCCAACCGGAAGAAGGCGACATTCTCCCAGGAAAAAAAAGAAACTCCGCCAACATTTCGAAATGTTTTCGAAAGGAGGAAGTTGGTAGGTTGTCTTCTGTGAAAGAGAGAAAGCGCAAGTGTGTTCATGTGTATTTCTAGACAGAGGCCTATAGTTGTTTTTTATTTGTTTGGTTTTGTGCTCACTTTTGTGACAAGCATCAATGTTCTATCCATAACAGTTGTGAATTTGATTTTGTGCTGACAGAAAGGGTTCATCAGCTTGGTGACAATCCCAGGAGGCGCTCGCTTTGAAGGCTCCCTGTGTCCTAGTCGGGAGGAAGCAGCGGAAAGTGCGGCTAGCATGGCTCTCTTGTGTCTGGTAAGCATGAACGTGGACCAGACCTGGGAACCCATACGATTTCGCCGTATTTTGTACGCATGATTGTCTAGAATATGATCACTACACTCATTGGGAAAAAAATACGACCAGAAAAATTCCTACTCTACTTTTCTTCAGAAGCGCATCCCAAAGCCGATCCAGTATTTTGACACATGATTACAGTTGTTGTCAGTAATCATTAAAAGAAGCATTTGTTTTAAATGTTTTGGTAAACTTAATTAACGGTGCGACGGACACGTGTGAAGCATGTATGAATCATGGATGTTCAAATACTGTGTGGAGTATGCTAATTTTTCTGAAAATACACCAAGTTTGTTTGAGAATACTCCAAGTGCAAAACTTGGTGGACCTTATTTGGTCAAAATTAATGTGCGGTTACTGGCACACTAGACAACAATTAAGAAACTTTCAGGCCATAAAGAATATACAATGTAAATTGGTCAAGTTTTTTTTTCAGGCTCTTCGTTCATGTACATTTTTAAGACGGGCATTCTGCTGTACTCGTAGGCACGTGGAAACCTTTCATTTGATAGTGGCCAGAAAACTTGAAAATCTTGCATGCAAGATTCATTGAGGATTTTGAGATAAGTTCGTTATTTGTACCACAAGTGTTGGTCTGTCTGTCTGCTTAACAGACCAGTGGGTCGACGTACTGTAAATGTAACGTTTTGTTTTGTCAATAATTCTGGAAATAACGTTCCAATAACCTACAATTCTGGGTGGCCGAGTGGTAACGCACTTGCGCTCGGAAGCGAGAGGTTGCGAGTTCGACCCTGGGTCAGGGCGTTAGCAATTTTCTCCCCCCTTTCCTAACCTAGGTGGTGGGTTCAAGTGCTAGTCTTTCGGATGAGACGAAAAACCGAGGTCCCTTCGTGTACACTACATTGGGGTGTGCACATTAAAGATCCCACGATTGACAAAAGGGTCTTTCCTGGCAAAATTGTATAGGCATAGATAAAAAAATTTCCACCAAAATACCCGTGTGACTTGGAATAATAGGCCGTGAAAAGTAGGATATGCGCCGAAATGGCTGCGATCTGCTGGTCGATGTGAATGCGTGATGTATGGTGTAAAAAATTCCATCTCACACGGCATAAATAGATCCCTGCGCCTTGAGTCCGAGTCTGGAGATACGCGCGCGATATAAGACTTCATATAACAATTCTTGTTTTTAGATTCTGAATGTTGAAACCTTAGCAGTCTCTCTGGGTTTGGATTTGTGTGAACTTGAGTATTGAAGGATTTACAGCAGCAGGCCCAGATGCGGTTCCCGGGACAAGGAATGCCGTGGATGCAGCGACCAGCTCCTGGGATGGGGATGCTGAGACCTGGGCAGAGACTCCTCTCCCCAAACTCCGCCTTCAGTCCTGTTGCCAACCCTCACCCCCTTATGCGTCAGTACCTTTTTCTTTTACCCTCCTGATAGCGTGTTTGTCTTTCAATCTACCTCACTCTGTCTGTCATTTAGTCCAAACTCTGTGTGAAACATGTTGGTCGGTTCGTTGGGTGGTTGATGTGTTCATGATTGCTAAGCTGGCTGTCATTCTGTTTGTTGCACAGAAATCAGTTTGACAGTTTACTTCATGCAGACACTTAATTCTCTCACTTTGTTTCTCTTTCTTTGTCTCTTTCTCTGTCTCTCTCTGCCTGTCTTGTCTCTCTCTCTCTCTCTCTCTCTCTCTCTCTCTCTCTCTCTCTCTCTCTCTCTCTCTCTCTCTCTCTCTCTCTCTCTCTCTGTCTTGTCTCTCTCTCTCTCTCTATCTCTCTCTCTATCTCTCTCTCTCTGTCTCTGTCTTTCTATCTCTCTCTCTCTCTCTCTCTCTATCTCTCTCTCTATCTCTCTCTCTCTGTCTCTCTCTCTGTCTCTCTCTCTGTCTGTCTTGTCTCTCTCTCTCTCTCTCTCTCTCTATCTCTCTGCTCTTGCTTCCCATCTTAGTTGCTGTGTCTCATCACATTCTGTCACAGAAAAAAACAATGAAATGGGTAGACTTCTTATGTTCCAAAACTAGTGAATGTTTCGCTTTGTCTATGATCAAAAGTTCCATTAAATTACATATTCTTACCCAACTCACATAGATAGATAGCAATAACTTCATTTGGTTGCTAAGACATTGAAGCACTCTTACCTTGTAACATGGGGAGATAACTCTAAAACAAAAGCCACCTGCCATATAAGGCATGATCCGTGGTAGTTATCTCCCCTACCGGTGCCCGCGCATGCGCAGGCCGTATACCGGTAATACTCATTCCTTTTTCTTCAACGCACGGAGCAAGACGTGCTGTAGTACTCTGGCTTTGATCTAAAGCTATTGGTCTTCACGGCGGTGACTGACCATCGAATCTTGGTAACGCTGTTGTTGGTTCATCTCTACTTCAAGTATTGGGTGAGAGCTTTCATTTTTATTACCGAGACGCGTTTGTTTTAACTTTTGGAGTGTGTTGCAACTTGTTTTTTGGTTCAGTTTTGTCATACAAAATGGCGGACTAACCTTAAGATTTAGAGAGTGAGTGAAAACTCGGAGTTCGACCAGCCAGGCTTGCTCTCCCAGTTCTCAGTCAGGCAATGCAACCAATTTAAAGTTAAGGTAGCTACTACCACTGCGTCTCGTACTCAGAAAATTTTCACTGAGCGATAACGTTTCTGTTTACGTTTTCAACCCGGCGAATGATGAATTGTGTTACGGTTTCGATTGACAAACCTACCTCGTCTGTTGCGGCTTCTTTCTATAAAGTTCAAGCGCCTAGCGCTGTTTTAGCTTTGACTAAAGCCGATTTGCTGGCGATATTATCGTCTTTTTAAACAGAGGTGCATGTTTTGATCTCGTCGGAAAGGGCAAATAGCCTCGCGTGCTGCTCTGCCCCTTCCTTCGGGTGTTGTAAATGTTCATTCGCTTGTGCGGGTTCGTTTCGAACCGACTGCGACGGTCACGTCCGCTGGCGTGGTCGCAGATCCAACGACGGTGTTGGATATGTCGGACTCATCTTTAGACAAGTTTTTGTCTGAGTCTAGGACATCAGCACTTTCGGGTGTTCTTGGCGAAGTACGCAAACCTTAGACGTCGGTTTCCGTCTCGGCGGAATTGCACACTGACAGTAAGGGTTTTTCCACAGACCAACCTGGCTCCGTTTTCACGGTCCTGGGCATGGGATGTGAAGGGCATGTGTCTGCTGGTTCCGCCCCCTCAATTCCAGTCGGGGTGGCTGCTGGCAGACAGGTTACAGGATCTTCCGGTTCCAATTTATTGGGGCTGGTCGATGCTCATGCTAGTCAGTCCTCTGCTGGTTCCGCCCCCTCAATCTCAGTCGGGGTGGCTTCCGGTGGCAGGAGAGGATCCTCTGCTGGTTCCGCCCCCTCAATTCCAGTCGGGGCGGCTTCCGGTGGCAGGAGAGGTTTGACTTCCGCCGTTAGCACTTCGCTGCTGGCGGGAGTCATTCATCAGCCTGTGGTTTCCGGTTCCGCTGTTGCGGCTTCCGCTAGCCTTTCTCAGGCTACATCCGCTTCCTTTCCCAGCCTTTCCGCTGGCATTGGACAGCCGGATGGTGGTTCAATCCACGAGTTTCCGGTTTTCGGAAATTTTTCACAACCGTTTCCGGTTTCGGCTCAAGTTGCCTTACCGGATGCCGGTTCCGCTGGACATCCCTCAGATGATCGTTATGATGCTTCTGTTGGGGATGAACAGGATATGGAGGAAGAAGCATCAGATGCAGATGAGGAAGCTTCTCGCCGACTTCCGGCTAAGCTACATCATTTGTTGGCTTTGGCAGCAGAGGTTACTGCACACTGCTTCACGGAAGGGGTGTTTGCGGCAACCACTTCCGCTGCTCCTCCTCCATCAGCTTTTGCTGATTTCGTTTCTTATCAGAAACGGGCTGAGAACTTCAAGTTTTTAGAGTCACCTGATGTGGCTTATCAACTTGCTAAAGTTTATCTGAGCGATGTTCCTCTTCCGCTGCTATCGGCTCATGGGGACGCTCCTGCAAGAGGCTCAGCCCTGGCTTGCTGCTCTTGGTCGTGCGGCTCATCATTCTGTGACCAACAACCGGAAGCTTCGTCTAGCTAGCACTGGCAGACCTTTGTTGTCTTCCTTTGCCATGCCTTTAGCCAAGATGGCTTCGGCGGCTATCGCTTCCGGTAGCAGGATGGTTTTGCCTTCCGCCGTTAACACTTTGGTGTTGGCAGTCGGCAATCATCAGTCTTTGGCTTCCGGTTCCGCTTTTGCGGCTTCCTCTGCCTTTCCACGAGCTGCATCCGCTTCCTCTCCCAGCTTTGTGGCTGGCATAAGGCAGGTGGATGGTACATCCGTTCACGGAGTTCTGGCTTCCGGAAATTTGTTTTCCCCAACCTTTCCGGTTTCGGCAAATGTTGCCTTGCCAGGATCGGTGTCCGGTTCTCATCCTTTCAACAATCGTTGGGATTTCACTGAACAGGAAGCTGCCATCGTGTTGGCACTAGCAGCAGAGGTTAATATGCACTGTTTCCCGGAGGGGTTAGCAGTAGCATAGTTATCTGCTTTACTTCACCATCGGCTTTGGCTGATTTTGCTCCTTCTCAGGAACAATCTGCGAACTTTAAGTTTTAGAGTCTTTCGTGGCTTTTTCAACTTATAAAAGTTTTCTCACACGATGTTTTGCCCCACTTCTGCCTTTTACGGCATCATATGGGGAAGGCTCCTGCTTCAGGTTTGCTGTGGCTTGCGTCACATTCAGCTGATTTGAGCCTTATTGCAGGAAATTTTAAGTTCTGAGATCCTCCCTTGGGGGCATTTGAACTTGTGGAAGTGTTTTTCATATGATTTTCCTTTGCCTCCACTTCCTTGTGGGCAGCGAGGCGGCGTTGCTTTCGCTTGCGTCACCCGCGCAAGTGACGCATCACTCGCTGAGCGCTATCCGTAGGCCTCGGTTACACCAGGCCTAAGAACTTAGTCTATTCTTTTCTTCTTAATACGGAACCGCTCCCGGCTACACCGGGCTTGACGATCATTCATCTTTATGTTCATAGCAAGGAGGAACTGTCTTTTTCAAGATCATGATCTCCTGGCTGTGAAAGATTGTGGCCGCACTTCTTTCTTTATCGTCTTTGAACAAGTCTTTGAATTGTTCTTTTCCTTGTGCGGTTACGTACTCACGGGATGCCTTTGTGTCTGTTGGGACACATTTACAAAGGATCTAACTTTGCTGTTTACCGGAGAGAAGTCCTCGGCCGACAGTATTGTTCTGTCGGTGAAATTTTATTCTCTTCCTTGCTTGAGGGTTCTCTTCGAATCCTCTTCTGTGCACGCAGACTCTTCTCTAACAAAGAGAAACTCACAGCAAAATAAAAGCCCACGGCAGGCCTGGCTTTTCTTATCTAGAAAAGCACTAATCTGGCTGTTCTCAGCTTTGCCTTTTACCTTCTCAGCATGGCGTTTTGCCAAATACCCATCACTTTATCCCCTCGGGGCGATTCAGAGGTCGGGTTTGTTTATCTTCTTCCCGGCATGGCGCTTTGCCAAATACCCACCGCAATTTAGCGTCGGGTTCAGTGGGCAAACAATAGCATGTTGTTATTCTTACTATTGACAGTTCTGTCAACTGGAGTCTTAGTGCTTGTCATCACTCTGCTTTCAGCCTTTGTGTGCTACCACAGCGGCTGGAAGGGGATTAGGTCCTTTCTTGGGTCACATACAAAGATCGTGCCGATGTTTACTCCCTCCTTTGGTACACAAAATAGATCGTAAGTGGCTACTTTTATGTTGATTCTAAGCAATCAAACAAAGAGCTGGATCATGTTAGTGTCTTTTCTCGACTGGTTCTCAGACACAACCAATAATTGGATTCTCACACCATTGCTCATGCAAGGCTTTTCCATTGATTCTCTCTCCATCAGCGAAGCAGTTTTTTTTCTGTTTCCTGTTTCCTGTGGAATTGTTTCCCCTTGTCAGGGGAGAACATGTGTTAATTCTATCAGGCAACACCTCAGTGGCCTTTTTTATCTTAATAAGCAAAAGGGGGGGGAGGGGCATCTCGCTTCCCATCGCTGCCACATCGAGCATGCGAGATTTTGATGTGGTGTTTCCACCACAAGATCTTATTAGCAGCGAAGTACCTTTCTGAGAGGTTTTATGTCTTGGCAGACTCTCTAAGTCAGTCTAACAAGTATGTCCACACGGACTGGGCTCTATCTCTTTACGCGCTTCTACTCCTTCTGGTGAATTTGAAGAAGCCACTGATAGAAGTTTTTTGCCTCTCGGTACTATCTCCTTCTGCTAAATGTTCGTCTCACCGTTCCCGGATATACTCTCGATTTTACTCGGGGCGGCCTGTCGGTCGCACATTATGGGCCCATTTTTCATTGGTTGTCAGCCCTTAAGACCCTTAAAGCTGGCAAGAGGGCGCTGTTTTTTACACTCGATCCACACGGGTGTCTACTGTACGGGAATCATTGAGACGCTCAGGGGCTTCTGCCTCAACTCTGGATTTGGTCTAGAGATCCCATAAGGGTTCTGCGGCTTAGTTTCCATGTCACATTGTCTGGCTTGGAACAAATGGCGTAATATTAACGGAAAGAACTCCATTTCTCTCCGTTCATTGCAGGTGGCGTACCACCTATTCGGGCTTTCTGAATTTTCCCCACGTCTCTGTTTTAAGACGTTACGCGATATCAGTTGCACTGAAACAGCTAGGTCGGAGAAAAAAAAAAGGAAAAAAAAAAGGAAAAAAAAAATTTCACTTGGGCTCGTTATAGCCATCGTGGCTAAAGGAGCCTCCCTTTGGTTGGCTGAAAACAAATCTCCAGTCCCGACTTGGGATTTGCTCCTAGTTTTCGAGCTTTTGAGATCGGATTGTTTAATCCTTGACAAAATTAGCCTTATTAATCTAAACACGAGAAGCGGTCATACTTACTCTAGTAGCTTCTGAGAGAAGCGGGAGTATAGGTGCATTTTCTATCTGGTTTTGCTATAGTCATCTCTTTGGAGAAAGACTGATCTATAGCGCTTAGGTTTGATTCAAATTTCTGGCAAATAATCAGAAACCTGAGGAACCAGCTCTGATAATACAATTCAATCCACGTGCAATAGTTTGGCTCTGTTAGAGCCATTTTAGCCTATTGAACATTTCGAGTTTTAAATATATTTCTAACTCGCACTGATCTGTTTAGATCATCAGAATAAAGGCTTTTGTTTATTTCCATCAACTCTTGTAGAGGCAATGACTTAGCGAAGTCAACCTTAGCTAGATGGTCTGCCACATTGATTAGGCAGGCCTACAGTGGTGGCAAGAAAGGGGGGGGGGGGGGGCAGTCAGTCCTCCCTCTTCAGGCAGCACGGACTCAAGAAGTCAGAGTGTGGGCCTCTTCTTTACCTGTTCTCAAGTCTTAGAGACTTACATAAGTCTTGAATGTAGCTCATTGAACATGCAAGAACGTAGTCATGAGCTTCTATCTGCGGGATATTTTAAGTACCCGTTTTTATAGTACACATCTACTAGACATCAGAAGATGCCTTTTTGTATGTTTTCCTACGGGACATATCTGTCCCGGCAGTACAGAGCTTTCGGTCCGTCAGCTATTGTAGCTGCAGGCCAGATACTGGCAAGATGTTAATTTGTGAGTAAATTTTACCCACCACCTAGATTAGCAATCTGCTATCTATGTGAGTTGTGTAAGAATATGTAATTTAATATAAAATTTCAAAAATAAATTTTCATTTAATTAATATACTTACCAACTCACATATCGAATTCCCTCCCAGCCATCCCCGCAATTTGTATAAAGGGATATGGGTTTCAGAACGGAATGAGTATTACCGGTATACGGCCTGCGCATGCGCGGGCACCGGTAGGGGAGATAACTACCACGGATCATGCCTTATATGGCAGGTGGCTTTTGTTTTAGAGTTATCTCCCCATGTTACCAGGTAAGAGTGCTTCAATGTCTTAGCAACCAAACGAAGTTATTGCTATCTATCTATGTGAGTTGGTAAGTATATTAATTAAATGAAAATTTATTTTTGAAATTTTATAGTAACTAACTTTTCTCTGGATTTTGTTCGGGTTTTTTCTTTCCGTCACAGGTTTTGGTCAACCCATGTTCAACCAGCCTCCACCAAACATGATGCCCCAAGGTCAACGAGGGAGACAACCTCTTCTGTCCCAACCACCCCCTCCCTTCTCCAGCAGAGGCCCTCACCCTCATCCCCACCCCCAGCCCATTCTCAATGCAAGAGCTCCTCACAGCCAGGCGTCACACATGCCAGTCAATCAGGGACAGCTAGGACATCCAAGACCAGCCAATCAGAGTGTCTCTCCTTCAGAAGGCAGACATCTAACCAATCAAGAAGGAGACACAGAAAAAGGGAGGGAAGGTGTGGGAAAATCGTCAACAGAAGCGTTCATTCCCATGCAGGTATGAATAAAATAAGAACAAGTAAAAGACGCTTCGACACTTTGATATTTCAATTTGGTCAACTTGATTAACGGTGCGACGGATAAACGTCTGGATAAACTACAAAATATTCGTCTAGTTGTAAGCAGCCACTGCCCACATAAAATGCAGGGGGTGACATCCATGAAAGGTGGCATAGGACACATGTCCTGGACAATGCAAAAGTGATAGGACATTAGTCCTGAACAAAAATCAATCAATAGGAAATTTTTGTCGCAACAAAATGTAAATTTAATTAAACATGACTAGTTTCTCGTCACAAAGGTAACAGGACAAATAAAATTATTATCTTGTCAAAAACGTAACAGAACAAATCAAAGTATTAAAAACGTGTTGTTCTGTCTTTGAGCTAATGACGACAATTCACAGTGATTGTTCCTTTCTCTTGCTGAAGAGCATGCGCTTGCTGCGAAGGGAGGCAACTGTCAACCGGCTTGGAGCATTCAGAGTTGCGACCCTTGGAAGCTCTTCTCTAAAAAAAAAAGCACAAGTTTTGTGGAGAGATACATCGCTTCGCAAAACATCGATAAAATAGCAAATCAAACTACAGTGCTGTAAATTGGAAAGTACTGACAATGTCCGGATCAAATAAAAGCATAATCGACCACTTTGTGACAAAAACAATAGGACATATGTTCTCTTGCATGAAAAATGTATAGGACATTTGGAAAAAATATCCGTCGATGTCCGACGTGGATGCAAGCCCCTGAAAATGTATTAGGTAGCTTTCATGAAAGACCAGTTTTCTAGGTAAATGGACATTTTAATGAACAGGAAAAGTTGGGAATTTGCAATGAACAATAAAGGTAATTATGGATGTTGGCTAAAAGTGTGGAGCAGAATTTTAAACAGTAATCAGTTCAATAATGTTTAAAATCGTACTGGATCAGTCTGTCTTCCCACAGGTGACCCGTAAACAGAGGAGGAAAGAGGAGACGCCAGAAAAGCACCACAAACCAGCAGACGCAACAGAGGAAGGACAATATCCCGTCATGTCAGCCCACGCAGAGCGCCAAAAATCAAGCAGCAAGTCGCCCTCGGTGGACTCTGTGAATAATAATGCACAGGGGGCAACTAGCAGCCCCATGAACAGTTCATCCCACAGCAGTTCACATCTTGTGAGAGAACAGAAATCCACGCCTAAGAATAAAGAAAGTGATAGTGCGTCGGCCAGTAAAGACCACGGGTCCGATGGGAAGGGGAAGAAACGCCGACCTCGCATCGCTGCCAACTTCAACTTTGATTCCCCCAAGTGAGCTGTGTTGCGTCAAGGGAAGAAACGCCGACCTTGCATCGCTGCCAACTTCAACTTTGATTCCCCCAAGTGAGCTGTGTTGCGTCAAGGGAAGAAACGCCGACCTTGCATCGCTGCCAACTTCAACTTTGATTCCCCCAAGTGAGCTGTGTTGCATGGAAATCTTCATCCACCATGGCTGTCCCTGTGAATTCCCACACTGTTTCAGTGAATCTGGAGTTGTTGACTGGACCGGTATACAGTTTTCTAGACTTGTAATGAAGTGTACATTATAGGGCTTTTTATCTGGAATGTTGACACACCCTCATCCTTAGTGAATGAGCCGTTTTTTTAGGCTAAGACTCACACAAGAAAGCGTTTTACTGATTTTAAACTGTGTGTTTGTTTAGTACCAAGTAGGTAATGGTTTGTGCAGGGAAGACGACTTGATTTGTAATAGTATCACACTCGAACACACACACACACACACACACACACACAAAAACACACACACACACACACACACACACACACACACACACACACACACACACAAAAACACACACACACACACACACACACACACACACACATTGTGTACCTATGTGTTGATTTTGTTTTTAAAGTATCATACGTGTAGCTGCAGTTTACCTGGTCATAATCGTTTTGACTTTTGTGCAGCAAAATCAAAGATTTACACAAATGGCTATGTGTTATTCTTCTTTGTTTTGTATTTTTATCTGTTGTGTTGCTTAGTTATGATTCTTGGTTTTAATATACTAGGTGATGACATTTGAGATGCTGAGTACATTGTACTTTGTTGCCTAGGATGACCTCAGCATTGCTAAAATCAATACTTTTCATTAAAACAAAACATGTCCTTGTCCAGACACCCATTATCCAGACCACCCCCCCCCCCCCCCCCCCCCCCCGCCCTGGGTAAATACAGCGTGCTATCGAGAATGCTGAATATTGCTTGTTTGTTTATTGGTTGTTGTTTGTGGTTTGTTGTTGCCATCATTTTTTCTTTATTTTTTTTTTGTATAGAAAAGACATCTTTCTGACCAGTTACATTCTAATGTTTATAGGTAAGGTATGTTCTTGCTGATTTTCCCTCTGAGGATAACAGAGAAGGGGTGTGTGACTTCACACCAAAAAAACTGAAGCTGAAGTTAATGAACAAACAAACTTGGACATCTGAGCATTGACACACAACGCAAATATATAGCTAAGCAGATTTGGGCAGCCTACATGGATTTTCAGTGCTTTAAACGCATCACTGTGCCATGAATAATATGATTGTGTATTGTCTTGCTTTGCTGAAAGTATTTGTAAACTTTAATTCTGATGATTTTTGTTTTTTGTGTGGGTCAAATGATAGATGCACAATATTTCATGTTAAAGTGAATGTATTTACTATGTCTGTGTGCTGAGTATTTGTTCATATTAGTTTACTGTAATGGATCTTTATTTCGTTTCTGTCTTCTTCTTTCTTCTTGTCGATCACAATGTGATCGTAGTTTAATTTCGTTTCTGTAATTCTGTTCCTGATGGGTAACTGTATTTAAACCATTAATCATCTTGATGACTAAAACAACACAAAAATTAGCAGAAATTCAAGTGAAATGTTAAACAACATGGTTGAAAATGTAGATTTAAGTTAAAACACTCAGATCATGTGATCTAGGAAGGGTTTGGTATTTTTACTTGAGAAGAGAGAGGGCAGACTAGGATAGTATTAGGAGTATTATTCTCATCCGTTTTTATCTGTATAGCTTTTATTTGATCAACATTTGGGAGTGAGGGTAGAACAGACGAATGATGGAGTGAGGGTAGAACAGACAAATGATGAAGAGAGGGTAGAACAGACGAATGATGAAGTGAGGGTAGAACAGACGAATGATGGAGCGAGGGTAGAACAGACGAATGATGGAGCGAGGGTAGAACAGACGAATGATGAAGTGAGGGTAGAACAGACGAATGATGGAGCGAGGGTAGAACAGACGAATGATGGAGTGAGGGTAGAACAGACGAATGATGGAGCGAGGGTAGAACAGACGAATGATGGAGCGAGGGTAGAACAGACGAATGATGGAGCGAGGGTAGAACAGACGAATGATGGAGCGAGGGTAGAACAGACGAATGATGGAGTGAAGGTAGAACAGACGAATGATGGAGCGAGGGTAGAACAGACGAATGATGGAGCGAGGGTAGAACAGACGAATGATGGAGCGAGGGTAGAACAGACGAATGATGGAGCGAGGGTAGAACAGACGAATGATGGAGTGAGGGTAGAACAGACGAATGATGGAGTGAGGGTAGAACAGACGAATGATGGAGTGATCGTAACAAAATCAAACCATCGACCAAACTATGACTTTCCTTGATTATAAATGGTTTTACTTGTGCATGTATCCCTTTTATGTTTTATGTTTTATGTGTGTCGTCCTATACAATTGTTGTTATAATCGTTTACAGGCAGACAGGGTGTGCCGAAGAAAAATTTCCATTTTTATGTAATATTTTAATGGACAATAAAGTGCTGTTATTGTTATTGTTATTGTTATGACCTGTGTCTCTACCTTGAAAGGTCCTTCCTGCGTATGTCATCATACTTAGGCAACAACAAAAAAATAGTCTGTTTACGGTATCCTGCGACCGAGCCTATTTTTTCGCGCGACCCTAGACTTTTTTTTGGCATTTGGGGGGAAAAAAAAAAAGCAAAATAACTTAAAAATATGGTTTTTTGGAGAAAAAAAAATAAAAATCCCGACCTACCGACCCTATTTTTTTGGCCTATGTTACCGTAAACAGACTTTTTTTTGGGGGGGGGCCTTACAGCCACAGGTCTGTCTAGGGTTTCACATGGAATAAGAGCATCTTTCCACTTGGACATATACCAACAAATCAATAGAATGGCTGCATTCTGTGCATGTACCGCAACACGGTGGCCTAGTGGTAAGGCGTCCGCCCAGTGAGCGGGTGGTCGTGGGTTCGAACCCCGGCCAGGCCATACCTAAGACTTTAAAATTGGCAATCTAGTGGCTGCTCCGCCTGGCGTGTCTGGCATTACGGGGTTAGTGCTAGGACTGGTTGGTCCGGTGTCAGAATAATGTGACTGGGTGAGACATGAAGCCTGTGCTGCGACTTCTGTCTTGTGTGTGGCGCACGTTAAATGTCAAAGCAGCACCGCCCTGATATGGCCCTTCGTGGTCGGCTGGGCGTTAAGCAAACAAACAAACAAACAAACTTGGACATATACCCCCCAAAATCAATAGAATAGCTGCGTTCTGTGCATGTGCAGAATGGGTACTTTTTTCCTAAATTAATTTCGTAGAGTGATACCGTTGTCACTTCCAATCCGTCACAGGACTGGGTGGCCGAGTGGTAACGCACTTGCGCTCGGAAGCGAGAGGTTGCGAGTTCGACCCTGGGTCAGGGCGTTAGCAATTTTCTCCCCCCTTTCCTAACCTTGGTGGTGGGTTCAAGTGCTAGTCTTTCGGATGAGACGAAAAATCGAGGTCCCTTCGTGTACACTACATTGGGGTGTGCACGTTAAAGATCCCACGATTGACAAAATTGTATAGGCATAGATAAAAATGTCCACCAAAATACCCATGTGACTTGGAATAATAGGCCGTGAAAAGTAGGATATGCGCCGAAATGGCTGCAATCTGCTGGCCGATGTGAATGCGTGATGTATTGTGTAAAAAAAATTCCATCTCACACGGCATTGAATATGTGCGCGATATAAATTGCATGAAAATTTTTTTTTTTACAAATCCCTGCGCTTAGAACTGTACCCACGGAATACGCGCGATATAAGCCTCATATTGATTGATCGACAGGAAACAGCCTGGCTGTTGAGTTGAAGCCTGTGTTTGAGTTGAAGGATGCTCTTTTCCTGTGTAAAAGCCTAGACAGATTTGCTGTTGTGGACAGGATTGCTTGCTTCTATGAGAAGAAATGCAGTGTACCTTCAAGTGATTTAAACTGAACATTGAATTGTGTTGGGTTTTTTAGTCATGAAGTTTTCCAATGTTGTTGGTATGTGTTTTAATTTTCTGTTTTGGTGACAACACACTTCATTTCTGACCTGATAGCTCTCTTCAACTTTTAAACTCCTGTGTTAATATTTACTTTGGTTCATGTAGTACCAAATGGAATTTGTCATGAAGTGCTCTTCTGGTGTCCACGAAAATTATTCTAAATGGAAGAAAACAAAAAGAATTCCTATATGTGGAAAGAAAGAAGGAAAGAAAGAAAACAAAACACCAGTGATTTATGACATGGAATCCAATCATTGTTTGATTAATATATGTTCTAAATTGTAAAATTGTAATATTATTTTACTTTTACGATTTTACTTCTGGATAGGTGTATGTTTGTACTGAAATAAGAGCTTTGGCACATACAGAAAGAGGTCCTGTGAGTTACACTATTTCATGTTTGCTCTTTGTATTTTCTAAGTTGTTGATAACCAACCCCACAGGCTAACTTGAGGGTCAACATCGGCTGGTATACGGGCTTAACAGGTGTAGCTCTGTCTGGACTACATTTGGTGTTACTGATGAACTGCAGTGTAGCTCTGGGTCTCCCACTGTACCAAGTTCGGGTGTCCACAGTTGATGTGCACGATAAAGTTACCAACTGAGTGGGAGCCAGCAGCAAGGTCCCATTGATTGAAATCACAAACAAATCTCAAAATTAACTAATCCGATCCACCGCTGGTTCTCATCCGCTTGGTAACTTTCTTGTGCATACCAGCCCTGGGCACCAAGTGTAAGGCTTTAACACTTTCTCCCCCACCTGTGTTGACCAAGGTTTTTTATAGCCAAGACCAGCTGTGCTGCAGCAGGTCACTCAGAATTGTAGTAACTGTGTATCAACACGCTGGAATGCAGGCGTTATATGGACGTTACAGGAAGCGACTGAAGTTAACAGTCTGAGCAGATATATCCGTACCTGGTCAGATAGAGCCATATGAGTGGGTACGGATATATCCGTACCTGGGAGACAATGAGTTAAATGTCTCGCGGCAGTTATCTGTCTTGGCTTTTTTTTTCATTTTTTTTTCATTTTTAACTTTCTTTTTAATGGTGTGTTTTTAAACTTTTCTTGACATGTTGCTCATGTAAATTTATTTCTGGAGAAAAAATGGAATTTGTTTATAATTATGCTGATTCTGCTGTGTCATGCATTCATCATTGTACATGTGTTTGTAACCACACAATAAAAAACGCTCGCGCTGGACCCGAGTACTCTTCAGACTGGCTCGCTCCCCCAGTATGAAAGTTTTCTTTACGTTCCAAGAGGTAAGAAGCCGGCTGGCTTCCCTTTCACCCCTGTGCGCCACAGGCGTTTGACTTTAGATCGTAATGGCTTGAAACATCGAGCCCTTTTGATCTAAAACAGCTAGCCCCGAGAGTCACATTGGGCCGGCCTGTTTGTGTGTGCGTGTGATGATGCGGGAAATAACTAGCGCATTAACGCGCAAAGCCTGGTGTCTCAAACCACCCGCTGGCTGGCTGTTCTATCAGGCTGCCTGGCTGGCTGTTGCTCCGTGTGAATTCCTCCCACCGCCAAGTCGTTTTTGTGGTTTATTTCGCATTTAGGTCCCAGGTAACATTATGAAGTTTTAATATGATCAATCGGACCTATTATCAAGTTAGTGTATCAACTTTTGAACGAACTGCGCCCAGTAGTTTCCCAGCAATAAGCTGTTAAGTCGAGACACACACAGACACACAAGTAAAGTCTGTTGAGCCCAAGTACTAGCGTACTCGGGGATAACTGTCTGTTATTAACTGCAACATTTGTGGATCCTCCATCTGTGTCATGCATTCATCACTGTACAAGTGTTTGTAAACACACAATAACTGTCTGTTATTAACTGCAACATTTGTGGATTCTCCATCTATGTCATGCATTCATCACTGTACATGTGTTTGTAAACACACAATAACTGTCTGTTATAAACTGCAACATGTGTGGATCCTCCATCTGTGTCATGCATTCATCACTGTACATGTGTTTGTAAACACACAATAACTGTCTGTTATAAACTGCAACATTTGTGGATTCTCCATCTATGTCATGCATTCATCACTGTACAAGTGTTTGTAAACACACAATAACTGTCTGTAATAAACTGCAACATTTGTGGATTCTCCATCTATGTCATGCATTCATCACTGTACAAGTGTTTGTAAACACACAATAACTGTCTGTTATAAACTGCAACATTTGTGGATTCTCCATCTATGTCATGCATTCATCACTGTACAAGTGTTTGTAAACACACAATAACTGTCTGTTATAAACTGCAACATGTGTGGATCCTCCATCTGTGTCATGCATTCATCACTGTACATGTGTTTGTAAACACACAATAACTGTCTGTTATTAACTGCAACATTTGTGGATCCTCCATCTGTGTCATGCATTCATCACTGTACATGTGTTTGTAAACACACAATAACTGTCTGTTATAAACTGCAACATGTGTGGATCCTCCATCTGTGTCATGCATTCATCACTGTACATGTGTTTGTAAACACACAATAACTGTCTGTTATTAACTGCAACATTAGTGGATTCTCCATCTATCCCCACCTCCACCCCTACCAACCCCCATCTTCTCTCTGTCATTTGAAAAGACTTGTCATATCACAAGTATGGTTTGTTTTACATTGTCCTCGTTATTTTTACCTGGCTGCGAACTGACCCAGTTTTACATGGTGCCGGTTGATTTTGTGTGACATGTGACCCATATTGTGATACAGATAATGTGCTGACAATGTTTTTTTAGGATTCAGTATTGCTATAGGTTGATGAAACAAGCCAATAAATATCAAGCCAACTTTTTTTCCAAATGAGATAAATGTGTGTGTGTGTGTTCCTTGTTTGAAAACAACAGAGTTCATAATTGACCACAGTGTAACCCCCCTTTAAAAACGATTCAAATAAAAGTAATCTTCTTCTTCTTTCTTCTTCTTCGTTCATGGGCTTAGACTCCCACGTTCACTCATGTTTTCAGCACGAGTGGATTTTTACGTGTATGACCGTTTTTACCCCGCCATTCAGGCAGCCATACGCCGATTTCGGGGGAGGCATGCTGGGTATTTTCGTGTTTCTATAACCCACCGAACTCTGACATGGATTACAGGATCTTTTCCGTGCGCACTTGGTCTTGTGCTTGCGTGTACACACGAAGGGGGTTAAGACACTAGCAGGTCTGTACATAAGTTGACCTGGGAGATCGGAAAAATCTCCACTCTTAATCCACCAGGCGGCAGCGACCGGGATTCGAACTCACGACCTCCCGATTAGGAGGCCGACGTCTTACCACCACGCCACTGCGCCCGTCAAATAAAAGTAAAAATAGTTATGACGGCTTTGACTGTGGAAAACCCACACGCCGACACCATAAAGCTTGACAGGTTAAACACAGTCAGAGAGCCACTCCCTGATAAAAAAAAACAAGTCACGTGTAAGGCGAAATTACTACATTTAGTTGCGTCAGTCTCTCCTGCCAGTACAATAACCTCTCCACAACAAGCCCTATGTAGTGCCTCCATCGCGGCGACAGGCGTAAACTGGGTACCGCAAGGCCCCAGGCTAGACTACAAGGACTCGGAGGAGGTTGGCCCCTAGACGTGCGGCATGCGGGCCCACCGGTGTGTGGAAACGCCCAGGTGCCCACGAACCAACCTCCAGCTATGGGTCAAATAGCCGGGCAGGATAGGCTCGTCAACCCTGGCAGGCAGCTATCCTAAGAGAAGACCACTCTGAATTCAAAACGAGGGTAGAGGAGGCTCATCATCCATGGAAGGAAACTCGTCTAGGAGAAGGAAAACTCCGAAATGAAACCCACGCAGTCCCTCGAAGACGGAACGGCACTGGCCTTTTTTAGGCGGGGAGCAGACCGGGTGCCTACGCTATCCTCGACAAATGGTTGTCGACAAACTACATTTAGTCAAGCTGTCGAACTCACAGAATAAAACTGAACGCACTGCATTTTTTCACCAAGACCGCATACTCATAGTTTCGTCAGTCCACCGCTCGTGGCAAAGGCAGAATAGTGCGGTAATGGTCGCGCTGAGCGGGATAGCACGCTTTTCTGTACCTCTCTTCGTTTTAACATTCTGAGCGTGTTTTTAATCCAAACATATCAAATGTATATGTTTTTGGAATTAGGAACCGACAAGGAATAAGATGAAATTGTTTTTAAATCGATTTCGGACATTTTATTTTAATCATCATTTTTATATTTTTAATTTTCAGAGCCTGTTTGTAATCCGAATATAACATATTTATATGTTTTTGGAATCAGAAAATAATGAAGAATAAGATGAACGTAATTTTGGATCGTTTTGTAAAAAAATATTTTTAATTACAATTTTTAGATTTTTAATGACCAAATTCATTAATTAATTTTTAAGCCTCCAAGCTGAAATGCAATACCAAAGTCCGGCCTTCGTCGAAGATTGCTTTGCCAAAATGTCAATCAATTTGATTGAAAAATGAGGGTGTGACAGTGCCGCCTCAATTTTTACAAAAAGCCGGATATGACGTCATCAAAGACATTAATTCAAAAAATGAAAAAAATGGCTGGGGATATCATACCTAGGAACTCTCATGTAAAATTTCATAAAGATCAGTCCAGTAGTTTACTCTGAATCGCTCTACGCACACACACACACACACACACATACACCACGACCCTCGTCTCGATTCCCCCCTCTACGTTAAAACATTTAGTCAAAACTTGACTAAATGTAAAAAAGAGGAATAAATAATTAAACGTGAAAGAAACCAACAGGAAATTTTAAAATGATATTACCATCAAAAAAAGGAACATTTGCTAATTAATGTGTTGGAGGGAGAGCGGTGGAGGTGGTTGGTAGTACAGTGGAACCGCTAATTAATGTGTTGGAGGGAGAGCGGTGGAGGTGGTTGGTAGTACAGTGGAACCGCTAATTAATGTGTTGGAGGGAGAGCGGTGGAGGTGGTTGGTAGTACAGTGCAACCCCCCTTCTAAGATCTCCAACAATCCCAGAACATTAGGTCTTGAAAAGGAGAAAGTCTTAAAATGGAGGTAAATTTACAGACGTTATGAATAGAACGTCTGAAAAAAAAGGTCTTAAGGGGGGGGGGGGGGGGGGTGTTCTTAAAAGGGGGGTTCCACTGTTCAAGTACGTGAATGGAGCATTTGTTCTCACAGTGCTTTTTCCTGTCGGTGACGTAATCAGACACCGACATACCCACGCAGAGAAATAAGAGACCTACTATTGCGCTGCTGACACGCTAATAACAGTTCAGAAGAATGCTGACGAATTTCCTCTCAACTTCCTACTTGCTACAGATCTCTGCTTCCTATCGCGCAGAAGAAGTAGCAGCCGACGCAAGTGCTGACCCCGGATGAAGCTTGACCCCTAGTGGAGCAAAGAAAGGTGGCACGGGAGTAAGAACTCTAAATTGTAGGAAAGCTTTCGATGTCAACTTTATTTATCAATTTACATTTTTGTGATAGAATAAAAACAGTCCATTTTCAAGCTTCAGATAAGTGTTATAATTTGATTTTTGTTTTAGCAAAAACGGTGTGTCTAGTATTATGCAAGTATTTTTCCTGATCCACTATTTTTATCACCAACCCGGAACTTACGTCTGAATGTAGTTGTGACTGCCCATTTTAGGAATTCAGAGTATTTGGCTGGGGTGTTTTGGTTGTCTACTCCGACGAAAAGAGCGGCCCTTTCATTCCGCTCGGTGCATCAAGCGACAGGTAAGTTTGATGACATTATTCTATAACTGTACGTCCGATATTTCAGTCGATCGCGAGTGTTTCAGGAGGCAGGCGCGTTTTCTTAGCATGCATAAATTTGTCCGACTCGGCCGCAAGCTGTATACGTACACAAGATTTCATGCTGTCTGCTCCGGAATTTAAACTCAACCGGTAATCGATCAGGTAATTAAAATAACAAAATTAATTCAAGTTTAATCAATTTTGATACGGACAATGCGGCCAAGAGTCGTGTTCTTTCTCTGGCCGTTTCTTTCATCTTTCAAGTGCGATACTTGTAAATAAATGCCACGCATGGACCAAGCTTGAAGCTAAAATTAGGGCACCCTCCTGAGGAAAAATTGAAAGTTCACAGATTGCCTGGCCTGTGAGTCATTCCTGCACCCACGGAGCTCTATCTAAAGAAAAAAGTGTGCACGTGTCTTGTCTCGGCGCTCGTGAAGCAGCATCTGTTATTGGTTGGCACTGCCGGGTATAGCTGTTTACAGGCCTCTGTAGGTATGTTTACCTGTGGTTTTTACCTGAGCTTGGGGTTGGGTGATAGATTTGGGGGTAAGGTTGAAGTACAGCTGACAAGGTGTGAGCAGTGATGTTTTCATGTTTTGCTTCTCTTGATGAATATTGGGTTTTTTTCTGCTTGAACAAGCTAGCCTCATATAGTGTGTGACTCACTGATAATTGTGAGAATTTACTTTTGTGTGGTTGTAGCATTAGCAGGTGCTACCTGCTGCATATATTACTCAATATGTGTCGCCTTTTTATTTGATTTTCTATGGAGTAAGCGTCTAACTTTGTTGATAGTGAAGGATGGCTTGGATAGAGTAAATATGTACACAGTGCTACAACTTAACTCTGTCATATTTCTACCATAAGCACTTTTAAATCAGTGTTCTGATACAGCAGAGACATAGATATGTATGTCTCAGCAGATACAGCAATGATTTCAGCAATATATGTGACTGTAAATTTGATTTGGGTCATGAAATTCTCTGTCTGTTAATTTGTTGTTCACAATCTAGAATCATAAAAATTATAACTTTATTTCCAGGGGTTGTAAGGCAAGACAGCATTTCCAAGAGGCACCATGTCTAATTATCAGAACCTGGACAGAGACTTTGCACAGATGCATGTCCGAGACCAAGGGGGAGGGGGAGACTATCCACGCATCCCCCCTGCTACAGCGCCCAAACCCAAGGCCTACACATCTGCACCAGCACCTTTTAAACCAGGTATGAAAACACCGTACTGTACTGAGAATTGGCGGTTCTGGTGAGGTTATGCCCCCCTCTTTCTTTCGGCTGGTACCTGGCGCCACCTCGCGGCAAAATCACATGAGAAAGGAAAAACACTTGCGTTGGTCCCAAATAGCATATATCGGTTTGGTAACAGTTCGTGTGTAAGTCGTGCATTTTATACGGTAAACAGACATGTAAAAAAAGTAAATTTTAAGGGGCTTATTGTCCGTCAGGTCTTAATTGCCTATATTGGACATGAATTGGTTTATACGATTCGAGTTTTACGCCCTCACGGCTTTTTGATGTTTGCGTGTTTAGGTGGTATCAGCCATCTGCACTTATGGTAGAATGACCAAGATCTTTAACGTGCCATTGTGGTGACACGGGGGTGGGAGATGGATACCGTCTCTGGGTCTGCACATAAAGTTGACCCGTGTCCGTCCCGGCCCGGATTCGAACCAGCGACCTCTCGATCACAAGTCCAGTGCTCTACCACCTGAGCTACCCGGGCCCCCAAACAGACATGTCGGTTCTGGTGAGGTTATGTATGCCCTTTCTTTTGGCTGGTAACTGGCGCCACCTCACGCCAAGATCACAGGAGTTAACTCGCGTTATCACCCCAGAAGCGCTCATTGTGTGGTTGTGATGCAGTTTATATGGGTGGGATTCTTCCGGTATATTCCGGAAATCCGGATTCATAATGTCTGTGATGACGTTTTTTTGGTTGTTAATTATACAAATCCTTCAGCGTATGGGGGGCCCCCAGACCCCCCCCTTAAAATTCTTCAGGATTCATAACATTTTTCAGTCCCACCCATGAGTTTATCCAGGTGACAGTTTGTACATTAGTAATCACAGGGGTTGTACTGACTTTGAGTGATTAGGTGACGCTAAACAACACCTATCTTGCTATTGAAAGGTATATTTCATTTGGAAAAAGCTTGTCAATGATTATCCGGGGTGGTCGTAACGTGCAGGTGGTCATTATCAAATGGTGGTCACAAGGGCAGGTTGACGGTATCGGCCAAAACAGAAATTGGCATCAACTAACAGACTATGATCATGCGATGGTTGTGGGTAAATGGATGGAGTCATCTTAATTGACAACCTGTTGACATTTGTAAATGAAAGTAAATTATGATTCATTGCAGTTTTGGCTGATAAATTAAATTGATTCCAAAGCACTGACAGAGCTTTTACTAGGAGTAGGAGTGTACTTGGACTGCCGTAATTTTAATTTTTGTTTTTATCAGAGCAGTCTGTCTCAATGCCTTTTAGATTTACCTTCATATACAGCCTCTGATGGTACTTTGTTTTATAAGTAACATATGCAGCAGATGAACAAGAAAAGAAAAATTGAAACACACAAACATACACATACAGAATATACTAGACTTCACTCAATAGTCATGAACTCAAAATTTAGTTAACTGCTAACCGAGAAGTGATGACTTTCACCTCCACCTACCTCAGCAGAATGCAGCTGGGTTCACAAGTTGCGTGCTGTGGTTTGAGGTCAGCAAATGTCAGGAGGAGAGAGAGTAGTTGTGTACTTCTACTAGTACTAGTGACTGAAAAGATGAATGTCACTACTCTGTTTATTCGCCCTTGACAAAATAGGTACATCTGTGCTGGAGAACGGGGGGGGAGGGGGGGGGGTGGGTGGGTGTATAGAAGAGAGTCAGATGTGGACTGACTGGTTGGTATATAGTTGTACACGAAGTGAACTAACAGGCCGGACTTTGGTATTGCATTTCAGCTTGGTGGCTGAAAAATTAATTAATGACTTTGGTCATTAACCTTTGCCGTGCTTCCTGGGTTCACCTGTACCCAGAGACACACTAAAATCATTGTAACTCTGGAACCATTAAAGGTATCGTTTTGAAATTTTAAGTATCTCTCACACACCTAATTTGCTCTCTGTCTGCAAATTTTTAGTGTGTACATGACAAAACATTAAAATTAATTGATTATGTTAATTAACATAAACACTACCGATTGCGCGGGTTCACGCAAACCCATACTTTTAAAGAGTAGTAGTGATTGTAACTATCCCTCTGCCGACGGCGCGGGTTCTGCTACACCCATAATTACCAAAGCGGCGGAACAGTGTCTGTCTGCCTGTTTGTCTCCAAGAGACTGTCTGTCTCTCTGTTTGTCTGTCCGTATCTCTCTGTCTGTTGTCAGTTGCTCTGTCTGTCTGTCTATCTGTCTATCTGACTGTCTGTCTGTCTCTCTCTTTCTTAGTCTCTCTCTCTCTCTTTCTTAGTCTCTATCTCTCTTTCTTAGTTTCTCTCTCTCTCTCTCTCTCTCTTTCTTAGTCTCTCCCTCTCTTTCTTTCTTAGTCTCTCTCTCTTTCTTAGTCTTTCTCTCTCTCTTTCTTAGTCTCTCTCTCTTTCTTAGTCTCTCTCTTTCTTAGTCTCTCTCTCTCTTTCTTAGTCTCTCTCTCTCTCTTTCTTAGTCTCTCTGTTCTCTCTCTTTCTTAGTCTCTCTCTCTCTCTTTCTTAGTCTCTCTCTCTTTCTTAGTCTCTCTCTCTCTCTTTCTTAGTCTCTCTCTCTCTCTTTCTTAGTCTCTCTCTCTCTCTCTTAGTCTCTCTCTCTCTCTTTCTTAGTCTCTCTCTTTCTTAGTCTCTCTCTCTCTTTCTTAGTCTCTCTCTCTCTCTTTCTTAGTCTCTCAGTCTCTCTCAGTCTTCCCCTCCCCCTCTCCCTCCCCTGCAAGAAGTCGGTGAAGGGAGAAACTCGATGCACCCACTGAAGTAGCGCTGTGGGTTTCCCTGAACCCACCCCGTCGTTAGAGAAATAAACGGTAAAAACCCTCTTTCAAATGTATGGGTTCAGACAAACCCGCATCGTCGGGCGTGTATAGTCAAAAGCGGCATCCGGCAAAGGTTAAAAATCTGAAAATTGTAATTAAAAATTGTTTTTTAGAAAACGATCCAAATTTACGTTCATCTTATTCTTCATCATTTTCTGATTCCAAAAACATATAAATATGTTATATACGGATTAAAAACAAGCTCTGAAAATTAAAAATATACAAATTATGATCAAAATTAAATTTCCGAAATCGATTTAAAAACAATTTCATCTTATTCCTTGTCAGTTCCTGATTCCAAAAACATAGATATGATATGTTTGGATTAAAAACACGCTCAGAAAGTTCAAACGAACAGAGGTACAGAAAAGCGTGCTATGCAGCACAGCGAAACCACTGCCGCGCTAAACAGGCTCGTCAGTTTCACTGCATTTTGCACGAACGGCGGATTACGGTCATTGTGAAAAAATGCAGTGCGTTCAGTTTCATTCTGTGAGTTCCACAGCTTGACTAAATGTAGTAATTTCGCCTTACGCGACTTGTTTGGTATTATCCTAGCCTTTAACTCATTCGAGTCGTACCGGGTAAATATCTCCAGCATTTTTCTACTACGTAAAAGGCTATATATCGCCGGCAAGATAGGTTATATTTTTTTCTTGTTGGAAGCGACGAGGATTGCAGGGCCGTAACTGGCAACTAAAAGTACGTTCATTTTCGAAGGAGTTGCTTCCTTTTAACTACTATTAGCGTTGATTTGTCGCCTTCCTCACTGATTTTTCCGTGCGGACGGCGACGTAGTCAGTTCGCCGAAACAGCATGGCGTCGCTCAAAACTTTCATTGTACCCCCTTCTGGATACCATATTGTCAAAAAAGTTGGATCAACAGCCTCAATCATGAGGTTAGTGTTTTCGTAAAGATCACATATAATTCTTTCTGATACATTTTGTTTTATGTTGTGTGGTTGTGTGTCTGTACATTTTTACAAAATGCTAAAAACAGTACGATTTGAGGGAGCGAAACGAGGGCGGGGATGTAGCTCAGTCGGTAACTCGCTGGATTTGTATCCAATTGGCCGCTGTCAGCGTGAGTTCGTCCCCACGTTCGGCGAGAGATTTATTTCTCAGAGTCAACTTTGTGTGCAGACTCTCCTCGGTGTCCGAACACCCCCGTGTGTACACGCAAGCACAAGACCAAGTGCGCACGAAAAAGATCCTGTAATCCATGTCAGAGTTCGGTGGGTTATAGAAACACGAAAATACCAAGCATGCTTCCTCCGAAAGCGGCGTATGGCTGCCTAAATGGCGGGGTAAAAAACGGTCATACACGTAAAATTCCACTCGTGCAAAAAACCCACGAGTGTACGTGGGAGTTTCAGCCCACGAACGCAGAAGAAGAAGAAGAAGAGGGAACGAAACGACCAATTTGGGCGCGACTCCAATGAGTTCAAGTATTTTGCACATTTTTTTTAACTGCTTAGGAGGAACGTCCTACAGACCAGTCAATGTGGTGGACAGTTTCCCGCCCCCTCCGTCTGGCTACGGCAAGGAGGAGCCGCGCACCTACCCTCCTCCCCCACCCCCTGAGCCCATCGGTGGCTACCAGTACCACGACCCCGATTCCGAGTTCCCCCCTCCCCCTCCCCCTGCCCCGTCACATGACTATAGCTACAACCCTGGCAGGGGAGGATCCAGCGGGGTCTACCCGGCCCAAGCCCAATTTGTTCATCAAGACGACTACAACGACTTTGGTCCCGGACCCATGAGCCCTCCGACTATGGGGTCGGCCCGGGTCGCGTACAACCAGGATGGCAGGGAGTCGCCCTACTCCCCTCACAATAGCTCTAGCGGAAACTACGCCAACATTCGCATCAACGTCAACCCGCCCACTCCTACTGCCAAGGAGTTTGAATATGCCGCGTGAGTGTTTTGGTTTTGTTATGTTTTGGTGTATGTATGAAGGAGTTTGAATGTGCTGCGTGAGTGTTTTGGTTTTGTTATGTTTTGGTGTACCGTATTTTCCGGGTCATAAGGCGCTACTTTTTTCCTCGAGTTTGACCCACGAAGCTGTATGAAATACGAAAAAGATCAAAGAGACCGCCTGAGTACCAGTCAAACAACTTGTGATAATGCATGTTTCAGCTACTAGGTACTACCCTGGCCAAGTTTCCTCTCAAGACATCAAAGAGACCGCCCCATAGGTTAAACTCGGTCACTGACCCCGGTGCAGGAAGTGTTTCCTCTCTCAGATATGACAGGGGAACCACCTCTCATAGCTAAAACTGGGTCATTGACCCCTGGGAAGAAGGTCAGTGTCTATAAACAAGGCAACCCAGCTATCACAATGGACCTGCCTTTGATCTCACGCACACACAGAGCACACATATTTCCACTCTGTATTCTTCCTTTGATGTGCGGCTTATCGGCCCCCTGCGCCCAATGGGTGACTGGATTACAATTTTTTTTTTAAAGAAGGGGGTGCGCCTTATGCGCTGTAGCGCCTTGTAACCCGGAAAATACGGTATGTATGAAGGAGTTTGAATGTGCTGCGTGAGTGTTTTGGTTTTGTTGTGTTATGTTTTGGTGTATGTATGAAGGAGTTTGAGTATGCCTCGTGAGTGTTTTGGTTTTGTGTGTTTTGGTTTGTATTGAAGAAGTGTACATTTCAATATGGATTTGGTCTGTTTAGTATTAATCGCCTGGCTTAGAAATTGATTGTTTAAAAAAAAGGACTGACATTTCTCGTATTTATCAACATAGATTATGAATAAATCTGGGGGTTGAGACACTTTTTGGAGGTTTGTTAAGGTAAGGTATTATTTTGTATCTATGCATACAAGTACATTGTTGTCCCCAGACTATGAGGAAAATAGGTCAGTTGGACCTGGACTGAAAATATGTATAGGTGCAAATGTCCTGGCTGAAACAAAACGGTTCAGTCACCAGAGCTCCTACATGTCAAAGTTATGGGACAGTCGACCATCCAGGGGTGAGAACAATGCTTGAGATTGAAAAATATGCGTCAATGACAGAGGCCCAAGAGCAATACTGCAAGTTACAACATCACAATAGACGGTTTTCGGAGATAACACAGTCGGGTTTGTATGGGTTGTGGCAGAGTTACCTTTTCTTGCAAAACCTCATACAAACATTGGAGGGGCCAATCACTAGGGAGGGGTGTGAAAGAAACACGTGCATGTTTCCAAGTGTTTCTGACAGACTCCTCGGAATTCGTCTATTTCACCGACAATAGAAAAATACAATTGTTTCTTGCAGTGCTTCCTCCCCGCCCCAGCAGTACCGAGCGGAACCAGCGCGCATGGAGTCGCGTCAGGATCGACCCCTGCCCGGCCCCCAGGTCCCAGTGGGGGAGGGGGTGAGAGTGGGGGGTGGAGCGGTTTACTACGGGGCCAGCCAGGTGTCACCTGCGTCCGACAAGGGGGACAAGGAAGCCGAGGTGGACGCGCTGACCAACATGCTGATGAAAAGTATGGAGTCGGCCAATCAGGATTACTTCTTTGGTGAGTGGACATGGATGGATACTTTAGTGTCCGTCTTAGTGTTTGTTGTAGTGGTGATGGTGATAAAGGTTTTTTTGTTGTTGAAATTGTTCTCATTATCAATTTTCATTGTTTTTACTTTTTTCTTCTGGTTGGCTTGTTCTTTTTGTTCACTGCTTTTTCTGCTGTTATGTTGTTGTTTTTCCTTCATCTTCAAGTATCTGTGTGTGTGAGCTGCTTCTCTCTCTCTCTTCTTCAGACTATTACTATAATCTATGTTTTTCCTTATACTCAATATTTTTCCTTACCATCAATAAGTACCTCCCCAAATCCTCTTTCATAATCATAGCCCCCTTGTGTAGTGTACTGGCTTGTGGAAATAATTGTGATGGGATTTTAGGTTTTCCCGGTCGTTTTGGATGACTGACCATAATCATCCGTGATGCGTTCAGGAAAGAAAACCATCACCACACAATGTTTTTTATGTGCACATGAACTATGAAGAATTGAAAAGTCCTTTTTGCTTTCTTCGATTGGGTGTGAAATAAGTACAGTGGAACCCCCCTTTTAAGACTCCCTAATTTAAGACTCCCTCCCTTTTAAGACCCTGTTTTCTCAGACCTTTTGTGAATAACCTGTGTAAATTTACCCCCATGTTAAGACCCCCTCCTTTTTAAGACCTAATTTTCTCAGATTTTTTAAGGTTTTAAAATGGGGGAAAATATTATGAAAAAATTGAAAATTCTTTTTGCTTTCTTCAAACGGCGGTATATTCAGTTTTTATTTCTGAAATAGTTTGCTAATTGACTCAAACATAAATCTTACATTTTCAGGTGTCTGCGGCCGATGCGAGCAGGAGGTGACAGGGGAGACCAACGGCTGTACGGCGATGGATCAAGTTTACCACGTCAAATGCTTCACCTGTGTTGGTTGCAGTAAGTCTAAACTTTTCCTACTTGCATATCTGTAAGTTTTAGGATAAAGCTTGCAAGTGCCTCATTTAAGTAGCAGTGGGGGGTTATGTAGACTTTGATGTACAATTGTAGAATTACTTGCTTTTGTTTTTTCCTTTGATTGAGAGAGAGAGAGAGAGAGAGAGAGAGAGAGAGAGAGAGAGAGAGAGAGAGAGAGAGAGAGAGAGAGAGAGAGAGAGAGAGAGAGAGAGAGAGAGAGAGAGAGTTTAGGCTGCGATTGTTTTTTTAGACAAAGCAGATCTTTTTGACAACGAATGTATGTGTATGTTGTTTTAGGCATGACACTCAGATTTCATTTTAAAAAGGGAAACTCAAACAAATATTGGTGATGGTAACTTCCACTTCCAACTTCTGTGTTGTGATAATCTTTCAATCCTTCCTTTGGTTTTGTTGCATAATACCCTAACTGTGAAATACAATCACCTTCAGTTCGGGCGTTGTGAGAGCTTTAGCTTCATGCATTCAGGCCACCATGGCATTCAAACATTCTTGAATGAAAGAAGCATTTGCCAGTACATCATGAATACATCTTTTTTGGAACAGACTGTCTCCATTCATTTCACTTATACATATGTGCAAACATTTAGGGAACAGGATGACCTTTCCTCAGGTTAAGAAAACAGTCATTGACAGTCAAGAGTTTAGACCCCTTGTTGAGCTGTAGCTATACATGTAAAAGGAACGACATCTGAGACGTGTCTCGTTTCAGAACGGTTGCGCATACCACCACAATTAAGCTGTTTTGTAAGAGAAGGCCTAAGAAATGTAAAAGTGCATTCTCTCAATAAAGAAGTTACAAGATTTTGTTTGTTGTGAACAGGAGGGGAGTTTGTATGTGTGTTGGCCAGTCTTTTATTTTGCCTTGTTAATGCAACTGTTTAACTTTCTTCTGTGCTGCTTTTCCTTTGGTGTAATGATCGCATGACTTCTTATTTGCCTGTCTTTCTGATTGTTTCACTGCAGATGTGCCACTGCAAGGAAAATCCTTTTTTGCAATGGAAACAAAACCATACTGTGAATCTTGCTACATTGTGAGTGCAAATTCTCTTTATTTATATTTTATTGAGTCACTTGAGAAAAAGTGACTCTATGTAATCGGTCAGTGTTAGTCTGTCCGGCCGGCCGTCCGGCCGGCCGTCCGTAGACACCACCTTAACGTTGGACTTTTCTCGGAAGCTATCAAAGCGATCGGGCTCATATTTTGTTTAGTCGTGACCTCCAATGACCTCTACACTTTAACGATGGTTTCGTTGACCTTTGACCTTTTTCAAGGTCACAGGTCAGCGTCAAAGGAAAAATTAGACATTTTATATCTTTGACAAAGTTCATCGGATGTGATTGAAACTTTGTAGGATTATTCTTTACATCAAAGTATTTACATCTGTAGCCTTTTACGAACGTTATCAGAAAAACAAGGGAGATAACTAGCCTTTTCTGTTCGGCAACACACAACTTAACGTTGGGCTTTTCTCGGAAACTATAAAAGTGACTGGGCTCAAATTTTATGTGAACGTGACTCATTGTGTTGTGAATAGCAATTTCTTCCTGTCCATCTGATGCCTCATATAATATTCAGAACTGCGAAAGTGACTCGATCGAGCGTTTGCTCTTCTTGTTTTTTGTGATTTCAGCTGTTTTGGGGAAGTTTTGTTTTACAAAAGTACCCAGTGCTTACTCCTTGAAATATGTTTTCAGTACATCTGACTGCCCAAAAGTTCTTTATATTACCTGTTTTCTTTATTGTCAAATCATTTTACTTTGTTGGAAGTTTTCTCCTGTATGTGTCTGTCTGTGTGAGTGTGTGTGTGTGTGTGTGTATGTGCAGCCTGTCTCCAGACTTTGTATTATTTTTTCTGGTTTTATGTTTTTCTCAATAGAAAATACAAATATTTTGTAAAAAAATCAAAAATGTGTTTTCTATTTTGTTCAACAGAACACTTTGGAGAAGTGCTCCATTTGCTCCAAACCTATCACAGACAGAGTGAGTAGTGCTTTTGTGTTTAAAGTCCAAAGAGAGACTCTATGTGTGTGTGTGTGTGTGTGTGTGTGTGAATGGACTTTTCTTTCTCAAATGAGAGAGAGTGCATGTCTGTGCCAGTCTGTCTGCATGCGTGTCAGACAAGTGTGTTGAGAGGTTACAATGGAATTGTTCCAGTTTGATTGCAAACGTACAGGTTTGAATGTAATAAGATACCCTTTTATTTCAGCTGCTGAGAGCAACAGGCAAGCCGTATCATCCGGACTGTTTTACCTGTGTGGTGTGTGGCAAGTCTCTTGACGGAATCCCTTTCACTGTTGACGCTACCAACCAGATACACTGCATTGAAGACTTTCACAAGTGAGTTTCACTTCTCTGTCTCTGGAAACTTGCATTCTCCCAGTAAGGTAATATATTGTACTACGTTGCAAGCCCCTGGAGCAAATTTTTGATTAGTGCTTTTGTGAACAAGAAACAATTGACAAGTGGCTCTACTAATCCCCTCTCCCCCCTTTCCCCGTCGCGATATAACCTTCGTGGTTGAAAACGACGTTAAACACCAAATAAAGAAAGAAACTTCTCTGTCTGTCTGTCTGTCCATCTAGCTGTCGTTTGTCTGATTTCTTTAGCCTATCAGAGTTAAAGTTTTGTGCTCTGAATCTTTCCTTTCTGTCTTTATTCGGCGTCCTCAAAATCTTCAGAATCAAAACGAAGTTACCTACCAGTATTATTTACGGCGAAGTTGGCATTCCTTTGACACCAGAGTATCCCCACATTGCACGCGGCATTTCTCAACAAGTAAATCTTGGTTAAAATAAAAGACAAAGTGGCAACAGAAGATGTCCTCCCATTAGGGGCCTTACAATACATCACCGCTACAGCCCAACTTTCCTTTTATCACCCCCCAATTTTTTTCTTCTTCTTCTTCTTCTTCTTCTGCGTTCGTGGGCTCAAACTCCCACGTACACTCGTGTTTTTTGCACGAGTGGAATTTTACGTGTATGACCGTTTTTTACCCCGCCATTTAGGCAGCCATACGCCGTTTTCGGAGGAAGCATGCTGGGTATTTTTGTGTTTATATAACCCACCGAACTCTGACATGGATTACAGGATCTTTTTCGTGCGCACTTGGTCTTGTGCTTGCGTGTACACACGGGGGTGTTCGGACTCCGAGGAGAGTCTGCACACAAAGACTCTGAGAAATAAATCTCTCGCCGAACGTGGGGACGAACTCACGCTGACAGCGGCCAACTGGATACAAATCCAGCGCGAGACCCCCCAATTTAACACTCCCTCCTTTGTATATTTAGTCAAGTTTTGACTAAAAGTTTTAACATAGAGGGGGAATCGAGACGAGGGTCGTGGTGTATGTGTGTGTGTGTGTGTGTGTGTGTCTGTCTGTGAGTGTGTGTGTGTAGAGCGATTCAGACCAAACTACTGGACCGATCTTTATGAAATTTGACATGAGAGTTCCTGGGAATGATATCCCCGGACGTTTTTTTTCCATTTTTTCGATAAATACTTTTGATGACGTCATATCCGGCTTTTTGTAAAAGTTGAGGCGGCACTGTCACACCCTCATTTTTCAATCAAATTGATTGACATTTTTGTAAAGCAATCTTCGACGAAGGCCGGACTTCGGTATTGCATTTCAGCTTGGTGGCTTAAAAATTAATTAATGACTTTGGTCATTACAAATCTGAAAATTGTAATAATTTTTTTTTTTTAATATAAAACGATCCAAATTTACGTTCATCTTATTCTACATCATTTCCTGATTCTAAAAACATATAAATATGTTATATTTGGATTAACCCCTTGACTGCCGCGATTTTTTTCATTTGCTGCATTCTATATGCCAGGGACGAAAGTCATAACACAGTATACTGTTACTAAAAGTGCTATAATTTTTTTATTTTTTGAATTAGAGATGTCAAATTTTACACAAATGTTCATCAGATATGTAACTTTTAGCAAATAAAATCAAATAAAATAAACACATCACTAAAAGTGTGATTCTGCTTGAAAGCGTGTGCATTGTGTAAAAAAAAAAAATAAAAAAAAATTTAAAAAATTTAAAAAAACAAATTCTTTCAGCCCTGCGCCCGACAGTTTGTCGGGCGCTCCTTAGCAGCTTTCAGCGCCTGTGCCCGACAAACTGTCGGGCGGCGACACGCATCTTCTCTGGCCTTGTTTCTGATCTAAAAATAAAAGACAGGTCACGAGCAAGGGAGGTAAATCTGTTCCCACTTCCTTCTGCTTTGTTTGGAGCAATTTGGCGAACGAAAATCGTCCGATTGAGTGTTTTTTGAGCATTTTTCCTGCGAAATATGAGCAACCAACGCCGCTACTCGTTGAGGCAGGTTCTTGACGAGATTTTCCTCGACGATGACACTGATTATGATGCCGAATGCGATGTTTCTTCGTCTCAATCGAGTGAAACAAGTGGTGATTTGAGTGCACAAGACCTGTGCGAGGGATTCGATGCAAATGTGAGACAGAAACATCCTGTGACTTGTTGAAACAACTGTGACAGAGTGGTGTGTTTACATACTTTTTGGTGTTGTGTTTGTGACTTGGAAGAAGGATTTCTTTGAACTTTACACAGTTCAGAAGGTACTGACTGCTACTCAACAGGTAAGAACATGCACTTATCATACAACACACAAAATTGTATGTGTCTACAACTATTAGTTGCAGAGTTAGAAGCGCTTTAAGTGAAGCACCCATCAGATTGCACTGCAGTGCCAAAACCCTCCAGGCTGGAGAGGCTGCTGAATCTGCACTGCAGTCAGGGCTGAAGGTGTTAAATAAAATGGGAGGTTTACATTAGCTGTTTACTCACCAAGTCACTGCCAGAACACAAACTTTGTGTGGAAGCACTCGGACAGACACAAGCCTGGTATAAAATCCCCATCACTGGATGGCAGTGATGCACCTTCCACGTTTCACTACCACCGAGGTCCGCCATCTTTGATCTTTGTTTTGGTATTTCCGAGAAATCTAGTTCAATTCGCGGAAATATCAACTGAAACCAGATTATTAAAGGTTTGCAACTCCTCCCCAACTGTTCTTCCAACACTGGGAGCACTTGCCTCCCTTTAACCGTGTTTGTGCTTCTCATACACCAACGACGCGCTGAGCACGAATGTGACTCGTAGCTGGGCGTCTGGGATATCAAGTGTACCTACGAGTGACACTCGTAGCAGGCAGTCAAGGGGTTAAAGACAAGCTCTGAAAATTAAAATGTATGATCAAAATTAAATTTCCGAAATCGATTTAAAAACAATTTCATCTTATTCCTTGTCGGTTCTTGATTCGAAAAACATATAGATATGATATGTTTGGATTAAAAACACGCTCAGAAAGTTAAAACAAAGAGAGGTACAGAAAAGCGTGCTATGCAGCACAGCGAAACCACTACCACGCTGAACAGGCTCGTCAGTTTCACTCCGTTTTGCACAAGCGGCGGACTACGGTCATTGTGAAAAAATGCAGTGCGTTCAGTTTCATTCTGTGAGTTCCACAGCTTGACTAAATGTAGTAATTTCGCCTTACGCGACTTGTTTTTCTTGGGGGGATGTAGCTCAGTCGGTAGCGCGCTGGATTTGTATCCAGTTGGCCGCTGTCAGCGTGAGTTCGTCCCCACGTTCGGCGAGAGATTTATTTCTCAGAGTCAACTTTGTGTGCAGACTCTCCTCGGTGTCCGAACACCCCCGTGTGTACACGCAAGCACAAGACCAAGTGCGCACGAAAAAGATCCTGTAATCCATGTCAGAGTTCGGTGGGTTATAGAAACACAAAAATACCCAGCATGCTTCCTCTGAAAACGATGTATGCCTGCCTAAATGGCGGGGTAAAAAAACGGTCATACACGTAAAATTCCACTCGTGCAAAAAACACGAGTTTACGTGGGAGTTTCAGCCCACGAACGCAGAAGAAGAAGAAGAATCTCTTTAAATGTACCCCCATTTGAAGACTCCCTTCTTTTTAAGACCCAGTTTTCTCAGATTTGTGGAGGTCATATATGGGGAGGTTCCACTGTACTTTAGTCTATGAAACCTCTAAGTTTGCCCTTGACCATGTGTGCAGGAAATTTGCCCCCCGTTGCTGTGTGTGTCAGCACCCCATTATGCCCAGACAAGGGGAGGACGAGACCATTCGCATCGTGGCCATGGATAAAAGTTTCCACATCGAGTGCTATAGGTGTGAGGTACGTAAATCATTAACCATATATTATGCTGAGAATACTGCTTTTCTATTATTTTGCTAGATTACAAAATATTGTGTCATTGTTGTTGTTTGTTTGTTGGTGGGGGGGGGGGAGGGGGGGGGGATGTTAGCAAATGTGAGGTCTCATGTGATGTTTGACTTATGAGTGCTCTCACAGTAAATACAGTATACATTTTTAGCTTTTAAAAGTAAGATGAACATGTTTTACTTTCAATAATATCAGACACTTTTTTGGTTGTTTCATACCATAGATATGTCATACTTTTATACTTTGTTTTTTGTTTGGTCTCCTCGTTTTCTGACGACAAATAGACAAACAAACAAGCAAAGAAGACTTTCTGAAATTATGTAATTATGGAGAAAACTGAAGATTGTGTGTGCAACTGAACGGTAGGCGTTACCCTTGAGCTGTTCTCACTCAATTTATGAGAGCAGATGTCAGTTTTAAGTCTGACAGGGCCAAGTGAACTTGGTTTTTGACCATGGTCTCCCCTTATAGTTAGTGTGCATTCTATTTTTCATACTCTACAACCAATTTTGTTTCACAGGACTGTGGACTCCAGTTATCATCAGAGGCAGAAGGTCGAGGCTGCTATCCCCTGGATGACCACATTCTGTGTAAAAACTGCAATGCAGCACGTATCCAGGCCATGACTACCAAGATGGCCACCGAACTGTAGAGAGACCAGCGTGCAAACTTACACACATTCTGTGTAAAAACTGCAATGCAGCACGCATCCAGGCTAGGACTATCAAGATGGCCACCGAACTGTAGAGAGACCAGCGTGCAAACTTACACATTCTGTGTAAAAACTGCAACGCAGCATGCATCTAGGCTATGACTACCAAGATGGCCACCGAACTGTAGAAAGACCAGCGTGCAAACTTACACATCCACATCAGACCTGGGAACCCATACGATTTTGCCGTATTTTGTATGCATGATTGTCTAGAATCTGATGAGTTGCGGTCAGTGGACAAAAAATACAAGAAAAATTCCTAGACTACCTTTCTTTACAGGCGCATCCTGAAGCTAATCCAGTTCTTTGACACATGATTGCAGATTTTTTTCAGTAAACATTGAAAGAAGGATTTGTTTTAAATGTATTGGTAAACTTGATTAACTTTGCGACAGGGGTGTGTGAAGCATGTTTGAATCATGGTGTGTGGAGTACGATCATTTTTATTGGTAAACTTAGTTAACTTTGCGACGGACGCGTGTGAAGCATGTTTGAACCATGGTGTGTGGAGTACGATCATTTGTATTGGTAAACTTAGTTAACTTTGTGATGGACGCGTGTGAAGCATGTTTGAATCATGGTGTGTGGAGTACGATCATTTGTACTGATAAACTTAGTTAACTTTGCGATGGACGCGTGTGAAGCATGTTTGAATCATGGTGTGTGGAGTACGATCATTTGTTTTGGTAAACTTAGTTAACTTTGCGAGGTACGCGTGTGAAGCATGTTTGAATCATGGTGTGTGGAGTACGATCATTTGTATTGGTAAACTTAGTTAACTTTGCGACAGGGGTGTGTGAAGCATGTTTGAATCATGGTGTGTGGAGTACGATCATTTTTCTGAAAATACACCAAGTTTGTTTGAGAATTCTCCCAAATGCAACACAGGGGTTCCCAGGTCTGCTACATCCTTCAATGACTCAAGATGTTCACTGAGCTGTAGAGAGAAACAGCGAGAGTGAACAGGAAAATCTGCCTTCACCAAAGAGCCAGTGTGTTTGCTAAAGTTTTATATATGAAAAAAATATGAAAATCAGAATTTCTTTTTCTTTTCTTTCAAAACTGTTACCACTTTGTGTATGATTAAGCACAAACTAAGGACTAGTGTGTTTGCTGCCTTTCTTTGTCTTATGTTCATGTTTATAAGTGACAGATGTTTTGTAATTTATTTGCTTTATTGCCTGCAGATCTTGCTGCAGTGTCCTGAGGAGATATGAATTGAGATAGATGCTTTCTCAGGCTGAAATAGCAGTATTTTATGTTAAGATCTGCCTTATATCCTTACTTTTTATCAGTCCATCCATTAAGTATTTATCTTATTAATCTGTGTCTTTATTCTTTTTTCATATAGAATGTTTGAAAATCCAGACATATTTTTGTTGTTCACTTCAGGTAATTTTTGTTTTCAAACTTTGTTTAAATGTTGACTTCTTTATCCAAAGACGCAATATTTATTTTCAGTGCTATTCAGGTTCGAAAGCAAATCCGTGTAAATGAGAAAAATATTTAGATCTGATTTGTGTGTTCAGCATTCAAAAAGAAGTCAATTTTGTTTAAATTGCTTGTTATTTGTTAGACTTCATTCATTTGTAGACTTTTTGTATGTGTGTGTCTTTTTTTCTTGTCTTTTTTTATGGAGCAGGACTCAAACTATCACAGTTAGGAACAGATTGCCTGAATGGCTGCACTGTTGATTTGGCATCTGTTACATTCATCCAATTGAAAAAAAAGGATTGTTTTAACTTTTAAGCTTTTTGCTTAATGTTAATTTCTTAATTAGCCCCTGTTATTTCACACATTGGCTGTCTTGTTAATTTGGTAAAATGGCCAACTGTTTGGACATTTATTTGTTCAACAAACACTGCTTTGTTTATTGTTCCTTGCAGAATTTCCCTCCCAAGGTAAAATGAATTATCTAAGATAGCCATGGTTTTTTTTACAGATGGCAAACTGTCCAAAATCCATCGGCTTTAATGTCTGTCTGCCATGGTTATTGAAGTTGTTGACATGAAAGGGCGGATTATTATTTTGTAAGGGTAGAAAGTGGTTCAGACAAATTTGTAGTGTCTGTGTGAAGTGAAGTTGGCAGAGTTTTTGCCAAAGAAGCGTTTGTGATGACAAGGGCCAATGATCAAGCATAATTAATTTTCTCCATCATGTCGATGACCATTTGATTTTCTCGCAGTGTTGTGCACATAGAAATATTTGACCACTTGTTATTTTGCAGTGACTGCACCAATGTGTGTTTCACCTGACCAGTATTTACTTGTGTGGGTACATTAGTTTGGTAACAATTAAGAGGAATAGTGTGTTGTGCGTGGGTAAATTTACTCCAGGTGGGAACTTGGACCGTGTATTTTATGCTGCTGGGAATTGAAATGTCAGTTATAAAAAATGCAGTGAACTATACCTTTCATCTGGTTTTGTCGTGTGACTGTCTGTATGGGTTTTGGCATATGGTGCTCCTTTAAGCAGAAGACAGTTTATGTTGGAGTTTTACAAAAAAGAAAGTGTTTTGATGAGGTAAGCTTCAAAAATGAAATTTTCATACACGTATATGTGCATTGTTTGACTAAATCTATGTTTCTTGTGAAGGGAAATTTCGTTGTGCCCTGTTCTTTATGTACACTATCTCTGTCCTGTTTTTTGTATCTTCAAGAAAGACTCCCTTCATAGAGTAGGCACAAATAATGTCAAAGAGAATGATCTTTATGGGACAACATTGTTTAAAGATGTAACTCTCACAAGACAAGACTCTTTTGAGATCATATCCTCACATATGTCTAATGTTCATGATGAAACCTTCAGAAGACAGACTGTTGAGAGGACATCTTCTCAAGACAGCACTGATTAGATAAACGTTTTGACTTTTCTGTGTATTTTTTTTTAACACAGCAGTCTCTTTCAGATTAATTTTTCACTGTGTATTTCTAATGCAAGAGTTGTGTTAAAATATGAAAGTGGTTAAAATATTCCCACGAATATTGTTTGAAAGGGGTTCAGCACTCTGTCTATTTTTTAAAGACTGATTTCTATTGAACAGAAAAAGATGTGTTGTTCCAAGCATTTCTGCAGGGGTGTTTTGTGGTTTGTCGGATGTTTTTCACGTTGAATTTTTTGCACAATCACGTCTGCATATAGACCTTCTTTCGCCGCTGTCTTCTTCTTCTGGTTCGCTTCTTTTTCACTGCTGTTAAAGCACACTCATAATCAAATATTGGAATGTGATTGTATCATTTCTCATCAAAGCTTTTGCACATTCGTTAAAGAACTTTCTCCTTTGTCAATGAAATGCGGTCATTTTTCCTGAAAGTGTATAGCGGTGATCAGTTTTTCAGTCTGAGAAAGCCAAATGTTTGCAATATTTTATTCCTGGATTAAGACTGAGCAAGAAATAGCGGGAAGAGAATGAACGAAACGGACAAGTTACTGAGGATCATCTGCTAGGAATTTGTGAGAGGTTGATGCAGCTATGTGGCAGGCAAATTATGGACGAAAACTGATACATGTAAATGATACGAGTTGTTCGGTTAAGTACCAGCTGGTGAAGTTGCTGAGACTTTATGCTCCCTTTTCCACCATATGCTCTATTCTCCAATCCCCAGTCCACCCCCCCCCCCCCCCCCCCAATATAATCTTATTTGAAAGTTCTTGTCAAATTCTGACACTGCTGAGAAGCATCTGTGTATAAATATTGCTTGAAATTGCTCAAATGTGGCATTTGTGTTTTGTGCGTTAATTGTGTACAGTAATTTGGTTTACTGTTAAAACAGGGAAATTAGTGTGTTCCATTCTTTTTTTTCTTTTTTTTTAATTAAAAACAAAATCAAATCTCGTCTTTTTTTTTTAACCTTTTTTGTCTTTTTTGCCCCAGGTTTGGGTTATTGACAATTTGTAATTTTAAGTCTGTTTTATTTGTTCAAAATATTTAGTACATTTATTCTATCTTGATGGAAGTTTGTGATTTTGTTCACTGCACAAAGTAAGTCTCATCGGAAAGGCATTTTTGAAAGCAACAGCAACAGTAGCTAATGTTTTCCCCTCAGAGTTTGTGACAATGTAAACAGAAGCTCCTCCCGCGGGTTAGGGGGAAGAATTTACCCGATGCTCCCCAGCATGTCGTAAGAGGCGACTAACGGATTCTGTTTCTCCTTTTACCCTTGTTAAGTGTTTCTTGTATAGAATATAGTCAATGTTTGTAAAGATTTTAGTCAAGCAGTATGTAAGAAATGTTAAGTCCTTTGTACTGGAAACTTGGATTCTCCCAGTAAGGTAATACATTGTACTACGTTGCAAGCCCCTGGAGCAAATTTTTGATTTGTGCTTTTGTGAACAAGAAACAATTGACAAGTGGCTCTATCCCATCTTCCCCCTTTCCCCGTCGCGATATAACTCTTCGTGGTTAAAAACGACGTTAAACACCAAATAAAGAAAGAAAGAAACAGTAGCTTTTTCAGTTATTGTTTACTGTATTCATTAATTAGATTATAACTGTTCAAACTGTGTATGTATGTTTGCTTACTAAAAAATCTGTCAGCATATGCTTGACTGTATTACGCTACAGCACAATGTGATAACTGCATCATCAAATCATCCACATATTCATCAGCGATGTAAATTTCATGTCATGGCATCATTAACATTATTGCATTTTCTAAAGTGTACTGCTTTCAAGTGTGTTATTTATGCCAATAGTAGTAGATCTGAATTTGTAGTTTGTTTTTTTAGTTGACTTGCTTTTTCGTTTTCAATTTTCCTGCAGATTAATTTGCAGTCAAGAGTTTGGTTTTCTGTGCATGTAGCTTTTTCTTTGGTAATTCAGTTTTCATCTTTGTGGTAAACAGTGGTATTTAATTTGTAATATTATTTTATTTGCTTCTTTTTTTAATGTCATTATTACAGTATGTGCTTATTTTTGTTGGAACAAATCTGTTTTGTAAGTAAAAGGATATTTAAGTGCAGACTCTGTGTTTGAGCCGTGAGTGTGAATTGATAATATTCAAATTCACAGTAGTCACCAAAATGTGTACCCTATTAATTCAGCAAGAGTTTTCCCTTGGAGGTAAATTTGTCTACTTTCAGTTGTTTGGAAAAATGTTATGCAACCTTCACAGCACGCTCTGCAGTTGTCGGCCTTGAAGAGCACGAGCTATTTATAGCTTGACGTTTTTTCAACATTTCTGACACCTGTGAATTGTAGAGTTCTGTTTGTGATAGGGTCCGGCTGCTGCGGTCTCTTTGTATGTACTTGGTTGATTTTGTGTAACCATTACAGATTTTATAGGGCTGAGAAATTAGCTCTAAAATTCTTAATCATGTTTGATTGGACTTCGCCTCCAAGGGTGATAGTTGTGTTCCGACACTCGGTTACACAAGTTTCAGCCCATTGTAAAGATCATATCCATTTTCATGAAACCATTTGTTTGCTATACAGGGTATTTTAACAATAATAGCTGCAATAGTTTTAAAGTCTACTTCTTATAACTTGCTTTTGCATTCAGTATATTTTTTCTGTTATATATCTTTTGATGTCTTGTGTTCTTTGGTTCATGTTAAAGTAAAGGTATATTTTTGTCTGTATACAACTTATGTATTGCAATATATATACAAACATTGGCCAAATATATACTGCAAATAAGAAATTCAGAGCATATTATATATTGCCCACTGCACAATGAACTTACAAATTTATTGCTGACTCTGTATTACATACATGAAAGGCCTAGATGATAAATCAAACACACGTTCACACACACACATGCACACACACACACTCACACACACACGTTCGCTGCAGATCACAACGAACAAGTCTTCCAAGTACAATTGCTGGCATGCCATAATATTAATGAATCTTGATGTAACACAATATTGCTTATAATTGCTTACAAAAATGTTTGGTATATTGAGGCAGGCTGTAGCTGTCAGACTAAATTCATGGAGATTCCATTTGCATATCGAGTATTTCCAGCTTTAAACAAATATACTGACAAATAATTTTAGATAATTTAAGTTATTGAGACATCCCAGTGCACTAAGGGATTTATAGAGCAAATCGAGAAAATTCATTATTGAACGAAGCGCATAGCGCTGAGTTCAATAATTATTTTCGAGATTTGCTCTATAAATCCCTTAGTGCACTGGGATTGTTTCAATAACGATATTGTCAGTACCGCCATAGAAAAAAGAAGATTCCTAACGCACATTTTGCAATGCGCATTTGAATAGGCATAACTGTGTGGTCAGGTCGTGCACAGTAAAGATCTACTTTTGTGTGGGGTGTCTCAAGTGTGTCGTGCTTTCGTCACACGCATTTTAATTTCTGTTGGTAAATTCCAGTGTAGCGTTAATCTGAACAGTGATGATCTTTCAGAGAGACCTCATTTGAACTCGGAGAAAGGCTCTTCATTATTTGCGATTCGAAACCTCCAGTCGAGCTTCGACGGATTGACTATGCGGAGTGACTCCCCTTGAATTGACTCAAAGCGGGACTCGACGGTTCGCACATTTTCAAAACAAATGTGGCATATTTCTCGTGTTCTATGATTTATCTTCACTCATCGGGGAGTCTGATACTAAATATGAACGGTAAGAATGCTCTGAACCCTACACGTATTATATCCCCATCGTTTTTTCGTTCACATTTGCCCAACATGTTAATTTGCTGAGCGGGGTTAATGTCGTCTGCTAGGCTACCTGCCAACCTGGGCAATGGAACGACTGCAGTCTGCACTGAGTCTGTACGCATAAAGCAGGCTGCTAATAAATCTTATATATGGTAAGAACGTTCTGAACCTTACACGTTTTCGATTACGATTGTTCTTGCTTTGAAATAATAATTCTGAAACCATTCATTTACTGAACTGATGAAGTCGTATTTCTGTGTTGTCTGCTACAGAGTCGATCGAGTCAGTCTTCCAAACTGGTCTTGCTGGTACGTTATCGGAATAACACTTGTGTTTTCTGTTAGCCGCTGGGAATTGCATACTAACTCATCATTTGGTAATGTGGATGATAAGCTACATGCCACTAACACGGCATATGAGAAGAATCTATGCAAGTCGGCGAAAATTAGATGAAACACAGCGGCTTCCATTTTTTTAGATCACTGGCACTGGCACAGGCACATGCAATCTGTCAGAAAAAAAACCCACTTCTGCTTTAATTGAGAAGCAGGGAATTTATGGTCATTTGGTATTGTGGAGAATATAAGCTACATGTCATTAATTAATTCTGAGGATGAGAGCACAGTCTTGCTTAGGCAAAGGGCGCAAGAATACGCTCTGTGGAAAAGTTAGCGCACTCCAAGAGTGCGCTAACAGTTTTAGCGCATCGCCATTAGCCAATCAACTGGTTCACATCAGTCATGTGACACCAGTACTTACTGACAATTATTATTAAAGTGTAATCTAATCATATTGCGTATTCTGAGAACTGGTGTATAGAGGTACAAAAGCTACATTGCTCATTAAAACGATTGGTCATTCAAAAATCTGGGGTTCAGAAAAATAGACACTTCGTCTTCAATGACAATATGATCTTTTGTATGGGGGTAAAATCTTGTTCTGAGAGGCAGATTTGAAGCACAAATGTTTTCAAGGATCTTTGTGTTCAGTATTACACAATTATTTGCATTAAAGAATAGTTTTGTTAAGTTATGCATTTTTTTTTATTTTATCATTTGAGCTGCAAAAGATTAACTTGGTTGTACATTTTGTTGTTGAACATTTCTATCACAGAGTGGAGTAAGGGTTAGATAATGCAAATGCAATACAAGGTTCGACTTGGTTTTTCTTTGACCTTTTTTTAATGTTTATTTTTTTATTTTTTAGAAAACAGCTCAGTGTAAAACTATGAGGAAAGAAAGACTGGAAGCAAAGGTAGGGGTGTGTCTGAATTAATATATTGTCTCAGCCTGCGACAGAACAGAATGTGTATTGTGAACAAAGAATGAGAAAAATAGATGAAGCGATAGAGTATGTGCTGCTATTGTTTGTTGTTATGATGTATTTGTAATAAAAATTTAAAATCTATGTGTGTGTTTGTGTGTGTATTGGATCAACTCTCTGAAGACAGTTTTGTAGCAGGAAAAAATACAAGTCGGTGAAATTTTCAGCTTAATTTTTATTGCCAAAACCTTGTTCCCTGTATTTTGATCATAAAACCAACAAATGCATGACAAATACTAAAAAACAAAACAGATTCTGAAGCCATAATCTCAGAGGTGTTTTTTCTCTCAGATAACATGCACAACTGACACTATTATACAAACATCAATAGATTCTGTACAACTGAGAACCAGACATTTAAAAAAAAAAACACTACAAGAGAAGTACACTGTTCCTTTTCTTTCTTTTCGTAAGTACACTTGATTGTGGGTCTCTTCGTAACAGTTTAAACAAATGCATTCAAATAGTATTTGAAAGAATACATTAATAAAAACGAAACACAATTACATCTACAATCATCTCAAGCATAACATTTAGAAAACTGAAACAGTGGCAAGTGTTCGCACTCATTTTTTAAATTGTTTTAACTAACGCTCTTGTTTGTAAAATAGCACCAACATTTGAGAGAACAGTACATCAATGAATTGAAACTGAATTTGACTCATCAACTATCTTGTAAAGAAAGCAAACCCAAACCTGCACAAGTTGTATTTAGTGACTGAAGGAAGCAGAACCATGCCGACCATATGAACCGCTTAAAAAAAAGATTTGTAAGTTGTGAAAAAATAAACATCTTAAATGCGGACACATGAGTACCGTCAGTTAGGAAAACCACTCCAAAGTTGGACCGCTCATACCTGTTGTATTTAATAAAGAATCCAATACCGGACTTAACACCACTCATAGTACAAGGAGAACTAGGCAATCATGAATATAAAAATGAACACCAACTGAAAGCAAACAGCCAAAGTCCACCCAAAAAATCAAAACTGGAACAGTCACATCAATTGTAAGAAACAGAATGTTAAAAGAAATCCTGAAGCTGGCCATGCACATACTGTATGACCAAAATATACAATATATATCACAGTAAAAAAAAAAGAAAAGGGGGTTATGGTAATTAAACCGAAATGGAGCAAAAATGCATTACATATTTTTGTCCAGAAACATCCGAAAATGTATACACGTTTGTTTGAAGATAAGATTGCATTCACAAAGCAGAGAGTTCTTTAAGCGGGAGATATCATGTGATATTAGCTGCTTTCAAATTCAAGGTTAACGTTCCTCGCAAATGAGTTATTCAAAGATAGACACATGACGGCAATATGAAATGTATCAACGGTCACACAAGATTTGTTCCCTGGACAATGTATACATGTACTTCACTTCCCTGACAAAAAGACCCCCCCCCCCCCCCTAATATATATATAACGTTGCACCAATTGAACGCAAAATGTGAGTATCCTTATTGACAAAATAATTACTGTAAATAGCAAATTCCTGATATTTTGCAAGCAAACAGCATAAGTGATAGAACAAAAATGCCGTGGTTTCTTATTGCCTTCACTATGATTTTAAGCATTTCTACAAACAATTGTGAGAAAAAGAAAAAAAGTTGAAAGCACCGAACAAACCGTCACAGAGGTAAATATGGGTAGATCATACATGCGCTTAAAACCACAAAACTAAGCACAAACATGAAGGCACAAACATGAAAAGTACATACACACGCACATACACTTATTAAAAGGATGCAAACATTAATTTAAAAAGTGGAGGGAACCTTATAAGTGCTCAGCAAATTATCAATCAAACGCCCGTTTCTCCAGTCTGTTTCGAAGAACTCTGCTTCTCATGATGCAGTTTTATAAAACATAAAAAAAACATGTTGTAGACACAGACAAAATATACTTTTCATGACTCAAATGTTTTTGCACAAATAAAGTGTTCACCATGTAGTCTTAATTTACTGACGTTAAAAAAAAAATAAAAATAAAAATTCATGACTCAAATGTTTTTGCACAAATAAAGTGTTCTCAATTTACTGACTTTAAAAAAAGATACTTTTCATGACTCAAATGTTTTTGCACAAATAAAGCGTTCACCATGTAGTCTCAATTTACTGACTTTAACAAAATATACTTTTCATGACTCAAATGTTTTTGCACAAATAAAGTGTTCACCATGTAGTCTCAATTTACTGACTCTAAACCTTTGCAGTGGCCTCCTCTCAGTCAGAAACCAAATTACACCAGAATACTCAAACATCTGCTGACACTCATCTGCCATTACATTTGTGCATGACTAAAAATAGCTTAAAATCAACACATATACACACATGAAAATAAGTACAAAGTGCTTTTTTTCTCCCCTTTACTGCTCTTGAACAGTTTAAAATCCTTTATGTACAGAAATCAATCAATCAATCAATCAATGAGGCTTATATCGCGCATATTCCGTGGGTACAGTTCTAGGCGCTCTGCAGTGATGCCGTGTGAGATGAAATTTTATACGGCCAGTAGATTGCAGCCATGTCGGCGCATATTTACCTTTCACTGCCTTATTCCAAGTCACACGGGTATGGTAGACAATTATTAACTGTGCCTAAGCAATTTTGCCAGGAAAGACCCTTTTGTCAATCGTGGGATCTTTAACGTGCACACCCAATGTAGTATACACGGGGGGTGGTTCGGACACCGAAGAGAGTCTGCACACAAAGTTGACTCTGTGAAATAAATTTCCGCCGAACCTGGGATCGAACTCGCGCTGACAGCGGCCAACTGAATACAAATCCAGCGCGCTACCAACTGAGCTACATCCCCGCCCATCACTGATGAATTTACATATTTCTTGTTTTCTTTGTTGAGATTCGTTTTTCTTGAGAAGACTTAATTAATATCAAGAGGTTTTAAAATCCCTGAATATTTAAGATGCATTTGAAGGGAATGGACGACCAAACAACACAAGAAAGTCATTGAATTAAACGATTCCAATAACAACAGAACACTGCCAACTCAAAACACATGCCAAACACGGTTTTTGACCAAAAAATGATATTACACCCATGAAGGGATCATATAACTGCTAGATGGAGGCTTTCTCATTCTTGGTGCTTAAAAATGTACCACCCCTCATTGCTCTAACGGAATGTGGTTTGTCTACAGTGTTATCTCAAAACATAAAAATAAAATAAAATTAATGCAACCCAGAAATGTTCAATAAGATAGGGGGGCCCGGGTAGCTCAGCACTGGACTTGTGATCCAAAGGTCGCTGGTTCGAATCCGGGCCGGGACTTTCTTTATTTGGTGTTTAACGTCCTTTTCAACCACGAAGGTTATATCGCGACGGGGAAAGGGGGGAGATGGGATAGAGCCATATACTTGTCAATTGTTTCTTGTTCACAAAAGCACTAATCAAAAATTTGCTCCAGGGGCTTGCAACGTAGTACAATATACATGTATGACCTTACTGGGAGAATGCAAGTTTCCAGTACAAAGGACTTAACATTTCCTACATACTGCTTGACTAAAATCTTTACAAACATTGACTATATTCTATACAAGAAACCCTTAACAAGGGTAAAAGGAGATCAACAGAATCCGTTAGTCGCCTCTTATGACATGCTGGGGAGCATCGGGTAAATTCTTTCTCGTCCCAACCAATATGGGACTCCGCCCTAACCCGCGGGGGGTAGGGAGTCTTAACCCTTTCGCTGCCAATGAAAACTTGCGTATGTGCATTCCTGACTGCCAGGGAATATTCGAGTTCGGGGTGTAATAATTCACAAAAAATTCTAGCTCCAAACTGGCAGTAGGTAGGTAAGGAAAACTTATGTTATTTTTAAAGGGAAATTGAACCAAGAATCTGTTTTTAGTGTCTAATCATGGAAATAATAAATTTTTTTTTCTTCAACAGTTTTTTTTATTCAGGCAAACACAGATTTACAATGACAAATTAAAAGCATTGATACTTATACTGATAGTAAATTGCAGCAGTAACAGAGTTAAACACACATTCCTTCTTCTATCTTGTGGATAGCCATTGTTCTTTTTATTTTGTCTCTTTTATGATCCCATACAAACTCAAAGCACGTTTGTTGTAGTTGTCTTATGTGTGCATCTGGTGGGTTTGGAAGCATGATCCACAAATAAACAAGTTTGGACAATACAAGTGATTTCAGGACTGCTACTCTTCCTACCGGTGTTGTTGACCGTTTTGACCATACGTTAAATAACTTTTTTGCTTCATTGAACTTATCATTAATGTTCATCTCTGCCATATTTGACAAATCATTGTTAAACCAGAGCCCCAGTATTTTAAATTTGTTAGGATTCCAACACATGTTCAGGTGTGTGAGAAACACTACTTCACTATTTTTTTTTCTCCCAAGCCAAACATTGCATGTTTTATCATAATTAAGTTTTAACCCTGACAAATTCTTGAATAATTCTAACTCTTGAAACAGTGTTTCAAAAGATACTTTTTCTCCGTCAAGTAAAAAATATGTGTCATCCGCAAATTGACTAATTTTACACTCCGTATATTCTGTTATTTCTATTCCCTTGGAAATAATAATTAGTTTGGCTTATAATGATGATTAAATATGAACTTTTGAAAAATCAGTCCGGCGCATCTTCCGGTGCCTGTGGATCAAATACAGGTGGCTGTTTTGCTTGCTCCAAGAAAGGATTATAATCACAATCATCTACCTGTTTTCAAAGAATCGTCCGAAAGAAGATCTCCCCCTTCCCCTGTCAGTATCCATAATCATTTGCACCGCCTGTAGCGTCAGTCCGGCTTTGTTTTTCCCTACTAGGGCCCGGTCGACTGTCACCGTTAGCCATTTTGACGAGTCGAGATTTCTCTCCCCTACCCTGTCGCCAAGGCTGAAAAAAGCCTTCAGACGCAAAACCGCGTCACCATTTATGTTTATTCACAAGAATGAGGTATCCTACCAAGCCATTGGCTGCTATTTGTGTGTCAGCAGTGACGTAGCATTTCTGGAAAATCCCGGAACGGAGAAGACGGGTTTACCCGTCCTAAGGCGCTGCGGCTGCACAAGCGCATGACGGGTATACCCGTCCTAAGGCAGTCAAGTGGTTAAAATGGGGGTACACTGACAGAGGTTATGAAGAGACAGTCTGAGAAACCAGGGTCTGAAAAGGGAGGGTGTCCTAAATGTGGCGGTCTTAACATATATATCAAGTCTTATATCGCGCGCGTATCTCCAGACTCAGACTCAAGGCGCAGGGATCTATTTATTTATTTACACAATACATCAGGCATTCACATCGACCAGCAGATCGCAGCCATTTCGGCGCATATCCTACTTTTCACGGCCTATTATTCCAAGTCACACGGGTATTTTGGTGGACATTTTTTATCTATGCCTATACAATTTTGCCAGGAAAGACCCTTTTGTCAATCGTGGGATCTTTAACGTGCACACCCCAATGTAGTGTACACGAAGGGACCTTGGTTTTTCGTCTCATCCGAAAGACATTGGGTTCCATGGTCCTGTCCACGTCAGGTAAGTTGCATGATCTCAGCCAATATATATATCTTACAAGAAATGACATTCATATGTACGTACCATATATATATACATCACAGAATCAAATATGGAAAGAAATGTCTCGACAAGTATTGATCTTTTCTGTGCTTTAAAACATAAAGGCAGCCCACATACACAGACCATGATTGATACAAACATTTCTAGACTGAAATTCAACAAAAATATTGTCATTTTCGGGGATATCACCAGCAGCAAAAAAAATTCAAACTGAGAAGTCAAGAACTCAAAACACATTCAGTGATTGTAAGTTCCAATGAGAGCAATGGGTAAAGAAACCCAAAGGAGAGACAGCAATTTTTTGTTTGAAATTTGTCAAAATTCATCAATTACATGTACACATACCAACATTTCTCAGGCCTTCAGCCAACAAAACTCGGTGTAAGTTCGGAATGTGCAAGGAATAGGGTTCTGGTCCAGAATCACAGGGGTTACATTATAATTACATTTGTTTTCCTTTTTGTGTAAGAGTGTACACTGAGAAGGACATGACAGGGAATGGAAAGCGGATATACATATTCATAAGTTTAACATTATGCTGCCCCATCTATCATGCACGCACGGCAAGAGCTTTCTCAAAAGTGGTTGCCGAACGCACAAAACATATGAATTCCTCAAGAAGGCACACAAATATTTACAAGCTACCATAATGTGATTAATAAATATGTGAATATACACACATGCAGATTTTTCTTATATCATCCATGTTTCTGAAACTGGCAGCAATGCCTGTGTACGTTTTCTATTCAAATGCCACACAGGCATGCAGCTACATTAAATCTCCAGATACATGATGTCAAATAAACCCTTCATTAAAGTCACCAGAAGAAAATATTGCATTTGAACACACAACTGGGCATCTATACGTCCTTTTGTGACCATATTCAAACAACTGAACACCCCACAAATAAACCTTTTCTTGCTAGCAAATATCGAAAACAGAAATACAATCATGATTCTTTTGATGTTGCATAATGACCAGTTATCAAGTGAAAGGTCTTGCATAACTTTGCATAAATAATATTCTTGATCACCTCTTGCAATAAATTTGTTTTCATGTAAAAAGCACATCCTCTGATAGTAACAGAAAAGCGACTTCCGTGTATATCAAAATCTACGATCTGACCACACACACAAAAACCCACATCATTTTACCATCCAAACAAATGGCCGGCCACCTCATCATGCGATAGGAAGGAGGAAAGTTGAGAAGTGAGTGTGTGTGTGTTGGGTGTGTGTGTGTGTTAGGTGTGTGTGTTGGGTGTGTGTGTGTTGGGTGTGTGTGTTGGGTGTGTGTGTTTGGTGTGTGTGTGTGTTGGGTGTGTTGGGTGTGTGTGGATCTGGTGTGTTGGGTGTGTGTGTTGGGTGTGTGTGTTAGGTGTGTGTGTGTGTTGCATGTGTGTTTTGGGGGTGTTGGGTGTGTGTGTGTGTGTTGGGTGTGTGTGTGTGTTAGGTGTGTGTGTTGGGTGTGTGTGTGTGTTGGGTGTGTGTGTTGGGTGTGTGTGTGTGTTGGGTGTGTGTGTGTTGGGTGTGTGTGTGTCAGGTGTGTGTGTGTGTTGGGTGTGTGTGTGTGTGTTGCGTGTGTGTGTGTTGGGGGTGTGTGTGTTGGGTGTGTGTGTTGCGTGTGTGTGTGTTGGGTGTGTGTTGGGGGTGTGTGTGTGTGTTGGGTGTGTGTGTTAGGTGTGTGTGTTGGGTGTGTGTGTGTGTGTGTGTGTTGGGTGTGTGTGTGTTGGGTGTGTGTGTGTTAGGTGTGTGTGTGTGTTAGGTGTGTTGCGTGTGTGTGAGTTGGGGGTGTGTTGGGTGTGTGTGTGTTGGGTGTGTGTGTTGGGTGTGTGTGTGTTGGGTGTGTGTGTGTGTGTGTGTTGGGTGTGTGTGTGTGTGTGCATGTGTGTGTGTGCATGTGTGTGCGTGCGTGTTGGGTGTGTGTGTGTGCATGTGTGTGTGTGGATGTGGTGGGCATGTGTGTGTGTGTGTGCATGTGTGTCAGTGTGTGTGTGTGGAGGTGGGGCGGGCAACACATGGGGGCTACAGGAAATATTACAAAATTACGTAAATAATTAACAATAGGGGAGCAGGTGAGGGAGGCTGCCTATGCGAATAAACATCAGTTTAACAAATCAAATATTAACAACAAAATGAACACAGAACTCATCAGCAGTCTGGCCCTTGGAAACATCTGGTACTCCATCAACACTTGTTTCTTTTCCTGCACCATAACCGCAGCACACCAAAACACACACAGGTAAACCGTTATCATACAAACGTACAGTGGCACCCCCCTTTTAACACTTTCTACCCCACCTATGTTGACCAAGTTTTGTTTAGCCGAGACTAGTTGTGCTGCAGCAGGTCACTCAGGATAGTAGTAACTGTGTAGGAACTGTGTATCAACACGCTGGAATGCAGGCGTTAGATCGACGTTACAGGAAGCAACTGAAGCTAACAGTCTGAGCTGATATATCCGTACGTGGTCAGATAGAGGCATATGTGTGGGTACGGATATATCAGTACCTGGGAGACAATGAGTTAAGACCCTCCAATTTAATCAATCAATCAATCAATCAATCTCCCCCGAAATCGGCGTATGCTGCCTAAATGGCGGGGTAAAAACGGTCATACACGTAAAAATCCACTCGTGCTAAAAACATGAGTGAACGTGGGAGTCTAAGCCCATGAACGAAGAAAGAAAGAAAGAAGAATCAATCAATCAATCAATCAATATGAGGCTTATATCACGCGTATTCCGTGGGTACAGTTCTAAGCGCAGGGGTTTATTTTTATTTTTTTATTTTATGCAATTTATATCGCGCACATATTCAAGGCGCAGGGATTTATTTATGCCGTGTGAGATGGAATTTTTTTTACACAATACATCACGCATTCACATCGGCCAGCAGATCGCAGCCATTTCGGCGCATATCCTACTTTTCACGGCCTATTATTCCAAGTCACACGGGTATTTTGGTGGACATTTTTATCTATGCCTGTACAATTTTGCCAGGAAAGACCCTTTTGTCAATCGTGGGATCTTTAACGTGCACACCCCAATGTAGTGTACACGAAGGGACCTCGGTTTTTCGTCTCATCCGAACGACTTTCTTCTTGATTTTTCAGATCTTCTGTTCATGATATCTGTAATTTTACACCCATTATGAGACCCCTCCTTTTTGAGACCTGATTTTCTCAGATCTGTGGAGGTCTTAAAAGGGGGGTTCCACTGTACCAATCTTCTTCTGCCACCTTAGCCATCCATGCTAGCAAGTCTGTGACTCTGGTTCTGCGCACACCGTTCAGTGTTTCTTCCATGTTGCATCTTTGACAGAAACTTTTGCAGTTCTACCAGTTAGTTCCGTGATCACTAACGACTTCGTCAACCTTCGATCTTAAGCTGGGGACATAGTGATTCCTCCATATCATGCAAGAAATGCAGTCCTTCTTACAATTTGTTTCACATACCAGAGTCTCAGCAATTCTCCAAATTTTCCGTTGACAATACAGCAATTGTTTAATTGAATGCAGGTGCACCACCAATTCTTTTCATTTTCTGTACAAAACGCAGCCAACAATTGTAAATTTGTTAATTTTACGCTGGTGCATCAGCAATTCTTTTCATTTTCTGTGCCATAATTTTTATTTTTTAAAATGTTATGCTGGTGATTCAGTGATTCTTCTGTGCACATCCGTCAGTCTTATCCTGGTCTCTGTGGGCATGTGAGTTTTGATCTCAAGATGTTCATTTTCTGTACAAAACGCATCTTTTACTATTTTCCATTTTACGCGGGTGATTCAGCGAATCTTCTGTGCGCATCAGTCAGCCTCATCCTGGTCTCTGCAGGCATGTGAGTTTCGATCTCGAGACGTTCGATGTCGATGGGAGCCTCGTTTTCATCATCATCATCATCCTCACTCTCGTCTTTGGAGGCCTTTGAGCCGCGGCGAGATTTCTCCGCTTCCTGCGAGTCCAGCTGCCCCTGAATGGCCGTTCGCAGCTGTAAGAGACAAGGATTGGGTCAAACTGAGTGATTAAAAAACTGACAACAACAAACTAGCAATCTTAGTCAAATGAGCCAGAGCGCTATCTTAAGATCTGAGAAACAAAGGGAAGTAAGCGCTGTAGGTGCCAGGAGACTGGTTCCCCGTAACTCTCACTCACTCTTGTTGCACGTCGTATGCATTTGGAGCGCTTACTTCCTTAGTTTCTCAAATCTGACAACAGGCGGGGATGTAGCTCAGTCGGTAGCGCGCTGGATTTGTATCCAGTTGGCCGCTGTCAGCGTGAGTTCGTCCCCACGTTCGGCGAGAGATTTATTTCTCAGAGTCAACTTTGTGTGCAGACTCTCCTCGGTGTCCGAACACCCCCGTGTGTACACGCAAGCACAAGACCAAGTGCGCACGAAAAAGATCCTGTAATGCATGTCAGAGTTCGGTGGGTTATAGAAACACGAAAATACCCAGCATGCTTCCTCCGAAAACGGCGTATGGCTGCCTAAATGGCGGGGTAAAAAACGGTCATACACGTAAAATTCCACTCGTGAGTAAAAACACGAGTGAACGTGGGAGTTTCAGCCCACGAACGCAGAAGAAGAAGAAAAAAAATCTGACAACAACAAAGATAACAAACGAGAAGACATGTTCATGAAAAAGATGCATATTCACGCTCCTCACCCCCCCCCCCCCCCCCCAAATATACACACCACTTAATTGATGCAATGCTCATCCCTAAGTATCTGTTTGAACCTTTCCAAGCAAAACTGTGCTTATTCAGGTATGCATTTGGTTCTGGCAAACTGAGTCCAGGTTTTTTATTTATTTTTTCTTGTTGAACTTAAGTCACCAGAATCAAACATTGGGCTAAACACGCCATCTTATGTGATGATACAAAAATAAGAATTCTTGGAAAAAATGTGTTATAATCTTTACAGTGCATTATTTCTTTAACAGAAAAAAACCCAAACTACCGTCAGCATTTCAATCGTAGCTTTTTTGCGATTTTGCACACATGTTTGACTCGGCATGTGCATGTTCAAACGCACACATGTGTGTGCCTATAAGTATCCAACTATTTGGTATAAACATGCATGACTTATTGAGCGTGTCATTTTGTGGCAGCGTTTTTTACCTGCTTCAAGCCCACCACTCCCACAAGCCTTCCGGTGTTGGTGACATAGGCATGGTTCAGGCCCAGCAGTGAAAACAGGGAGTGAACCTGTACACACAAATGGCAGGACGTGATATAAATACTGCATTGCACACTTCAGAAACAGACAATAAGCTATTAACAAGTACTGTTGAAGGATGAAAGAAAATATATTGTGAGTGGACGGATGCATGTTACTCATTAAAAGCCCCACAATGATGTGCTTGGCAACAAACAAACAAAAAAAATAAATAAATAAATATATATATATATATATATACTACTTTTCTCACTTCAGAAACAGACAATAAGCTATTATAGTATTAACAAGTACTGCATCAAAATATTGGAGTATATATAATAGAGGAAAATACTGCCAGAAGTACATTAAGGCATTCCACTGTGAGTGATCAAGTCTTTGTGAGTGGTACAATGCAATCAACCATGGTAACTCAGCAATGACTGTGATAAAAGACAGCACAACTTTCTCTGCAGGGCAAACAAAGATGGTACACACACGAGGTGAAGATGAATCGAAATTAATATTCCAGACTTCACGGGCATGTCCACACACACACAATCAAAATGCTGCAAAGAAAACCTAAACACTTCTAAATTCTCACTCTGCAGAGCATTAAGCTCACAAAGACCCATTCCCCATCTTTCCCACAATCTCTTCCCTCCCCCAAAACCCACCCACCACCGCCAAAACAGAAGTGTTCTAATCTTAACACTTTCTACCCCACCTATGTTGACCAAGTTTATTTTTAGCCTAGACCAGCTGTGCTGCAGCAGGTCACTCAGAATTGTTGTAACTGTGTAGTAACTGTGTAGTAACTGTGTATCAACACCCTGGAATGCAGGCATTGTATGGACGTTACAGGAAGCAACTGAAGCTAACAGTCTGAGCCATATATATCCGTACCTGGTCAGATAGAGCCATATGAGTGGGTACGGATGTATCCGTACCTGGGAGACAACAAGTTAACCATCAACGCTGTATGAAATACCTTGTGCAGTGATGTTCTCTCCACCAGCTGAAAGGGTGCGGGGTCTATCTGAACACCTTCCCAGTCCACAGGTATCGTCAGCTGTCGGTTCTCCCACAGTTCTTGCTGCAAGATTACAATAACCATGACAGGAATCATAAAAACACAATTATGATAGATGTCTGTTTAGTTGAGAACAATGTTATTACTTAGTACATATATTTAAATATAATACTAATGATGTAGTGTTTCATTTGACTTTCTGTTACATGCACCACCACAGGCACTGCAATTTCTCCCTTTGAGATAAGGCCAAAAAAAAAATAGGTGTGTTTACGGTAACCCGACCGACCCTAGTTTTTAGGCCCGACCCTTATCTTTTTTTTGGATCGTCTGAAAAAAACAAAACGCATCCAAAATAGAGCTGTTTGCGCTCAAACAGCAGACGACAGAAGGGAGGTAAGCTCAAAGTACTGTTTATAGTTATGTTGGGCAAAAACAGGGATTGATGAGAAGAAATGAACTGTGAAACATCATAGAGAGGGGAGAAAAAAAAAGAAAAAAAAAATTGGGAAAAAAAACCAACATTAAAATTTTTTTAAAAAGCCGACCTACCGACCCTATTTTTTCACCCTATGTTAAAGTAAACAGACCTATTTTTTTTTTTGGCCTAATAAAGTTGATTTGATTTGATTTGATTTGATCAATGCATGGTCAAGCATGAGGTCGTCAAATTGAAAAAAAGACAGAAATGTTCATTTAAAATGATGCAAAATTGTGCAATCTGGTAAACTCTGGGGATTGGACCACAAAAAAAAAAAAAATCTGCAGCTTTGGAAATGCTAAAAATCCATCCATAAGGTAGACAAATCTCATGGTTATCCAATGGACTACTGTGAATGTGATGAAGTGACAAGAAATGCTCGCTCATAAATTATAATGTTTCTGGTGGGGTGTGGTGGGGGGTTCCACTGTGTGAATGTACAAGTACAGAGGAACCCCCTTTTAAGACCTCCAAAAATCTGAGAAAATCAGGTCTTAAAAAGGAGGGAGTCTTAAAATGGGGGTCTCTCTCTCTTTGGTGTTTAACGTCGTTTTGAACTGTTCAAGGTTATATCGCGACGGGGAAAGGTGGGGGGGGGGGGGGGGGGGGGGGGGGGGGGGATGGGATAGAGCCACTTGTTAGTTGTTTCTTGTTCACAAAAGCACTAATCAAAAATTTGCTCCAGGGGCTTGCAACGTAGTACAATATATGACCTTACTGGGAGAATGCAAGTTCCCAGTACAAAGGACTTAACATTTCTTACATACTGCTTGACTAAAATCTTTACAAACATTGACTATATTCTATACAAGAAACACTTAACAAGGGTAAAAGGAGAAACAGAATCCGTTCGTCGCCTCTTACGACATGCTGGGGAGCATCGGGTAAATTCTTCCCCCTAACCCGCGGGGGCAATTGTGGGTCTTAAAAGGGGGGTTACACAGTACAGACTTACCTCTTCTTCAGTCAGCTGCTTCACTCTGATTGATTCTGGCGGCTATAAGACAAACAAACCAAAACCTCATGATAACCAGGCATGGGAATTGAAAAAAGTAAAAAAGGCTGAAAATTGTTAAGGAATTGCAAAGTCGATGGCACGAAGCGCCTAGCCTTACTAGGGGGGTCCGGGGGCATGCCCCCCTGTAATTTTTTTTCTCTCCAAAGAACCCAAATGGTGCAATTTTTCATCTGAGCTCAAAGTTTGCCATTAAATTCAGTTTTTAGAACAATTTTTGCCTCCCCCACTAATATTTTCGGCAAACACTTTCGCTTTTTCGGCAGACAAAAAAAAAAATTCGGCGGAAAATTCCCATGCCTGGATAACTCTGGTTGTCAAGTCAATACACTCTGAACTCATACCCCTAACTGTCCAACAACCCACCCCACCCCACCACCACCACCCCTTGCCTCTCAAAAACAAACATTATAACTTTGTTGTGAAACATGGAACGATCCAATTTCAATCAACCGAGAATAACTGAACACAACAACAACAAACATTACCAGGACAACTAAGAGTGAGTGAGAATACATTTTATAGCGAGTACATGAATATTGCACATTCAGTTTAAGTAGCCAGTGGCTGTATGAACTGTTTTGAAAAAGCGGAAACACTGCACTCTGTGTTTGAGTTTTACATCAAAACACACATGCCCACTATATCGTTGAACACACAAAGCTTACATCCATAGACACTGAGAAAGTGTACTTGCAATGCCCATACATCTGCCAACAAATAGACAATGTAAAACAAACATGTATCTAAAAAAAAATATTTTAAAAATCAAGAAAAAAGTAAACAACATTGGGTTTTGTTTCTTCTTGTGAAAAAAGGTAACATTACCAGCTATTGTGTTTTCAGCGTAGCAATAGAGCCCGATATTTAGACGAGACAAGTATAATGCTGACGAGTCGAAGACGAGTTGCATTATACTTGTTCGAGTCTAAATATCGGACCCTATTGCTACGATGAAAACACAATAGCGTTTATATAGCTATTCTGACATTAAATTCTGTGTTAAAATCATGTTTTTGTCAGCAACAAGTACCAGAATGGTCCATGTCGCTGATTGCAGACAACAGTTCCCTTTCCGCATGAAGCCACGGAAATAACCGAACATTGAAAAACCCACGGACATGTATTACGGAGAAAACTCGAGATAACCGGATGTTTTAAGCATTACGTCAATATGCTAGGAATCATATGACGTCATGACGTATCATGCTTGCCTACGTATATTGTATGTTCGAAAATCTGACTTCTGTTGGGAATTCGCGTGGTGAAGACTGCGGTAAATCTGTAGATGATAAGAGAACAAGGATTGTCTCAGAAGAAACGACTAAATGTTTCAGACCGGTAACTTCATTTCAACATTGCACTAAACAATGGACGTTCTATGTGACAGGAGAGTTTGCTGATTTTGTGTTAAACATTGGAGAGATCGTCTGCTAGAATCAGAGATAGGTCGCTTCAGATTGCAGCTTCTGGAAATTTGCAAGGTTTGTTGCCTGTTAAAGAACTGGATTTTACACGTAATGTATGTCATGTACAGTAAGCAACAACATAAACACACACAAAGCAAATGGCATCGTCTGTCGACTAGTCACAGAAACAAACCTGGCGAGGTATGCGTGTACTTTATACACGTGGAAGAAACCGGAACCATGCGTCTTTGTTATCGACAATATGCTTTTGGATATTGAGACAAATGGCCGACTTCCGCCGCATTATGCTTTGATGATAGGAAGAGACCATCTAATTACAGCCCCCGAATTCCCCCACGTGTTCATCAGAATAGCTATATATATTGATGCTGTATCTCACTAGGGTTTCAACATTTCTGGCCTCATCAGTAGACAGAAAGACCTCCTCATGAAAGAAACTTGTTTTCACTCTCCTGACCACCCAATAAAAACTAATAAAGCGAATGAAAACATTAAAAGGGATGGGGTTAGCGCCTATAAAACACAATATCTAAAAACTCTAAGCTATTTGCATGGGAACAGACTATAAAATTCACATACAATTAGAAGACAAAGCGCTACAAAGAATTGCTGCTCTTGTTAGCTGATAAACACCATCCCTCTTTAGTCACTATTAATAGGAAAATACAAAAATCAAAGCATTGTTTAAAAGCCTATCAATGTGGAATGTACTCAAAAGTGTACACACACAAATCATGCCAACAAATGCCTTAATCCAACTTTCCCAGTTGTTTAGACATGCACAGACAGACAGACACAGACACACACAGAAACAGACAAGACAGACAAGACAAACACACACACAAACACACACACAAAGTCACTCGCTTCCTGTACTGCAACAAAGCAACCTTATCTCCTCAGACCCCACCACCAGTAGACACGCAGACACAACACATACACACACACATGTATGCACGCACGCACACACACACACACACACACACACACACACACACACACACACACACACACACACACACATACAAAATCTCTTTCTTTCTCTCTCTATCTCTCTTTCTCTCTCAAACATACATAAATGCATCTTGAAATACCAAACCCCCCCCCTCCCCCCCTCCCCCGACTGGCGACACCCCCTGAGCAGATATCTCCCTACAGGAGAATGAGCTGCATACACAAGCGCACAATTTGACTGGAAAGTATGGGTGAGATTAATGAAGAGAACAAAGCTGCAAATCTACTTCACACAATACTCTTCTTCTCACCGATTCTTTTGCGTGTGCCTGAAAATTGGTATCGGTCACTAAATGTACAAAGTTCTTGCCCACAAAGCAACTGAAATATTTCACTCCAATCTGTACTAAGGTTAACATAAGAACGAAAAAGGAAATGTGCAACATCAAACATCAAGATCACAAACAAAGACAAGTATGTAGAATTACAATAGAATAAAGAATTATCCCATCATCCCGTACATTGAACCAGAAGTTGACTTCGGGAAGTCTTTTGAACAAAAACTCAATGTGCAGCCAACTTTGTGAAGTAGACTTCAAGAAGTCGATTTTGCCCAATCAATTTGAGCCTTAAATACCAAAGTTCCATCCAGTCATATAACCATTAAATCAGTTGATCGTTATAAATCAAAACTATAAAATGGCAATAAGAGACACCAGTATAAAGTTGGAATACGAACGGACAAACGATCCCTCCCAAAACAATTTAGTACACGAAAACAAAAGTAACAACTGCACACAAAAATATGGTATAACCATTCAAACCGATATGGTTTTTCAGTACATGTATGACATTTTTCTCCCATGATCAATCTTTGTTAACACACACACACATCCTGCTTATATGTGTCAAAGACAAATTTCCCTTTCAGTACCGTACTTTCCGGGTGACAAGACGCTTCGTTATACAAGACGCACCCCCTTCTTTTTAAAACAAGAAGAGCAAACGCTCGATCGAGTCACTTTCGCAGTTCTGAATATTATATGAGGCATCAGATGGACAGGAAGAAATTGCTATTCACAACACAATACAGATGTAAATAATTTGATGTAAAGAATAATCCTATAAAGTTTGAATCAAATCCGATGAATAGTTTCAGAGATATGATATTTCAATTTTTTTCCTTCAAGACATACCTGTGACCTTGAAAAAGGTCAAAGGTCACCAAAGCAGACGTCAAAGTGTAGAGGTCACTGGGAGTCACGTTCACATAAAATTTGAGCCCGGTCACTTTTATAGTTTCCGAGAAAAGCCCAACGTTAAGTTGTGTGTTGCCGAACAGAAAAGGCTAGTTATCTCCCTTGTTTTTCTGATAACGTTCGTAAAAGGCTACAGATGTAAATACTTTGATGTAAAGAATAATCCTACAAAGTTTCAATCACATCCGATGAACTTTGTCAAAGATATAAAATGTCTAATTTTTCCTTTGACGCTGACCTGTGACCTTGAAAAAGGTCAAAGGTCAACGAAACCATCGTTAAAGTGTAGAGGTCATTGGAGGTCACGACTAAACAAAATATGAGCCGGATCGCTTTGATAGTTTCCGAGAAAAGTCCAACGTTAAGGTGGTGTCTACGGACGGCCGGCCGGACGGCCGGCCGGCCGGCCGGACAGACTAACACTGACCGATTACATAGTCACTTTTTCTCAAGTGACTCAAAAAATTGTAATCCAGTCACCCATTGGACGCAGGGAGCCATAGGGCGCACCAAAATGACCCAGTTTTTGCCATGAGAGGTGGTTCCCCTGTCATATCTGAGAGAGGAAACACTTCCTGCACCGGGGTCAGTGACCGACTTTAACTGAGTGAAAATATGTGTGCTCTGTGTGTGCGGCCAGATCAAAGGCATTGTGATAGCTGGGTGGCCTTGTTTATAGACACGACCTTCTTCCCAGGGGTCAATGACCCAGTTTTTGCCATGAGAGGTGGTTCCCCTGTCATATCTGAGAGAGGAAACACTTCCTGCACCGGGGTCAGTGACCGAGTTTAACAGAGTGGAAATCTGTGTGTGCGGCCAGATCAAAGGCAGGGCAGTACCTAGTAGCTGAAACATGCATTATCACAAGTTGTTTGACTGGTACTCAAGCGGTCTCTTTGATTTTTTTCGTATTTCATACACGGATTAGGCGCTTCGTTATACAAGACGCAGGGGTCGAACTCGATGAAAAAAGTCGCGCCTTATGACCCGGAAAGTACGGTAAATTAATTTTAGCACACAATATAGTGTTATCGGTATTATCGTTAATATTAATCTTGTCAATTTCCCTCCATTAAAGCAGCAGAATGTAATTTTTGACCTTTTCAGAAAACAGTCTTGATTTTTTACAGATTTTGTTATTTTTCCAATTTTGTTTTGTTTTGCCCAAAGACCCAGCAGTTATATAACCTTTCTGGTTAAATTATGAATGTCAGAGCTCTTGTTGAAAATGAAAGAAATCTGTGTAAACCATACCTCTGTGAGCCAAACACAAAACACTACCCAAGATGACAAGGTGGCAATGGAATATAACAACAATCAGCTGGCTTTTTCTTCTTCTTCTGTTCTTTTTTTTAAAATACAGATTAGAATGAAGCAACCATCAGTTGTACTTTTTTTTGTTCGTCAGCTGTGGTGATTCACAACTTGAATCTTACCATAAGATCTGAATTCATTCAAACATGAGCAAAAATTACTTACCAGTTTCACTTTCCTGCCTAAAGTGTTGTAGCTGTTTCTCTGGAAAAAACAAAACAAAGTCCACCAATGTGAAACAAATTCATGCCTCGAGAAGCCGTTTTGTTAACTCTCCCTCACAAATAATGTTCACACACACACACACACACACCAACACACACATACGCACACACGTACACACACACACACATGCACACACACACAAACACACACTCTCTCTCTCGTTTCTACCCTTAAAGTAGCTTTATTTTATTGATGAATGAGAATAGCAAGAATTGAAAATTTTCATCTAAATTTTAATTTGATTATATACTTACCCAACTCACATCAAGCAATTTACTCCAGTTTAGTGCTAGGACGCTGAATAGCATCGCCTTGGTAACAAGGGGAGGTCACCCTAAAAAAGAGCTACCTTGACCCCTTATCATGACAAAGTCACGCGTGACTTCCTGACCTTGCCGCCATCTTTAAATCATTCAATCGAAAGCGAACATAGAAAAATTTCCCTCTTTTTTAGGAAAAAACCCCCATAAAAACCCCAAAAGCGGGGCAGGCGGGCGGGTATCAACTATGTGAGTTGGGTAAGTATATAATCAAATTAAAATTTAGATGAAAATTTTCAATTAAATTACATTCTTATCCCAACTCACATCAAGCAGAATGCTAATGAAGGAGGTGGGGAAACAAAATTCCACTTGTCCAGCCGACAATGGCTGGTAGGGAGCTACTGCCACCATGACGAGTGCTGGCCACATCTCGCAGGTAAAAGTTGATGAAAACACCCTGCGATTTCCAGTAGGCAGCGCCTAAGACCTCTGCCAGCACGCCTGAGCGGAGGACTGCCAGAGAAGTAGCCCAGGCTCTGGCTTCATGAGTTCTTGACAACTTCATAGGAAGGACAGAATGCCCAATCCCAACTTGTCTGTGCCACCACGCATACGCTTGTTTAATAAGCGTAGAGACCCATCTTACCAAAGTGACCCGCGACAAGTCCTTGCTCCTTTCAGTGTCAACTGAGATGAAGAGCAGTTTATGGTCCCTAGACCTAATGGGCGTGGTACGGGATAAGTAGCTGGTAAGAGTACGAACAGGACAATTGACCATACAGGGTCACCAGATGCAAGAATCCTACTTAAAGGAGGAATGCGAATAACAGAGGAGGACAGACCTTGTTTTTGGATTTGGCAAGGAACTCCGGCCGAAATCTTAAAACAAAAGAGCCATAGCTCTCAAAAGAAATATCCTTAGCCAGGCCTGAAAGAGCGTGCACCTCACCGCCTCCACTGGCAGAGGCTAACAAAACGAGGAACAAGGCTTTACGAGTCAAGTTAGCTAAGCTCGCTGAAGCTAAAGGTTCGAAATCCGAAGAGGCTAGAAACTTGAGTACCAAAAAATAAGTCCCACGCGGGAAGAGGGGACTTAGCCTTCGTAAAACCAATCGCTGCCCCCTTAAGAACACTAGCAATTACACCGCCCAGGTTAATGCTATGCCCTAATTGCTTCAGAGTAGAAGAAATGGCTGAGCGCCTGACTCTCAAAAAAGAAGGAGCCAAGCCCTGAGCAGCCAAACACGAGAGATGATTTGCTACATGCATAGAGCGAGGTGAAGTAGCAGTAACTCCATTCTCCGAGCACCACTTTGTCCAAGCTGACCAGTGTGACGCATAAACAGTGCTGGTCGATTCCCTGTGGGCCTTTTGGACAAAGCCTAAAGTAGCGTCTGAGGAGCCAGAACGGCGCAGCGACCTAGAAAGAATGGAGGGCCGTCTGCGAGGCGAAGGAGGACGGGGAACCAATGTTGGCTGGGCCACCAAGGGGCCACCAACACCAAGCAAGGCTGTCCCCGCTCCGCCTCCCTGAGAACCTTTCCCAAGAGATGAAACGGGGGGAAAGCATAGGCTCAGACGCGACCAGTTTACTTCGAGGGCGTCTGTTTCCCTCCCCTCTGGGTCTGGAAAGGGGGAGATAAAGACCTGAAGCCTGCAGGAGAATCTTGTCACAAACAGATCGACTGTAGGCTTGCTGAAATGCCACCCAGACGTTGTAGGACCTGATGAGTCAGAGTCTACTCCGTGTGCATCGTACACTACGGGCGACTGAAGTAGTCCGCAAGAACGTTGAGTATGCCTGGGACGTACTTCGCTGACAACAGAATAAGGTGCTGGCTGCCCCAGGCAAGAATCTGACCTGACCTGACAGAAAGAGCAAGAGACAAAGTGCCTCCCTGTTTGTTGAAATAGGCCGCCATGGTCGTGTTGCCTGTGCGAACCCCAATTTATTCGTTCCTGACCATAGACAGAAACGATTGGAGTCCCAGGAAAACAGCCTCTAACTCTAGGGCATTAATGTGCCCCCCACTCTGCGTCTCGTTCCACAGACCTGACGCAGTGTGAACAGAAAGATGGGCACCCCAGCCCTCCATAGACGCGTCTGTGAACAGAAACTCGTCCGGGGGGGGCAAACGAGATTGGCACTCCCTGTGAAATCCCAGGGAGCAGCCACTGCCTCGTTGTGTGCCGAAACCAGCTTTCAAGAGAGACTACTGTCTCCCAGCCCTGAAGAGAAGGCTTCCACAGCGAACTCAGGGCAGCCTGAAATGGCCGCTTGTGGACTCTGCCTAAGGGCACAAGAGTGGCCATCGATTCCATTTGGCCAAGAAGAGAGGTCAGAACACGTACAGCCGCTCTCTTTATCAAGGACAGAGTACGAAACAGACTTTGCAACCTGTCCACCCTTCTCTGTGAAGGGCGTACCCGCCAATCGACGGTGTATGTCTTTGCGTGTGGAAGAAAAACAACCCCAATGCTAAAAACGTCTGTGCCAAACCTAGGCTTAGCCACATGATGGTGTTTAGTTCTTTCCGTAACCTCTTAGAAAGAAAAGCTGAAACTAAGGAATTCCTGCGAGTCCTTTGTGCTGCACAACGAAAGTCGCTGACAGAAGCCACTGCCTCAAGAGGTAGGCTTAGCCGGAAAAGTTCCGACTGAGAGGTTACGAGCAATGGCTCAGTGAGCCTAAAAATTTAGTCAGAATGTGAGCCCATAATTTGGACATGTTCTGGCGACTTGTCAGAAACCAAAGCTTATGACCCTGATGAGAAAGCGCAATTCCGTAAGCCGTAAAAGCCGAGAAAGTTTTAACAGCTTGCCTTGTTTTTCACCACAGAGGCAAAAAACAAAAATTGAGGCCTTAGCAACTTCACCCTAGAAGGTGAAAAAATAAGAGGTATGCCGCACCAAAGATGGGCGTACATACCGCGAAGCTGCCTAAGGCAGAGGGTTTAACCCAATGTGTGTTTGCTTAGCTCCGTATCTTGCCTAAATAAAGGCCAAATGTGGCCAGCCGACGCAGATCACAGCTTCTCCCAGAAGATGAACCACAAAAAGCAAAGAGCGGAGTAGATCCGCCTCTTGTTTGCAACCTGAGCCAAGCAATGTGCCAAGAAAAGCGCTGGGAGGCTCCGCTGTTCAAAAGACTTTAGCCAAAGCAGCTAGAAGCGACATGACATCCTTCTCCCGTGCGTCACGACGAAACTCAAAGTTAACAAGAGCAGAGAAGATAGAGCTCTATAAAAAAATCTCGTCCTAAACAGAGGATAACTTGAAAAGATCATGTGCTTATTCCCCCAGAGACAAGAAAGAGGACTCAGTATAACATACTGTTCTACTGTAGCCGTCTTCCCTACCAGAATAGTGACAACTTTCTCTACCGCATCGTCACGAAACCTGAATTGGTCTAATGACGACGCGATCAATCTCGACAGAGATCTCTGCAAAGTCTCAGAGAGAGACGATAACTCAAGCAAGCGTAAGCCAGTTACTCCAAAGACAAAAGAGAATTCTCCGAAAACGGGACTACTCTGTCTCTGCTGTATCATCTTGCCTAAGGACTGCAAGTTCCGGAAAAGTGGAACGAGGCAAGGCAAACGAGCCAATCAAATTGACTGAATTATGCAGCAGTGTAAACCTCTTAGCCAAACCAGCAGGCAAAGCTGAGGCTAAAAACAAAGAAGCACGGTAAGGCTGCGCTGAATCAGGAGCCAGACCTTGTGCTGTTAACCACGGTACAGCGTGAAACGCACCGCCATACTGCCCAGTAGTCAGTAGCATAGACAGCTCAAACGCTACCAACGGGAATTTCCGAAAACGGGAATTTCCGAAAACTGAACTGCTGTTTCCGTCCTTCGCAGAACGGGAATCCCCCAAAGCGGAAGGAGGTTGGGCAACAAGCCTACAAGTGTTGCCGCACCCTCCTCGAACTACCTTGAAGTAACTTCCGCCGCCAAAGCCAGTGCTAGCGGAAGTTCAACCAGTACACGGAAGTTGGCATCTTTGTCAACCTGAACAGAAGCACCAAAATCCGACTCATAATCCCGCACATCCGTGCAACAAGGCAACGAACTTCCGTCCTGACTACAATAGTCAGGCGAAGCGTCACCCAGAAGAGACGACACACGAGGGATGCGATACCCAAGCAGTGTGTCCCTAGGGACTGCTTTCCTGCCCAGAGGTCGGAAGCGGGGAATGTCACCCCCTCCTCAAAATACCGTGAAGCCACTTCCTCCGCTAAAGCCAGAGCTTGCGGAAGCTTAGTCAGTATGCGGAAGTTGACATCTTCGTCACCCTGGACGGAAGTGCCAAAATCCGACTCGTAGTCCCTCACTTCCGTGAAGTCAGGCAAGACACTTCCGCCGTGACTACCATAGTCCGACGAAGTGTCGCCCGGAAGAGACGCCCACGAGGGATTTTATACCCAAGCGGTACGTCCCTAGGGACTGCTTCCTGCCTGAAAGGCGGAAGCGGGGAAAGCTATGAAAGCTGTGCTGCCGCACCCACTGTTCCTCTAGGGAGTGTAGGAGGACGCACTTCCCCTGTTCGGTCAGAGACCGAACGCGTGTCTGGGCTTTTCCCTCGATCTAGACGTTCACTCAATCGGAACGACGTAGACCTAGGGCCTAAGCTTTCGCGCACACGAACCGGTGTGGCTACTCTCTCCAAACACGCACTTCGTTTTGGCCGGAGAACCCGGTTAATACCTTGATCGTCGTCAGTCCAAGAGGCCTGGGAACGCAGCAGGGAAACACCACGGATGCCCTCAAACGAGGCGTGAACGTCGGCGGACGTAAAAGTGGAGGAAGGCGGAACACACACCCTGGCAAGGGAACGCACACCTCCCACACCGGAAGGCAAAGACACATCTCAGCCTTGGTAGACGAAAACTCGGCTGAAAGAGAGGATATCTAAGCACTCAAGGAGTGCAAAATAGCATAAACATCCTGCTTCTCGCTAACAGGGCCTGAACCGGACAAGACCGGTGAAGCAGCTGAAGGCAAACTAGGCATAGCCGGAGAATTAGGTAAGTCTATCGCACATCAAACGAGGATTTAGTCAAGGATCTGTGACTTTAATCAAAGCTTAACATGCCGAACTCTACGACTTACGAGAAGGCTTCTTTGTGGGAGAAGGCTCGGCCACCAACTTAGCCTTTTTATTCTTTCCTTATCCGACATGGCGAACGGAAAAAATGTAAACAAAGCTAAGTATTCGACCAAACCTAAGTCACAAAACGATAACAAACGACAAAAAAGCTCACCCAAACACACAGTAGGAGCAGAGGGACCGTGTGCAAGTACCAAGGCAGGGTCTGACAAAGGCAGAAGTCAGACAAACCGGCTGAAAGCCGGAGCAAAATCAAAACACGTCTGTAGACACAGATCGCTGGAGAGTGAAAATGATTTAAAGATGGCGGCAAGGTCAGGAAGTCACGCGTGACTTTGTCATGATAAGGGGTCAAGGTAGCTCTTTTTTAGGGTGACCTCCCCTTGTTACCAAGGCGATGCTATTCAGCGTCCTAGCACTAAACTGGAGTAAATTGCTTGATGTGAGTTGGGATAAGAATGTAATTTAATTAGCACTGACAAGAAATATAAAGGAAAAGATGCAAGGAAGCAACTTACAGCGCTTGTGATCTTAAAGGGTCTGTCCTCAAGGCGGCTCTCTCTTCGCTGGCGAGCAAGCTTGCGGTAAAAGGCGTTCACATCCCCTGGGAACACAATAATGGAACAACATGTACAGTGGAACCCCCCCTTCTGAGACACCCCCCCCCCCCCAGTTTAAGACTCAATTCCCTTTTAAGACCCTGTTTTCTTAGACTTTTTGTTCATATGACATAACCTCTGTTAATTTATCCCCATTTTAAGACTCCCTCCTTTTTAAGACCTGATTTTCTCAGATTCTTGGAGGTCTTAAAAGGGGGGTTCCACTGTCTTGCTTTACTAAATAAAGCTAAACTCACAGATGTAGTGAAAAGGCATCGAGGTTTACAATGAACATACTTGCTTGCATACAAATCAACAATCACATACCAAGAATGAGTTGTTCCCTTGACCTCCATATCAAACCCACAGAGAAATGCAAATGCAGATACTGATTTGCAAACTCTTGCATGCACACAGACACAACCACAGACACATCCACAGACACAACCACAGACACATCCACAGACACAACCACAGACACATCCACAGACACAACCACAGACACAACCACAGACACATCCACAGACACATCCACAGAGACATCCACAGACACGACCACATCCACAGACACATCCACAGACACGACCACATCCACAACCACAGACACAACCACAGACACATCCACAGTCATGGGCAAAGGCAAAGACGTGCACTCACTAAATCACACACACACACACACACACACACACACACACACACACACACACACACACACACACACACAGCCGCACACACACCCACACACACAGGGGCAAGAGCAACCTTCAACACGCACAGCCAGAGACACATCCACAGTCATGGACAAAGGCAAAGACATGTACTCACTAAAACACACACATACACACACACACACACACAGCCGCACACCCACCCACACACACACACACACACAGGGGCAAGAGCAACCTTCAACACGCACAGCCAGAGACACATCCACAGTCATGGACAAAGGCAAAGACGTGTACTCACTAAAACACACACATACACACACACACACAGCCGCACACACACACACACACACACAGGGGCAAGAGCAACCTTCCACACACACAGCCAGAGACACATCCACAGTCATGGACAAAGGCAAAGACATGCACACACTAATACGCTCACACGCACCCCACACACACACACACATGCACACACACACACACACACACACTGCAAAACAAATGAAAAAGAGCCACATCTTCTTATAACTGGACAGATATAAAACCCACACTTTTCTCATTCACATTTCCATATGAGCCCAAGCTTACCTTTCAGATCACCAGTACTAGAACTACGGGCTATTTTTGAAGAGGAATGCGACTTTTTCAAGATGGAACGCAGCGGAACGTGTACTGTGTTGTAGTTGTTGGATGTTCCATTGCCAGTGAAGGTATCATCATTGCTGCTGCTGTTAAGGGAACCCATGGAAGGCTGCCAAAGAAAAGACTAAATGATGCAGTGTGTTCATAACAAAATATAGTCAGTATAAATCATTACGATTTGAGAATTATATCATTTTTGACTACATACGTATTCAAAAAGCTTATGAAATGAAACTCTGTTTGAAACACGAAGATAACGCTGAACTAAAAACAGTAGACTAAGACGCACATTTGAGGAGAGCTGGAAGGACAAATAAGGGGAGAAAAAGAGAAAGAGAGAGAGACAGGACAAGAGAAAGGAACAAACAGAGACAAACTAGAACACCCAGGAGAGATAACGAAAGTCACATATCAAAAGAGAGTAAATGACATACCGTACTTTCCAGGTGACAAGGCGCTTCGTTATCTAAGACGCACCCCCTCCTTTTTAAAAAAAATTGTAATCCAGTCACCCATTGGATGACATTAAATTAAATTTACTTTACCCTCTACCCCAAATAACACAAAAAAAGCAAAAAATAACAGAATATAAAACACACAAAATGAACAGTAAACACAAGAACAATCATCCATAGTCAATAATCACAAACAAATCAACGCTACAAAACACGCACAATGTCATCTATAATCACTCACCACCCTCAAGAAAGTAGACGGCACAGCTTGCGAGGAACGTGGCACAGCATCTTCCACCGACGTTCCCTCTACCTCATCCACTTTCGTCACCTGGAACCTCGGAAGTGATGGCTGTTCCGGGGGAGCTAGCATCGCCATGGTGACAGAAGAGGGAGGAGGAGGGGGAGGGGGACCATCTCCAGAAATGTGCGAGGGCTTTTCCGGTGTGTAGATGGAGTCGTGACTGAGGTGAACCAACAGCATGCGCTCCAGCTCGTAACGCTGGATAGAGCCCAGTAGAATCATGGACTCTGCAAGCAAACAGGGGGTGATTGCAACAAGCAAATAATAATAATAATAATAATAATGAACACTTATTAATCGCCACTTCTCAACGGAGGCGATGTACAATAGCAAGCTGCACACACACACACACACACACACACACACACACGCACCCATACACTCACACATATATACCCACTAAAATACAGTTGGCAGTTGCCAAATGACCTTAATGCGACCTTGACATGTCATGATTATGTTAATTAAGCTGCTTGCATTTTGCCATTATATAAAATACAAAAAGATTGGTCACTGAGACACCACATACTGTGTATAATCTGACAAACAAGGTAGCCGACGCAAACATAGCTTATTAACAAAAATTCCTTTGAACTATTCATTCATATAAGGGTTCTTATACAGAATAATTCAGACCTGTATCCTACTATTACACACAATTGAACCTGCCCTTGCGACAAACTCTCAAAAGCGACCACCTGCCCCCAACGACCACTCTGAAAGATCCAAAACTAGTTTTTCTTCTATATGATTTACCTTTTTATAGTGACCACCTGTCAATAATGACAACTTCTGGTGAAAGTTATAGACAGTTTCGACTGTGCCACCTAAAACATCACGTTTCGAAATCAATGAATTTAAATTCTGAGACTTTTCTTTTTTCTTTCTTCATTTGGTGTTTTACGTCGTTTTCAACCACGAAGGTTATATCGCGACGGGGGAAGGGGGGAGATGGGATAGAGCCACTTGTCAATTGTTTCTTGTTCACAAAAGCACTAATCAAAAATTTGCTCCAGGGGCTTGCAAAATTCTGAGACTAAGTGACATTTTAACTATCCAGCTGTCAACCATGAAATCAAAAGAGAACTCACCAGCATTATCCACAAGCGGATAGCTCCGATGATATGTGTTCAGCAGTAAGTTGTTCAGATCGCCATAAGTACAGCTGAACGGCACACACTTGACTTCACGAATCATAAAGTCCTCCACAAACAGTCGCCAAGTCCTGAAACAATTAGGTCAAGGTCAAACAGTAAATACCAAGGTCATTACAAGAAACTGTTGTTGATTTCTGGTGTGTGTTCAAGTTGAGCGATATTCTTCTTCTTCTGCGTTCGTGGGCTGCAACTCCACGAACACTTTTGCACGTTCTTTTCCCTGCCGTTTGAGCAGCCATACTCCACATTCAGGGAAAGCGTGCTGGGTGGTTTTATGCTTCTACAACCCACCAGCCTCTGACATGGATTACAGGATCTTTACCATGCGTACTTCGTCGTGGGAGTTTCAGCCCATGAAAGCAGAAGAAAAAGAAGAAGTGACTCACGTAGCTCTGGATGACTTGATGTCTGGCAGGTAAGGCAGACGTTTCAGCTGAATGATGCTGTCGTAGAACGACGGCTGCAACATGTTGCCGATGGCATTGGATATCAACACAGCAACCTGCAAAGTTGAGAGAGAACAATAGAATTGAAGGCAAAGTAAACCTTGATTTGGATCATTGAAAAAGGGCACACAAACATTTTCTTTTTTTATTTGGTGTTTAACGTCGTTTTCAACCACGAAGGTTATATCGCGACGGGGAAAGGGAGGAGATGGGATAGAGCCACTTGTCAATTGTTTCTTGTGCACAAAAGCACTAATAAAAAAATTGCTCCAGGGGCTTGCAACGTACAGTACAATATATGACCTTACTGGGAGAATGCAAGTTTCCAGTACAAAGGACTTAACATTTCTTACACACTGCTTGACTAAAATCTTTACAAACATTGACTATATTCTATACAAGAAACACTTAACAAGGGTAAAAGAAGAAACAGAATCCGTTAGTCGCCTCTTACGACATGCTGGGGAGCATCGGGTAAATTTTTTCCCCTAACCCGCGGGGGGTCACACAAACACAACAGGTTTTCTTTTTGATTCCCCTTTCTCTAGTGACCACCTGTCTATAACACCCACTTTTGGTTTGTCCCTTGGATAGTTGTTGTAGACAGGTTTGACTGTAAAATGTACCTGCGTATGGCAAATAAGCAAGTAGCCTGGTAGCTCAGTTGGTAGACGGCACGGTTGGCCTAATGGTAAGGCGTCAGCCCCATGATCGGGAGGTCGTGGGTTCGAACCCCGGCCGGGTCATACCTAAGACTTTAAAATTGGCAATCTAGTGACTGCTCCGCCTAGCGTCTGGCATTATGGGGTTAGTGCTAGGACTGGTTGGTCCGGTGTCAGAATAATGTGACTGGGTGAGACATGAAGCCTGTGCTGCGACTTCTGTCTTGTGTGTGGCGCACGTTATATGTCAAAGCAGCACCGCCCTGATATGGCCCTTCGTGGTCGGCTGGGCGTTAAGCAAACAAAAAACAAAAAATCAGGTGGTAGAGCACTGGACTTGTGATCCACAGGTCACGGGTTCGAATCCGGGCCGGGACGGACACGGGTCAACACAGGTCCACCTTATGTGCAGACTCAGAGACGGTATTCATGTTCCACCCCCGTGTCACCACCGTGGCACGTAAAAGACCTGGGTCATTCTGCCATTAGTGTAGGTGGCTGATTACACCTAAACACACACACACACCTGGGTAGCGCGACTCTTGTTGCTGCTAGCTTTCCACTGGGAGGAAGCGACCCAAATTTCCCAGTGATGGGACAGTAAAGTAATAAAAATAAATTTTAAAAATACTTACAACAGCAGGTAGGACATGGCTGATTTGCCCGGTTACTTCAAACACAATGACGGATGTTGATATTGTTCTTGTCACACACCCTGATAAGGCCGCCGCACCTGCACAAACAGAAAACAAGTTTTAAGGCATGTCAATTTGAAAACTACACACAGAGAATAGGCCCAGTTGATTCAGTCACAATTTTCAACTGCGTTTGACATGTGCACAGGGAGATTCAGAGAAGTGAAGAAGTTGCATATGTTTTTTAGGCGTCGCTGCTCATACGTCAACACCCACTGAATTGGCACAAGCATGCAAGCATACACACACACATACACATATGATCCTCTCTCTCCTTCTCTAAACAAACATTTGAGGGTAACATTATTATACCTTCACTAACATTCACAAATAAGAACAGAATGCAAACAAGACCTATTTTCCTGATTAAAAAAATCACAGCAAAAATACTTAAACATATTCTCCTTATACAGGGCCCATAATGTTGTGATTGGCAAATCCAAACAAGACCTATTTTCCTGATTACAAAATCAAAGCAAAAATACTAAAAACATATTCTTCATATACACGCCCTAAAATATTGTGCTTGTTACAACAAATAATTTTTATTTTTTAACAAGTCTCCATATACTGACCAACAACAGCATAGCCTCCTGGAACTATTTTTCTCATGACATCCCCCGATGGTATGCCTTCAGGAAACCAGGCAGCCATGCTCTCGCCAACAAGGCGGCCAAAAGCGGCACCTGCATGAATCAAAATGCTCAGGGATAAAATCTCACCTTTTTCTAAATCACAATTTTGCATCCTATTTTAACAAACACCTTTTTTTAATTTAATTTTTAACATATTTTTTTTAATAATAAACACCTTCATTTTCATCAGAAATCAAATTTCAGCAATGGCAAAGCACAATTCTTTTTATAGTTTTTATCTTCTAACAAACACATTCATTTTTATCAAGACTGATATTTTTTTACTGTTTCTCAATATCAATTTTGCATCTTTTTTTGAACAAGCATATTCATTTTTCACGATTGTCCTTGCATCTTTAGCTGTGGTGGTTGATTAATAGCTATACACATTTTTTGTGTGTAAAGAAACAAGAAAAAAATCATGAATAAGAGAACAAACAGCCTGTATCACTTTTCACTTAAATAGAAACAACAAAACAATTGAGTATAAAAGCATAAGTAAATTATGATATGGTCAAATTAACTTATGAAAAAATGTGCCAACAACACAAACACTTCAAAACAATAAAAGAGAAAAATAAAAACATTCATACAGTTGAAAAATATTTTTAAAAAAACACTGACCAAAAGTAAAAAGGAACAAGACAAAATCAAAGAGAAAAGTACCAAGGGAGAAACACAGTTCTTGATGAAATCGGATCTAGCAATAGATGATTTTTTAAAATAACTCCTTCAGGTTTGTAATGGTTGTGGGAGAGGGACCTTTTCTTGCAAAACCTCTGACAAACAAAGGATCAACCAATCACTAGCGACAGAGTTATTTTCGGAATTCGTCGATTAGGTCCATTTCAAAAGCCTCATGCCAGACAAAGGGAGAAACATTAATCTTAATTAATCAAACGGGACATAGCAATGATCAGTGAAAATGCACAAAGAGAAAGCAGTCTCACCAATAGTAAAGACAGGCACAAAGAGAAAACAGTCTCACCAATAGTAAAGACAGGCACAAAGAGAAAGCAGTCTCACCAATAGTAAAGACAGGCACAAAGAGAAAGCTGTCTCACCAATAGTAAAGACAGGCACAAAGAGAAAGCTGTCTCACCAATAGTAAAGACAGGCACAAAGAGAAAGCAGTCTCACCAATAGTAAAGACAGGCACAAAGAGAAAGCAGTCTCACCAATAGTAAAGACAGGCACAAAGAGAAAGCAGTCTCACCAATAGTAAAGACAGGCACAAAGAGAAAGCTGTCTCACCAATAGTAAAGACAGGCAGAAAGCAGTCTCACCAATAGTAAAGACAGGCACAAAGAGAAAACAGTCTCACCAATAGTAAAGACAGGCACAAAGAGAAAGCAGTCTCACCAATAGTAAAGACAGGCACAAAGAGAAATCAGTCTCACCAATAGTAAAGACAGGCACAAAGAGAAAACAGTCTCACCAATAGTAAAGACAGGCACAAAGAGAAAGCAGTCTCACCAATAGTAAAGACAGGCAGAAAGCAGTCTCACCAATAGTAAAGACAGGCACAAAGAGAAAACAGTCTCACCAATAGTAAAGACAGGCAGAAAGCAGTCTCACCAATAGTAAAGACAGGCACAAAGAGATAGCAGTCTCACCAATAGTAAAGACAGGCACAAAGAGAAAGCAGTCTCACCAATAGTAAAGACAGGCACAAAGAGAAAGCTGTCTCACCAATAGTAAAGACAGGCACAAAGAGAAAGCAGTATCACCAATAGTAAAGACAGGCAGAAAACAGTCTCACCAATAGTAAAGACAGGCACAAAGAGAAAGCAGTCTCACCAATAGTAAAGACAGGCACAAAGAGAAAGCAGTCTCACCAATAGTAAAGACAGGCACAAAGAGAAAGCAGTCTCACCAATAGTAAAGACAGGCACAAAGAGAAAGCTGTCTCACCAATAGTAAAGACAGGCACAAAGAGAAAGCAGTCTCACCAATAGTAAAGACAGGCACAAAGAGAAAACAGTCTCACCAATAGTAAAGACAGGCACAAAGAGAAAACAGTCTCACCAATAGTAAAGACAGGCACAAAGAGAAAGCAGTCTCACCAATAGTAAAGACAGGCACAGAGAGAAAGCAGTCTCACCAATAGTAAAGACAGGCACAAAGAGAAAACAGTCTCACCAATAGTAAAGACAGGCACAAAGAGAAAACAGTCTCACCAATAGTAAAGACAGGCAGAAAGCAGTCTCACCAATAGTAAAGACAGGCACAAAGCAGTCTCACCAATAGTAAAGACAGGCAGAAAGCAGTCTCACCAATAGTAAAGACAGGCACAAAGAGAAAGCAGTCTCACCAATAGTAAAGACAGGCACAAAGAGAAAGCAGTCTCACCAATAGTAAAGACAGGCAGAAAACAGTCTCACCAATAGTAAAGACAGGCACAAAGAGAAAGCAGTCTCACCAATAGTAAAGACAGGCACAAAGAGAAAGCAGTATCACCAATAGTAAAGACAGGCAGAAAACAGTCTCACCAATAGTAAAGACAGGCACAAAGAGAAAGCTGTCTCACCAATAGTAAAGACAGGCACAAAGAGAAAGCAGTCTCACCAATAGTAAAGACAGGCACAAAGAGAAAGCAGTCTCACCAATAGTAAAGACAGGCACAAAGAGAAAGCAGTCTCACCAATAGTAAAGACAGGCACAAAGAGAAAGCTGTCTCACCAATAGTAAAGACAGGCACAAAGAGAAAGCAGTCTCACCAATAGTAAAGACAGGCAGAAAGCAGTCTCACCAATAGTAAAGACAGGCACAAAGAGAAAGCAGTCTCACCAATAGTAAAGACAGGCACAAAGAGAAAGCTGTCTCACCAATAGTAAAGACAGGCACAAAGAGAAAGCAGTCTCACCAATAGTAAAGACAGGCACAAAGAGAAAGCAGTCTCACCAATAGTAAAGACAGGCACAAAGAGAAAGCAGTCTCACCAATAGTAAAGACAGGCAGAAAGCAGTCTCACCAATAGTAAAGACAGGCACAAAGAGAAAGCTGTCTCACCAATAGTAAAGACAGGCACAAAGAGAAAGCAGTCTCACCAATAGTAAAGACAGGCAGAAAGCAGTCTCACCAATAGTAAAGACAGGCAGAAAACAGTCTCACCAATAGTAAAGACAGGCACAAAGAGAAAGCAGTCTCACCAATAGTAAAGACAGGCAGAAAGCAGTCTCACCAATAGTAAAGACAGGCACAGAGAGAAAGCAGTCTCACCAATAGTAAAGACAGGCACAAAGAGAAAGCAGTCTCACCAATAGTAAAGACAGGCACAAAGAGAAAGCAGTCTCACCAATAGTAAAGACAGGCAGAAAGAGAAAGCAGTCTCACCAATAGTAAAGACAGGCAGAAAGCAGTCTCACCAATAGTAAAGACAGGCAGAAAGCAGTCTCACCAATAGTAAAGACAGGCACAAAGAGAAAGCTGTCTCACCAATAGTAAAGACAGGCACAAAGAGATAGCAGTCTCACCAATAGTAAAGACAGGCACAAAGAGAAAGCAGTCTCACCAATAGTAAAGACAGGCACAAAGAGAAAACAGTCTCACCAATAGTAAAGACAGGCACAAAGAGAAAGCAGTCTCACCAATAGTAAAGACAGGCACAAAGAGAAAGCAGTCTCACCAATAGTAAAGACAGGCACAAAGAGAAAGCTGTCTCACCAATAGTAAAGACAGGCACAAAGAGAAAGCAGTCTCACCAATAGTAAAGACAGGCACAAAGAGAAAGCAGTCTCACCAATAGTAAAGACAGGCAGAAAGCAGTCTCACCAATAGTAAAGACAGGCACAAAGAGAAAACAGTCTCACCAATTGTAAAGACGGGCAGAAAGCAGTCTCACCAATAGTAAAGACATGCACAAAGAGAAAACAGTCTCACCAATAGTAAAGACAGGCACAAAGAGAAAGCAGTCTCACCAATAGTAAAGACAGGCACAAAGAGAAAGCTGTCTCACCAATAGAAAAGACAGGCAGAAAGAGAAAGCAGTCTCACCAATAGTAAAGACAGGCAGAAAGCAGTCTCACCAATAGTAAAGACAGGCACAGAGAGAAAGCAGTCTCACCAATAGTAAAGACAGACACAAAGAGAAAGCAGTCTCACCAATAGTAAAGACAGGCACAAAGAGAAAGCAGTCTCACCAATAGTAAAGACAGGCAGAAAGAGAAAGCAGTCTCACCAATAGTAAAGACAGGCAGAAAGCAGTCTCACCAATAGTAAAGACAGGCAGAAAGCAGTCTCACCAATAGTAAAGACAGGCACAAAGAGAAAGCAGTCTCACCAATAGTAAAGACAGGCACAAAGAGATAGCAGTCTCACCAATAGTAAAGACAGGCACAAAGAGAAAGCAGTCTCACCAATAGTAAAGACAGGCACAAAGAGAAAACAGTCTCACCAATAGTAAAGACAGGCACAAAGAGAAAGCAGTCTCACCAATAGTAAAGACAGGCACAAAGAGAAAGCAGTCTCACCAATAGTAAAGACAGGCACAAAGAGAAAGCTGTCTCACCAATAGTAAAGACAGGCACAAAGAGAAAGCAGTCTCACCAATAGTAAAGACAGGCACAAAGAGAAAGCTGTCTCACCAATAGTAAAGACAGGCACAAAGAGAAAACAGTCTCACCAATAGTAAAGACAGGCACAAAGAGAAAGCAGTCTCACCAATAGTAAAGACAGGCACAAAGAGAAAACAGTCTCACCAATAGTAAAGACAGGCACAAAGAGAAAGCAGTCTCACCAATAGTAAAGACAGGCACAAAGAGAAAACAGTCTCACCAATAGTAAAGACAGGCACAAAGAGAAAGCAGTCTCACCAATAGTAAAGACAGGCACAAAGAGAAAGCAGTCTCACCAATAGTAAAGACAGGCACAAAGAGAAAGCAGTCTCACCAATAGTAAAGACAGGCACAAAGACCCCGGCAGGCAGAGGCAAGGTATTGGAAAACACAGCCATGATAAACTGAAAGCAACAAAACAAGCCTTCTTTTAAACTCACCTTGTATGAACAAATATGAAACAAAAAGACTGCTAATCTTCACAAATCAAGAATAAAAAATAAAAATAAAAACGAAGAATGGTAGGTTTGAGGAATATTTAACTTACAGAAAAAAATGATTGTTTTGTTGTGTGATTGAACGTTCAAAAACCTTACCAATACCATTCTTAATGTTGACACCTTGTCTAATGTCTACACAAAACCACATGATACATGGTCGACTTCCATTCAGCCCTTTCAAATATAAGCTCTCTAGACTAAAAAAAAAAAGATACACATTAGATCCAAAAGAAAAACAAATTTTAAAAAAAGCTGCCATGTTTGAAGTTCTTCCAGCTGACTTTATTTTCAAATGTATGTCCTTAGCACTCAGGGTTTGTGTCACAAACGTTCTCCCCTGGATTTCTATTGACTATGATTCACACAGCATTATATGCTAACTGCATTTCACACTATCCTGATGGAATTCAAATTTATCTCTTTCAAGCACAGTCTATGGTCATTGAACGCCACATGCTATCAGTAACACCACAGCCAGTTACAAAAAATGTCAGGCTTGGGAAACCAAGAGAACAACAAAGCAAGGGGCTGAAAAGAGGGTTTTACTGCAAACACAAACTTTTGTGTGACATTAAAATGGAACCCCCTTTCAAGACCCCCAATTTAAGACTTCCTCCCTTTTAAGACCATGCATTTTTTAGATTTTCTGTTCAGGACCTCTGTTAAATTTACCCCCATTTTAAGACAGACTTGTTCAGATTTGTTGAAGGTTCGTAAAATGGTGGGACAAGAGGTATACAGTGGCACCCCTCTTTTAAGACCCCAATTTAAGACTCCCTCCCTTTTAAGACCCTGTTTTCTTTCTTTCTTTCTTTCTTTATTTGGTGTTTGACGTCGTTTTCAACCACGAAGGGTTATATCGCGACGAGGAAAGGGGGGAGATGGGATAGAGCCACTTGTCAATTGTTTCTTGTTCACAAAAGCACTAATCAAAAATTTGCTCCAGGGGCTTGCAACGTAGTACAATGTATTACCTTACTGGGAGAATGCAAGTTTCCAGTACAAAGGACTTAACATTTCTTACATACTGCTTGACTAAAATCTTTTCAAAAATTGACTATATTCTATACAAGAAACATTTAACAAGGGTAAAAGGAGAAACAGAATCCATTAGTCGCCTCTTACAACATGCTGGGGAGCATCGGGTAAATTCTTTCTCGTCCCAACCAATATGGGACTCCCCCTAACCCGCGGGGAGACCATTTTAAGACAGACTTGTTCAGATTTGTTGAAGGTTTGTAAAATGGTGGGACAAGAGGTATACAGTGGCACCCCATTTTAAGACTCCCTCCTCTTTAAGACCTTGTTTTCTCAGATTTTGTTGAAGGTCATAAAAAGGGGCGGTTCCACAGTGGCACTGTATGACATGAGGTGTACTGACGTTCATGATGATGAAGAGGACGAGGCTGATGTAGATGTTGGTGAGGGGGTGCCTCCAGTGCGACAGGATCGCCTCATCCTCCAGGTCCTCTACCTGGCCCAGCGTCCAGGTGATGTTGCTGAACAGGTCGTTGATCGCCTTCTTGTTCGTCAGCTAGGAGACAAACGCATTCACGCACACACACACACACACACACACACACACACACACACACACACACACACACACACACACACACACACACACATATAAATAAATACATGAAAAAAGTGGAAAAACTTCATGGGTAAAATAAATAAAATTTTAAACAAATTAAAACATGCACATATGCACACATTAACACACACACACACACCAAATCACACACACACACACACAACAAATCACACACACACAACACATTACACACACGCACACCAGAGTAATTTGGCTTATCAAAATACATGTGTAAAAATCATCACCACGTGGGTAAAAAAACCAAAAACACAACAATAACATGAACCAAAAACACCTCAAAGTTATTAGGCTCAAGTCATCAAGTACCTCTTAGAACAGAAACTTATCAATAGTAGAACCCCACTTGTAAGATCCGGTGTTCTCACTTTTTCTGTTACTAATTCTGTAAATTAATCTTGATATTTTTATCCCCTCCCTAAAATTGGGGGGGCCCGGTAGCTCAGTTGGTAGAGCACTGGACTTGTGATCGGAAGGTCGCAGGTTCGAATTCGGGCCGGGATGGACACGGGTCAACTTTATGTGCAGACCCAGAGACGGAAGCCATGTCCCACCCCCGTGTCATCACAATGGCACGTAAAAGACCTTGGTCATTCTGCCATAAGTGCAGGTGGCTGAATACACTTAAACACGCAGACACCTGGGTAGCGCAACTCCGTTGCTGCTAGCTTTCCACTGGGAGGAAGCGACCCGAATTTCCCAGCGATGGGACAATAAAGTAATAAAAATGAAAAAAAAACAAAAAAACGAAAAAAAAATTAAGCTGAGATTTTCTGATGTCTTAAAATGGGGGGGGGGGGGGGGTCCACTGTATCCCATGGAGTAGTTCAGGGACAGTAATGTATCCTTAATTTCCATCTCCACTTCTTCTTTCATCACAAACACTGCAGGAGCTGCCCCACCCCCCCCCCCCCTTCCCTCTGCCAGCCCCACAATCCGTTTTCAAAGACAAAAAGAATGCTTGCCCACTCATACACCATACTCAGCCTCTAATCTTATCCAAAAGTTGGACAAATAAAGACATTGCCCACTCATACACCTTCTTCTTCTTCTTCTTCTTCGTTCATGGGCTTAGACTCCCACGTTCACTCATGTTTTTAGCACGAGTGGATTTGTACGTGTATGACCGTTTTTACCCCGCCATTCAGGCAGCATACACCGATTTCGGGGGAGGCATGCTGGATATTTTTGTGTTTCTATAACCCACCGAACTCTGACATGGATTACAGGATCTTTTCCGTGCGCACTTGGTCTTGTGCTTGCGTGTACACACGAAGGGGGTTAAGTCACAAGCAGGTCTGCAAATAAGTTGACCTGGGAGATCGGAAACATCTCCACTCTTAACCCACCAGGCGGCAGCGACCGGGATTCGAACTCACGACCTCCCGATTAGGAGGCCGACGTCTTACCACCACACCACTGCGCCCGTCACTAATACACCATATTTAGCCTCTAATCTAATCCAAAATTTGGAAAAATAAAGACATTGCCCACTCGAACACCATATTCAGCCTCTAATCTAATCCAATAGTTGGAAAAATAAAGACATTGCCCACTCGAACACCATATTCAGCCTCTAATCTAATCCAAAATTTGGAAAAATAAAGACATTGCCCACTCGAACACCATATTTAGCCTCTAATCTAATCCAAAATTTGAAACAAGAAGAGCAAACGCTCGATCGAGTCACTTTCGCAGTTCTGAATATTATATGAGGCATCAGATGGACAGGAAGAAATTGCTATTCACAACACAATGAGTCACGTTCACATAAAATTTGAGCCCGGTCACTTTTATAGTTTCCGAGAAAAGCCCAACGTTAAGTTGTGTGTTGCCGAACAGAAAAGGCTAGTTATCTCCCTTGTTTTTCTGATAACGTTCGTAAAAGGCTACAGATGTAAATACTTTGATGTAAAGAATAATCCTACAAAGTTTCAATCACATCCGATGAACTTTGTCAAAGATATAAAATGTCTAATTTTTCCTTTGACGCTGACCTGTGACCTTGAAAAAGGTCAAAGGTCAACGAAACCATCGTTAAAGTGTAGAGGTCATTGGAGGTCACGACTAAACAAAATATGAGCCCGATCGCTTTGATAGTTTCCGAGAAAAGTCCAACGTTAAGGTGGTGTCTACGGACGGCCGGCCGGACGGCCGGCCGGACAGACTAACACTGACCGATTACATAGAGTCACTTTTTCTCAAGTGACTCAAAAATAAATACATTGCCCACTCGAACACCATATTCAGCCTCTAATCTAATCCAAAAGTTGGAAAAATAAAGACAAAGGAGAAAAAGTTTTACAAACCATTCCAGCAAAAAACTGGCCCAGACCAGGAGGGAAGGTGAGAGAGGAAACAACGAGTGCAATGATCCCTGGGTAGATGAAGCGACTGGAATACACGAAAAAAATCAAAGTAAAGTTGTCTAGTGTAAAAGCACTGATTTTCAAATAAATAGTTTGATTTTGTTTGGATCAACAATCGGTTACACTGAAACCGTTTAAAAGTTACACACAACGTGAGTTTTTGTGTGTTTTAATTGTTTAATTATGTTTTGATCTACAATCCGTTAAACTGGTATCATTCAAAGGCTACAAACAACTTGAGTTTTTTTCCAGTGTTAATTGTTTAATTAGGTTTTGATCTACAATCAGTTAAACTGAAATCATTCACAGGCTACAAACAACGTGAGTTTTTTTTTCTAGTGTTAATTGTTTAATTATGTTTTGATCTACAATCCGTTAAACTGAAATCATTCACAGGCTAGAAACAACGTGAGTTTTTTTCTAGTGTTAATTGTTTAATTATGTTTTGATCTACAATCGGTAAAACTAAAATCATTCAAAGGCTAAAAACAACGCAAGATTTTTTGCTAGTGTTAATTGTTTTATTATGTTTTGATCTCCAATCGGTTAAACTGGTACCATTCAAAGCCTACAAACAAAGTGTGGGTTTCTAGTGTTAATTGTTTAATTATGTTTTGATCTACAATCGGTTAAACTGGTATCATTCAAAGCCTACAAACAAAGAGTGGGTTTCTAGTGTTAATTGTTTAATTATGTTTTGATCTACAATCGGTTAAACTGGTATCATTCAAAGCCTACAATCAAAGAGTGGGTTTCTAGTGTTAATTGTTTAATTATGTTTCGATCTACAATCGGTTAAACTGGCATCATTCAAAGCCTACACACAAAGTGTGGGTTTCTAGTGTTAATTGTTTAATTATGTTTTGATCTACAATCGGTTAAACTGGTATCATTCAAAGCCTACACACAAAGTGTGGGTTTCTAGTGCTAATTGTTTAATTATGTTTTGATCTACAATCGGTTAAACTGGCATCATTCAAAGCCTACACACAAAGTGTGGGGTTCTAGTGTTATGACACCAAAGATCAACACCAAAACTCTATCCAACAATATTTTGATTCACAATCAGTTCAACTGAAATATCCCAATAGCAACAGATAAAACAGGTTACTGAGATATTCAGAAAACAACAACAACAAATAAACTACAATGGTCAACGGATGATCTTCTTCTTCGTTAATGGGCTGAAACTCCCACGTTCACTCATGTTTTTGCACGCGTGGGTGTTTACATGTATGACCGTTTTTACCCCGCCATTCAGGCAGCCATACGCCGCTTTCGGGGGACAATGGATGATAAACTGCAAGATACACAAATGATAATGCACAGACAGACCACAACTCTACATAATACATACAGTTATGAACACTCACTTTTTCTGTAAGAACTGAGACAGCTTCTTGTGGCGACGGGTGAAGAGAATGACTCTGCGATGGGTGAGTATGAACAAGGCACCACCAAATCCCATTGCCACACTGAAACAAGAAGGGCAAAGCCCATACGACTCACATGCTTTACACATTTTTCCTACCAAAATACATGTCACACCCAAGGTCAAGGTCATCCAAGGTCATGCAACACAAAGTTGTTAATTCAAGACATAGGAAGTACAATGGTGCTTATTGGCTCTTTCTACCATGAGATATGGTCACTTTTAGTGGTTCACTACCTTATTTTGGTCACATTTCATAAGGGTCAAAGTGACCTTGACCTTGATCATATGTGACCAAATGTGTCTCATGATGAAAGCATAACATGTGCCCCACATAATTTTTAAGTTTGAAACAGTTATCTTCCATAGTTCAGGGTCAAGGTCACTTCAAAATATGTATACAATCCAACTTTGAAGAGCTCCTGTGACCTTGACCTTGAAGCAAGGTAAACCAAACTGGTATCAAAAGATGGGGCTTACTTTGCCCTATATATCATATATAGGTGAGGTATTGAATCTCAAAAACTTCAGAGAAAATGGGAAAAATAGCTGTTTTTTAGGCAACATTTATGGCCCCTGCGACCTTGACCTTGAAGCAAGGTCAAGATGCTATGTATGTTTTTTGGGGCCTTGTCATCATAGACCATCTTGCCAAATTTGGTACTGATAGACTGAATAGTGTCCAAGAAATATCCAACGTTAAAGTTTTCCGGACGGATGTCCGGACAGACGTCCGGACGGACGACTCGGGTGAGTACATAGACTCACTTTTGCTTCGCATGTGAGTCAAAAATGTCACCAGGTCCACAAGCACTTGAAAACTTTTGCACTACAGTCGAACCCCCATTTTAAGACCCCCCGATTTCTTCTTCTTCTTCTGCGTTCGTGGGCTGAAACACCCATGTACACTCGTGGTTTTTTTGCACGAGTGGAATTTTACGTGTATGACCGTTTTTTACCCCGCCATTTAGGCAGCCATACGCCGTTTTCGGAGGAAGCATGCTGGGTATTTTCGTGTTTCTATAACCCACCGAACTCTGACATGGATTACAGGATCTTTTTCGTGCGCACTTGGTCTTGTGCTTGCGTGTACACACGGGGGTGTTCGGACACCGAGGAGAGTCTGCACACAAAATTGACTGAGAAATAAATCTGTCGCCGAACGTGGGGACGAACTCACGCTGACAGCGGCCAACTGGATACAAATCCAGCGCGCTACCGACTGAGCTACATCCCCGCCCTGACTGAGGTACATCCCCGCCCTGACTGAGGTACATCCCCGCCCTGACTGAGCTACATCCCCGCCCTGACTGAGCTACATCCCCGCCCTGACTGAGCTACATCCCCGCCCTGACTGAGCTACATCCCGGCCCTGACTGAGCTACATCCCCGCCCTGACTGAGCCACATCCCCGCCCTGACTGAGCCACATCCCCGCCCTGACTGAGCCACACCCCCGCCCTGACTGAGCCACACCCCCGCCCTGACTGAGCCACATCCCCGCCCTGACTGAGCCACATCTCCGCCCTGACTGAGCTACATCCCCGCCCTGACTGAGCTACATCCCCGCCCTGACTGAGCCACATCCCCGCCCTAACTGAGCCACATCCCCGCCCTGACTGAGCTACATCCCCGCCCTGACTGAGCTACATCCCCGCCCTGACTGAGCTACATCCCCGCCCCGCTTTGCTTCAGAATGTGCATATTGACTCTTGCTAATGGAACATTCCAGACAGCCCTGTTTCAAACTGTAACTGAAATCTGATAATGGACTCACCCAATGGCAGCAAAAGCAAAGAGTTCCAGAGGATCAAAAGGAAACTCTGTCCTGAGATTGGTCTTGAACACAGCAGTGATTGTTTCTGAAATAAAACAAATTAAATTTAAAAAAGACAGGTCAAGAGATGTTGCTTTGGATCAATCTGCTCTCTCTCTCTCTCTCTCTCTCTCTCTCTCTCTCTCTCTCTCTCTCTCTCTCTCTCTCTCTCTCTCTCTCTCTCTCTCTCTCTCTCTCTCTCTCTCTCTCTCTCTCTCTCTCTCTCTCTCTCTCTCTCACAAACACATGCCCACACACACGTGCATGCCCACACACACGTGCATGCACACACACACTAACACACACACAAACAATGTCTATCTTCAGAAATCTTGCAAGTGCAGAACTCCACAGTCTTCACCTCTTTGGAGAACTAGCCCTGAACCTGCATATTGCTGCTAAGAAAATAAAATAAAAATAAAAATAAGAGAACCTCTTACAGACATTTGACTTAATACCTTCCTCTTTGAACCAGAAGTCCATCAACCTGAAGACGAGAGCACCACACACAGCGGAGTAGAACCCTCGCCAGTAGTTCCGCACAGCAAAGAACGTCGCTGTTACTTCTATGCTGAACAACACCCCTGAAACAAACAAACAATACAGTAGAACCCTCACCAGTAGTTCCGCACAGCAAAGAACGTCGCTGTTACTTCTATGCTGAACAACACCCCTAAAACAAACAAACAATACAGTAGAACCCTCGCCAGTAGTTCCGCACAGCAAAGAACGTCGCTGTTACTTCTATGCTGAACAACACCCCTGAAACAAACAAACAATACAGTAGAACCCTCGCCAGTAGTTCCGCACAGCAAAGAACGTCGCTGTTACTTCTATGCTGAACAACACCCCTGAAACAAACAAACAATACAGTAGAACCCTCGCCAGTAGTTCCGCACAGCAAAGAACGTCGCTGTTACTTCTATGCTGAACAACACCCCTGAAACAAACAAACAATACAGTAGAACCCTCGCCAGTAGTTCCGCACAGCAAAGAACGTCGCTGTTACTTGAATGCTGAACAACACCCATGAAACAAACAAACAATACAGTAGAACCCTCGCCAGTAGTTCCGCACAGCAAAGAACGTCGCTGTTACTTCTATGCTGAACAACACCCCTGAAACAAACAAACAATACAGTAGAACCCTCGCCAGTAGTTCCGCACAGCAAAGTACGTCGCTGTTACTTGAATGCTGAACAACACCCCTGAAACAAACAAACAATACAGTAGAACCCTCGCCAGTAGTTCCGCACAGCAAAGAACGTCGCTGTTACTTCTATGCTGAACAACACCCCTGAAACAAACCAACAACACAGTAGAACCCTCGCCAGTAGTTCCGCACAGCAAAGAACGTCGCTGTTACTTCTATGCTGAACAACACCCCTGAAACAAACAAACAATACAGTAGAACCCTCGCCAGTAGTTCCGCACAGCAAAGAACGTCGCTGTTACGTCTATGCTGAACAACACCCCTGAAACAAACAATACAGGTCTTTTAATTAAGGTCTTTTAATTGAGACCTCAAAAAATCTGGAGAAAAAAAATTAGGTCTTAAAAAGGAGGGAGTCTTCTTCTTCTTTGTTCATGGGCTGAAACTCCCACGTTCACTCATGTTTTAGCACGAGTGGAATTTCACGTGTATGACCGTTTTTTCCCCGCCATTTAGGCAGCCATACGCCGCTTTCGGAGGAAGCATGCTGGGTATTTTCGTGTTTCTATAACCCACTGAACTCTGACATGGATTACAGGATCTTTTGCGTGCGCACTTGGTCTTGTGCTTGCGTGTACACAAGAAGGGGGATAAGGCACTAGCAGGTCTGCTAGTCCACTGTCCATGATTCCGGGCAATAACTCTGTCACTGTTTTAAGGGCTGTAGAAGAGTTATGCTGCTTGAAGCCGCGGCAAGCAACCATGACGGCAGTGAGCAGTGAGATCAGATGTGCATATTTTCTTTAAAGAAGAAGGCATCACATCAAGTTGATACAGTGGAACCCCCTTTTTAAGACCCCCCAATTTAAGACTTTCTCCTTTTGATTTTTAAGATGTTCTGTTCATAGCATCTGTAAATCTACATCCATTTAAAGGCTCCCTCCTTTTTAAGACCTTGATTCTTAAGACGTTCTGTTCATAGCATCTGTAAATCTACCTCCATTTAAAGGCTCCCTCCTTTTTAAGACCTTGATTTTTAAGATGTTCTGTTCATAGCATCTGTAAATCTACCTCCATTTAAAGGCTCCCTCCTTTTTAAGACCTTGATTTTTAGGATGTTCTGTTCATAGCATCTGTAAATCTACCTCCATTTAAAGGCTCCCTCCTTTTTAAGACCTTGATTTTTAAGATGTTCTGTTCATAGCATCTGTAAATCTACCTCCATTTAAAGGCTCCCTCCTTTTTAAGACCTTGATTTTTAAGATGTTCTGTTCATAGCATCTGTAAATCTACCTCCATTAAAAGGCTCCCTCCTTTTTAAGACCTTGATTTTTAAGATGTTCTGTTCATAGCATCTGTAAATCTACCTCCATTTAAAGGCTCCCTCCTTTTAAAGACCTTGATTTTTAAGATGTTCTGTTCATAGCATCTGTAAATCTACCTCCATTTAAAGGCTCCCTCCTTTTTAAGACCTTGATTTTTAAGATGTTCTGTTCATAGCATCTGTAAATCTACCTCCATTTAAAGGCTCCCTCCTTTTTAAGACCTTGATTTTTAGGATGTTCTGTTCATAGCATCTGTAAATCTACCTCCATTTAAAGGCTCCCTCCTTTTTAAGACCTTGATTTTTAAGATGTTCTGTTCATAGCATCTGTAAATCTACCTCCATTTAAAGGCTCCCTCCTTTTTAAGACCTTGATTTTTAAGATGTTCTGTTCATAGCATCTGTAAATCTACCTCCATTAAAAGGCTCCCTCCTTTTTAAGACCTTGATTTTTAAGATGTTCTGTTCATAGCATCTGTAAATCTACCTCCATTTAAAGGCTCCCTCCTTTTTAAGACCTTGAATTTTAAGATGTTCTGTTCATAGCATCTGTAAATCTACCTCCATTTAAAGGCTCCCTCCTTTTTAAGACCTTGATTTTTAAGATGTTCTGTTCATAGCATCTGTAAATCTACCTCCATTTAAAGGCTCCCTCCTTTTTAAGACCTTGATTTTTAAGATGCTCTGTTCATAGCATCTGTAAATCTACCTCCATTTAAAGGCTCCCTCCTTTTTAAGACCTTGATTTTTAAGATGTTCTGTTCATAGCATCTGTAAATCTACCTCCATTTAAAGGCTCCCTCTTTTTTAAGACCTGATTTTTAAGATGTTCTGTTCATAGCATCTGTAAATCTACCTCCATTTAAAGGCTCCCTCCTTTTTAAGACCTTGATTTTTAAGATGTTCTGTTCATAGCATCTGTAAATCTACCTCCATTTAAAGGCTCCCTCCTTTTTAAGACCTTGATTTTTAAGATGTTCTGTTCATAGCATCTGTAAATCTACCTCCATTAAAAGGCTCCCTCCTTTTTAAGACCTTGATTTTTAAGATGTTCTGTTCATAGCATCTGTAAATCTACCTCCATTTAAAGGCTCCCTCCTTTTTAAGACCTTGATTTTTAAGATGTTCTGTTCGTAGCATCTGTAAATCTACCTCCATTAAAAGGCTCCCTCCTTTTTAAGACCTTGATTTTTAAGATGTTCTGTTCATAGCATCTGTAAATCTACCTCCATTTAAAGGCTCCCTCCTTTTTAAGACCTTGATTTTTAAGATGTTCTGTTCATAGCATCTGTAAATCTACCTCCATTTAAAGGCTCCCTCCTTTTTAAGACCTTGATTTTTAAGATGTTCTGTTCATAGCATCTGTAAATCTACCTCCATTTAAAGGCTCCCTCCTTTTTAAGACCTTGATTTTTAAGATGTTCTGTTCATAGCATCTGTAAATCTACCTCCATTAAAAGGCTCCCTCCTTTTTAAGACCTTGATTTTTAAGATGCTCTGTTCATAGCATCTGTAAATCTACCTCCATTAAAAGGCTCCCTCCTTTTTAAGATCTTGATTTTTAAGATGTTCTGTTCATAGCATCTGTAAATCTACCTCCATTTAAAGGCTCCCTCCTTTTTAAGACCTTGATTTTTAAGATGTTCTGTTCATAGCATCTGTAAATCTACCTCCATTTAAAGGCTCCCTCCTTTTTAAGACCTTGATTTTTAAGATGTTCTGTTCATAGCATCTGTAAATCTACCTCCATTTAAAGGCTCCCTCCTTTTTAAGACCTTGATTTTTAAGATGTTCTGTTCATAGCATCTGTAAATCTACCTCCATTTAAAGGCTCCCTCCTTTTTAAGACCTTGATTTTTAAGATGTTCTGTTCATAGCATCTGTAAATCTACCTCCATTAAAAGGTTCCCTCCTTTTTAAGACCTTGATTTTTAAGATGCTCTGTTCATAGCATCTGTAAATCTACCTCCATTAAAAGGTTCCCTCCTTTTTAAGACCTTGATTTTTAAGATGTTCTGTTCATAGCATCTGTAAATCTACCTCCATTTAAAGGCTCCCTCCTTTTTAAGACCTTGATTTTTAAGATGTTCTGTTCATAGCATCTGTAAATCTACCTCCATTTAAAGGCTCCCTCCTTTTTAAGACCTTGATTTTTAAGATGTTCTGTTCATAGCATCTGTAAATCTACCTCCATTTAAAGGCTCCCTCCTTTTTAAGACCTTGATTTTTAAGATGTTCTGTTCATAGCATCTGTAAATCTACCTCCATTTAAAGGCTCCCTCCTTTTTAAGACCTTGATTTTTAAGATGTTCTGTTCATAGCATCTGTAAATCTACCTCCATTTAAAGGCTCCCTCCTTTTTAAGACCTGATTTTCTCAGTCTTACAAGGGGATTCCACTGTACTGCACACATGGCAGCTTGCTCCAAACGCTGACTTTTTCTTTTTAAAACATTAACAGCAGAGCTTGGGTTTCACTGAAAAGCTATGGTTGCTTGCCTTGACTGATCAGTGCTTGCCTCGGCTTCAAGCGAAATAAATCTTCCGCAGCTCATTAAAAACCATGACAGAGATACTTTTAAACATCATCTATTTGATTACACCTTGGAGAAAAGCATGACATTACAGGCAATAACTCCTCTGAGCAAAATGCAGACAACAGATACCTGACCTCATTCACACCAAGTGAGCGAAATGCAAATGGAACTCACCTCCTATCGGAGCAGCAAAAGTTCCTGCCACCCCCACTGCACAGGCAGCGGCCAACATTTCTGACCGCCTCGACTCATTCTAAACAACAACAACAAAATCTAACTTAGTACATAAAAACAAACTACTACAACCATGCACATTTAAACTGCCTGCTATATGTAATTTCATTATTTCTAAGGATGCTGTTACATAGCTATCATTGTGTGTGTTGTAATAGACTTTTTCCGGAAATATAAATGTCAGGAAAATCTAACTTTGTACATACATACTTCTGCACCTATGCACAACATTTAAACTGCCTTCTATATATGTAATTTCATTGTTTCATAGTATGCTATAGTCATTGTGTTGTTATGGGCGTTTTCCAGAAATAACTCAGTCAACATTCTAATGCACCGTGGCAGAGATGCGTCCCTCACAGTAAGGTGAACAACACAATGCCAACCAGTTAAGACCAGCGAGTGATTAATTCCCTCTGATGTGTGTGTTAATTGTTATGCAGTGTCTGCTCCATACCTTTTCTTTTGAAAATATGCACACAGGAGCCAGGATTCATTGTGGCAATGATCGCTGGCCAGCAGTAATAGCTGCCAACGTGTTTAGCATAAGATCACATGTTTGTAGCTTGAAGTTACATGAGTTTGGCTTGAGGTCTCATAAGGTTAGGAAAACATGTGAGCTAAGCGATCACTGCAGGCCATGGGCAGCGAATCGTGGCATTTTTTTTTTTAAAGAAAAGAGCAAAAATCGAGCAGACACTGCATAGAATACATATCAGTGGGAATGACTCGTTGCAATCGCCGGTCTTGACTGGTCGACAGCGTTTTTATTGTGTGCCTCACTATCAGGGCCTGCAACTGTTCCACAGCCAATACAAACCCTGACAGAGTTGTTTCCAAACAACGTCTATTTCCATTGTGTTTCGTAGGTGGAAGACACAAAATAATTCTGTGGTTCGCACTATATAAGGCCTAAAATAAAAATAGGTGTGGTTACGGTAACCTGACCTACCCTATTTTTAGGGGCCGACCCTATAACTTTTTTTTTACATTTGTAAAAAAAAAATAAAAAAACAACAACCAAGAAAACGAGTGCAGAAACCGCAATGAAAGCGAAAGCGCTCGAGTCGCACACTTATTTCCCTGTCAAGTAGGTTTAATTTGTACACATTAGAAAAAAAAGTTTAAAAAAAAAAGTGATTTCCTACCTTCCTACCCTATTTGTTTTGGCTATGTTACCTTAATCACACCTATTTTTTTTTGGCCTAAGCAACCATTATTATCATCATTATCATTGACAGTATTTAGGCATAATCACACAGTAAAGGAACTTTACTGAAGCAAGATCCAACATCGTTTTAGGCCCCTAACTTTGAGGGTTCAGTTCCTTCTCCTTGCATGTAATTCACACAGATTTGACTAAGGTACAGACATCGTTACAACTGTACTGTTGTTAGTGCATGCACACACCTGTCTGCACAGATGCATACATCAATATGCACACATGCACAAAAACACACACACACACACACATTAACGCACACGTGATGTCAAACTTACTTCATAAATTCCTCGGAATGAAGTGAAAAATTTGCTGAGAAGAGTTGCCACAATGCTAGCAACATGCACAAATGGGCCCTGAAAATATATGAAAAAAACAGACACACAGTCATTTCATGAAATTGAAATACAATCATATGCTAAACTATGTATATATCTAAATATACCCCGTTTCCCCCAGAGCGCCTAATATCGCCCCCTTAAGATCTCTGAAACAACTGTTAGAAACAATGCTACTTGTGATGCATATCTGTTTATATTTCTACTAGTTTCCTGCTGGGGTTTGAACATTTATAATTTCGGAAAACTCACAGTAGTTATTTTGCTACCGTTTTTAAAAGTTTGAAATTGACAAGTTACTTTACATGCCACAAGAGGAAAAGGGACATTTATATGACTTGATGAGTTCAGTTTGTTTTCGAGTATGTGGCCACCCTCTTGTCTTCGAGGCATGTTTTCTGGAATAAAATGAAGCTAAAATTACACTTCCACACACCTTATCTGCCACATTTGTAGACAAGTGTCATAAATAGCCAACCATAGGCATACAACAGTCCGCATTTCATACAAATTTAACTTTACACTTTCAATATTATTACATGAATGCCTCGATCACTATAATACCTCTAAATAGAAATTAAGTAGATGTGCAACGCCAAGGCACTGCATACCCCAGCGAAAGACAAACCTCTCTCTCTCTCTCTCTCTCTCTCTCTCTCTCTCTCTCTCTCTCTCTCTCTCAAGCACACACACACACGAACACGCACACACACACGAACACACACACACACACACACATACCTCAAGTTACACACGTACAATAATACACACTCACTCACACGCACTCACTCACTCTCTCACACACACTTCATACACACAAAACACACACCCATACGCACATATAGACAGACGGACATACACACCTTTACAAACAAACACACATACACGCACACATACACTTACGCACACGCACAAACACACTCCCACCCACCCGCTCTCTCTCTTTCTCTCTTAAAAAAACCACACACACACACACACACACACACACACACACACACACACATTGACTCACACAAATCTCATACACACAAAACACACACTTATACGCACATACACGGTGGGCCTAGTGGTAAGGCGTCCGCTCCGTGATCGGGAGGTCGTGGGTTTGAACCCAGGCCGGGTCATACCTAAGACTTTAAAATTGGCAATCTAGTGGCTGCTCCGCCTGGCGTCTGGCATTATGGGGTTAGTGCATGCTAGGACTGGTTGGTCCGGTGTCAGAATAATGTGACTGGGTGAGACATGAAGCCTGTGCTGTGACTTCTGCCTTGTGTGTGGCGCACGCTTTATCTCAAAGCAGCACCGCCCTGATATGGCCCTTCGTTGTCGGCTGGGCGTTAAGCAAACAAACAAACAAACAAATACGCACATAGACAGACGGACACACACACCATTACAAACAAACACATATACACACTCATACACACACACAAACATACACACAAACTCATGCACACACACATTCACACACACACACACACACACACTCTTTCTCCCTCTCTCTCAGTCTTTCTTACACACACACACACACTGTACATACGCACGCACACACTTACACACACACACACTGCCACACACACACACACACACACACACACGAGTACAGACTCATGCACGCGCACACACACCCACCCCCCCCCCCCCCACACACACACACACTAACACATGTGCACAAAATGAACACACACACACACACACACCGCACGAGAGAAAAAGACTACAGGGAGGCATGACGTCATGATGCATTAATTGACGTCAAAGACTTTTGACCGTGACGTAATCTTCTCACGCGAGCTTTATCCATAGTCCCGAACAACCACACACAAATAGACTTGGAAAGTACAGAATTTCTACCCGTCCAAAGCGGCGTTGGGTGGCGTTTGCTCAAAAAATGGGGGCGACTATAGCACCCACCGTATTTTTGTTAGTATGGTCCCAATTTTTGGTGAACTTCCATCTCCAACTGTAGCACGTAGCCGGGCACAAAGAATCCTTCTTTATCATGTATTATCGGTATGAAATGCGTTCGTGGGATACCTCCAGCTTCGCTGGGATAAAAATAAATTCAATGCAACGTACACCTCTCAATTTCACACCCACACTCCTTCTTTTACTTACTTGTTTTGAATTTAAAACAACAACTGAACACTCTCTCTCTTCTGTGCATTTTACAAAGCAATAGTCTCTCTATCATTCTCTATCATGTTTATACTTCTGAACTTTTGGTGTACCTGTTTTCAGCTCGCAACTCTCTGATTTATTATCAATGCCTAACCATCCCATTCTTTACCTTTACACTTAACTATTTTATCCCCTCCCTCGACTGCCGATACATGTACATATGATTATATCATCCTTCTTTCCCTTGGCTCATACACATCCCTCTTTCATGGGTGCAACCTGGAAAATTCCAAAAACCGGCAAAAGTTGGGGTCCAGCTTTTTTAGTATTTAAAATGCCAAAAAAACCCTCTCCTGGAACAAAAACATCGGCAGCCCATGAAACCAAAAACCGGCTGCCGGTGTGTAGCCGGCAGAGTTGCACCCATGCTCTTTTCATATGCTTACAAATTGCAATTTCCTTTTCACCTTACTCTTCTCCACCCCACCCACCCCCCCCCCCCCCTCCTGCCGATTTATTTGCCCTTCTTTAGCTTACTCAATTACACTTGCTTGCACACACTTGGTTTAAAAAAAAAATTTTTTTATATACATGTTAGCAGTTCATTATTACGACACACACCCGATGTAAATGGCAAGTAGACAAGACATATATTCACAACATTAGGACAAAACAGACAGACAGACATATAACATACCATTCGTCCACAAGTAATACCGGAACATAACATGCAGAGTATAATACAGTGGAGTCCAGCTATAACGAACCTGGGTATAACAAAATCGAAAATTTTTAATTAAATTTTCATTTGATTAATATACTTACCCGAGTCACATATTAGCATTGACGCAGTCGAGATGCTAGGTAGACTGAAAAACGCTATCCCGTCTATAGTATAAGGGAAGCAACCCAAGCAAAAAAGTAGCAAGCCTGCTACCCTGGGTTGCCTCCCGTAGCGTGCATCACGCCACAGATCTCGTACCAAATACGAGACACCCTCATTCGACTTCTAGAATACAAAGAAACTAAAAGCGGGGAAGGTGGGAGGGAATTACCTATGTGACTCGGGTAAGTATATTAATCAAATGAAAATTTAATTAAAAATTTTCGATTAAATTACATATTCTTACTCCGAGTCACATATTAGCAGATAACTCCAACAAGGTGGTGGGTAAGATCAAAAAGTTCAAACTCACTCTAAAGTTCTGGAGAGACAAAAGCCAGCTGCCGCCAAGGAAGGAATGGGCCGAGACCCATCCTGACAGAGGGCAGCAATGTCTGCAGAACCTGATAAGACAAAATCCTAGCGCCAGAAGCTGTGCGCAGGACATCATCCAAACCCCATAGGCCAAAAAGGCCAAGGAGGAGGCCCAGGCCCTGGAAAAGAGCTCGGGCCGAGCCGAGGGAAAGATAGCATAAGCTATGACAAGGCGGAGGGCAAGAAAATCCCTTGCCAAGAAACTGGCCCACTGCCAAAAGTCAGGAAAGGATCCCGTGAGAAAGCAACCACTGACTCACTCTAAACCCTTGCCAGGAACTGGCCCACTGCCAAAGGACAGAAACGGACCGAGAACCACCCTGATTGACAGCCGAGATGTCTCTCAGGCAAGAAATGCGAAAGACAACCTCAGAGAGCCAGTAAGCTGTGCCCAGCACTTCTTCCAATCTTCTGAACCGTAAAACAGTCCGGAAAAGGACCCCAGTCTTGGATAAACCCGACCAAGTAGAGGGAAGGACAAGCTGCCCCCCCCCCCCCCCTTAAATGGAAGGAAATGCTAATGGCCTGGAAAAGATCCGTGCGTAAGGTTGCCGGCTAAGCCCTGAAAAGGACCGACCCTCACGGAGACCATAAGGCAAACATGCCAAAGTAAGAAAACTTTGGGATGGAGTGAGGCCCAAAGGCCGTTGAGAGAACAGTCAGCTCCGGAAGAGTGGCCAAACTCCAAACCGGAAAGAGAGAGACGCCTGAGTATCAAGCACCAGGGTCCACCTCAATGAGCAAAACTCAAGGGAGACGGTCACCAGTCGTCCCATGCCCATCCCTGCGCAAGCAGAGAGAGGGGTAAAAAAAAGGGGACGAAGCGACCTAAGGTAGTGCCTAAGCACCGCAAATGCGGACCCGCAGTGGCCAAATCCTAATGTGACCGGAGACCGGAAACAAAATGACAAAAGCCAGCGTGATCGCAGAGCAGACTGCTTGTAGGTAATTGAAAATGAATCAAAAAACCCGAAACAGAAAGGACGAAGCTGGTAAGAAAGACGGAAAACCGTGAAGCGAACCAGCCGTCAGCCTCCCGAGACCAGAGTTCTCAGTAATAGTCATCGTTGCAAGTGAAGAAGGGGTGACCAGGCCGGAAGCCCAACCCGGCAGAAATCGTCCCAACTCACATCATGCAAGCATGATGGAGAAGAGGAAGAGACGAAATCCGCAGTCACAAGAACCAATTGCCAAAGTCGCAACACGACAGGCAGGAGACTATAACACAGGCTAAGGCCGAGAGCCTTGCTGCCCGTAGGCCGGCCATCGCACCAAAGTACTCAAAGTACACAGGCACAGTAAGAAACCAAAAGTTTCGGCCGCCGAAAAAGATGCTGGCCTAGAGGCCAGCACCGAGAAAACTGGAACATTAGCTAGACCTCTGCCCAAAAGGGGAGGAGTAGCCAAAAAACCTGAGAAAAAGTGACAAGCCAAGAATGACTTCTCAAACATGCATTGCCCAGACAATGCACCCTCAGGAAAATCTGAATGTTACTTCCGAGGCCAACTCAAGTGAACCTTAAGTTTGGACGAAACACCAGAACGCGTCTGATCGCTAGAGAAAGACAAAGTCAGACTCGGCGAAAGACAAACCTGGACCGAGTCCAGAAGCTCGTGGCCAGAGAAAACGGGGAAGCCCAAAGGCAGAAACCCCCCTTTAAACGGAAATCGACCTCTCAGCACCCATACGCTGGGAAAGAGAAAGAATGTCGAAGCCCGAAGCCACAAGCACAAGGAAAGCAACAACCACAAACTCCAACGGATGGAATGGCTGTTGCTCCCGCCGAGGCTAAAACCCCGAAGCCCTAAGGCCGGCTGTTGTTTCAAAAACCCAGCGTACCTATGACGGCTGTGAAAGAAACAATCTCACCTGAGCTGAGGACGTAGGCCGCTTAGGCTGAGTCCGCTTAGGTATAGCCTGCTTAGGAGCGGCCTGCTTTTGCTGCTTTCAATTGAAGCTCAAAAGAAGGGAACCGCTGTTCTCTGTTGGTCTCAATCCCCTGCTTCTGGCATGAGAGGCCAGGCTGCCGGAGAGAGACCGTCCACCAAGGATGACGAACTGAGAATGTTCCTTGTCGACTCCTCAGAAAACCGGGAGTGGGCAAGAAACAAGTCCCTTCCGCACGAGACCGCATGGAAATAGTGCAGAGAGGACAGCCTCATCTGTGCCTCGTCCACCCTTGTAAGTGTGGAGAGGAGTGAGACACTTCCTCCGCGTCCTGCCCTTTACTAAGGGGAAAGGGCGCCAAGGAATCTGCCAAAGCGCGAGAAAGCGCCCGCAGGAGAGTCTCGGAAATGGAACTGAGTTCCAAAAGTTGTCAGCCCCCTTCCTCAGAGAATAGGAGATTCTGCCCATAGAGCGGCAGAACCGAATCCTTCCTCAACGGCTTCGTAAGAAGCGAAAGAAGTTCCGGCGTGACCGGAAACGGTGCACGCGGACGGGGAAAGGCCAACAGGCGGCTACGAGACGACCTTGGCCAAGGCAACTTCCTCTGGTCCGCTAAGGGCACGAAGGAGGAAGCCTGCGCAGGAGCGGCAAGGCATTCCGTTGCCAGCTCCGAAGCTGAACCCTGAGGAACCAGCAACGAAACCGACGCCGGAGGCCACCCCCTGTCGAAGAGGGGGGCTCGGCGAAAAGGCAAAAAGGTGAAAAGCTACAAAGGGCGATTCTTCGAACCAGAAGTAGCTGCTTCCTCTTTGCCAACCGAAGTCCTTCCTGTTGGCAATCGATTGTGCTCATTCCCTAACTGAGGGGAGGATGAGAGGAATCAAAAACCAAGGAAAGTGGGAGAGAGGAGCTAGCGGCCACCACCGGAGTGTGTGGATGCTGCTGTCCCGACAGAGGCAAGAAGCCTGTATGCCCATAGGGCAAGCCTTGTTCGAAATTCACCGGTGACCAAACGGAAGCAGCGGGAACTGAACCGGAAAATCCGGGAGGAGCCGGAAGTGCGGCAGCAACAGCAGCGCTATGCCAAAGCTGGTGCTGAGCCACCTACGAGCTGAAGCTCGGAACCCAAAGGTAGGCCGTAGGCCAGAACCGGAAGTGACAGTAACCTGTGCACTACCCGCTTGACCTACCCTCCTGCCAAGGCCGGAAGCGAAGCTGCCGGAAATGGCTGCCGTGCAAAGGGCAAAGCTCAAACCGGAAAAGGCCATGGGCTGCCCACACACCGATGAACTAACATTTCCAGCCGGAGCCGGAATAGAAGCTGTCGCGGACGACTGCTTACGTATAGCGCAGCTCAAGCAGGATGGGATCATTATTTGTCCACCTTCCAACGAGGCACTACTTCCGTGAACCGGAAGTGCCGCTGTCGCGTACGACTGCCGACGTAAGGCAAGGCTCGAACCGGACGTGACAGTAGCCTGTGCACTAACCAGTGAACCTACACTTCCGGTCGGAACCGGAAGAACAGCTGTCGCGGGCGACCGCTGTCATAGGACAAGGCTCGAACCAGACGTGACAGTAGTCTGTGCACTAGCAAGTGAACCTCTACTTCCGGCCGGAGCTGGAAGCGGCTGCCGCGAACGACTGCTGACGTAAATTCGGAAGCTGGCCAGAGCCGCCGAAGGCAGCTGCTCCTCGTACACGGACCCGAAGTCCGAAACGCCACCTGAAGGGGACGGCTCATAGCCAAAAGAACCCGACAAATGACGCTGCGAGGGAAGGCCGTAAGCCGAACGCCCATCCTGTTGGCCATCGATGAAACTCGCACCCCTGACTAAGAGGAAGATGAGAGTCACCAACAACCGAAGGCAGCTGACGAGAGGAGCTAGCGGCCACCACCGAAGTGGGTGGCTGCTGCTGTCCCAACAGAGGCAAAAAGCCTGTATGCCCAGGAGAACCACCGTATTCGAAATTCACCGGCGACACAACGGAAGCAGCGGGAACCGAACCGGAAACTTTAAATAGGGAGGAGCTAGCAGTCACCACCGGAGTGGGTGGCTGCTGCTGACCCAACAGAGGCTGAAAGCCCGAATGCCCAGGAGGACGACCGAATTCGAAATCCACCGGCATCCCAACGGACGCAGCGTGAACCGAACCGGAAGAACCGGGAGGAGCTGTAAGAGCAGACGCCACCGCATAGCTATGCCATGGCTGTGGAGTCTGCCAGCTACAACCCGGGAGCCCTAGGCCGGAACCGGAAGTGACAGAGGACTGTGCACGACCGGCTGGACCCACACTTCCCGCCAAGGCAGGAAGGGCAGCTGCCGGAAACGGCTGCTGAAACTGGGCAAAGCTCAAACCGGAAGGGACCATGGTCTGTCCGCATACCAGTGAACCAACACTTCCGGCCTGAGCCGGAAGAGAAGCTGCCGCAAACGACTGCTTACGTAGTTCGTAGCTCAAACCGGCAGGGACCATGGTCTGTCCGCTGTCCAGTGAACCACTACTTCCGGCCGGAGCCGGAAGGGAAGCTGCCGCGAGCGACTGCTTACGTAATTCGTAGCGCACACCGGCAGGGACCATGGTCTGTCCGCTGTCCAATGAACCACTACTTCCGGCCGGAGCCGGAAGGGAAGCTGCCGCGAGCGACTGCTTACGTAAGTCGTAGCTCAAACCGGCAGGGACCATGGTCTGTCCGCTGTCCAGTGAACCACTACTTCCAGGAACTGGAAGTGCAGCTGCCGCGGACGGCTGCTGCGAGCACATACCTTGCGGCGACCGTATCCCAAAAGGGACCTGCTCAGGTGCACTCCCGCAAGCGGGAGTCACCGAGCGCCGGCCGAGAAGAGAAACGCCTGCAGGCTGGACAGGTGATCCGGAAACAACAGGAACACAGGAAGCCAACGACCGAGGGTCGCACACCCCCGGGAGGGAGGCAGCGCTGGAAACAAGGTCCGTCCGCGCCATCTCTGTACGCACGAGAGTCCGAATTTCTGGAATCAAAGAGGACAAAAGGCTAGCCACAAGAGTGCCAGCCTCCGGCACAGGTACCGGGGTTGAAACGGACGTGGTAGCGGTCAAGCCCGTCGCACGCGAGCCAGACGAAGTTTCCTCCGGCGCCGAAATGGGCACCGAAAAAAAAAACGAAGTTAGTCTTCGGGTCAGAAACGTGAACCGTGGGGTTCCTAGCCGAAGAAGTAGAAGCCGAGGACTTAGGTTACCAGGGCCTTTGCCCTTACTCTCGGCCTTAGCCGCTCGCTTTTTCTCACTATCAGACATGATGTCACGCGAGAAAAACAAACTACTGAAAATACACAAGTCTCTAGGACGTAAAACTTCAGCAGAATAAACTAGCACAAGGTACAAGTTACAAGCAGGTAATAGTGCTACTGGTCGACGCTAAAAGTCCGAGCACGGACCCAAACTAACCAGCAAAAAACACCACGTGTATGCGAAAAATGGCGACCAAAATGGCGGCCACGGCAACAAACTACCGAGCAAAATTCACAAGTCCGCGGACGAGAAAATTCTCAGCAGAATGGCAATGCAAACAACAACAAAATGGAACAATCTCACCGCTAGAAACAGCTATGAGCAGACGGGGAGCCGAGGCTGGTGGGTGTCAAGCAGACAGCAAACAACAGCCTAGGAGCGAAATCAAGCACGACCTGTCTCTCTGGCTGAATGATGTCGAATGAGGGTGTCTCGTATTTGGTACGAGATCTGTGGCGTGATGCACGCTACGGGAGGCAACCCAGGGTAGCAGGCTTGCTACTTTTTTGCTTGGGTTGCTTCCCTTATACTATAGACGGGATAGCGTTTTTCAGTCTACCTAGCATCTCGACTGCGTCAATGCTAATATGTGACTCGGAGTAAGAATATGTAATTTAATCCCTCTTTTAACAAACTGCCATTGATTTCCCGGCAGACAGCCTTCTATTTCTTACTTGTTACTTTCCAGGTACATCGAACCTTTTGAACTCATTTGCATAACGAACCCCTCTTTTAACAAACACGTTTTCATCGCCCCAGAGCGTTTTGTCTCTAAAAGTCACAAGGCTACAACGAACTGATGTCAATAATTGTCTCCAAAGACAAAAATACACAAACACAAGTGCACTGCGCGTGATGAGCGAACTCTGAACAAACTAACAGCGGGAGGTGCACGGAACAGATCGAACCAAAACCGAAAGTTGTGGTGACGTCATGACATTTTGCGATGTACGTCAGCGAAGCTCGTGCACATGTGGTCTGTCCTGCTAAAAACAATGGCTGACGAACATGGTTTCGAAATCTGGAACTGTTTTTTTGTTTTCTCCGATCCGTGACCGAGTGACGCGATATAGAACCATGCGTTCGTTTGAATCAATACTCTCCTCAGGCAGTGAAGTCTCCTAAATTGCTCAACACTGTGGACAGTCCGGAGTGCAGTTATGTCCCGTGAATGAGCGAGTCAAAGTTTTATCGTGAAAACTGACACTTTTCATGCACCTCCCGCTGTTAGTTTGCCTCTCTCTATGGATTATATTATGAAGCTGTTGAAAACATGCAGAGATTGTTCTCTCCAAGGAAAGATCGATGGGACGATCATTTGAAGGTGATTGGGAAAACTTGTCTTGAGGCCATTTCGGGCTGAAAACTCTACAGCGAATTACTGATATAACGAACTAAAATGTATCTCCCTTGAGATTCGTTGTACCCGGACTCCACTGTACTGATAAAAGAGAGAGAGAGAGAGAGAGAGAGAGAGAGAGAGAGAGAGAGAGAGAGAGAGAGAGAGAGAGAGAGAGAGAGAGAGAGAGAGAGAGAGAGAGAGAGAGAGAGAGAGAGAGAGAGAGAGAGAGAGAGATAGTGATGGTAATTAACCATGTTTTATTCGCAATCCTTTTCTTCCGATGCACCCCTTGCCCCCTGAATGCCAATTTCTTCGCCTGTCTCTCTTTTACTCTCTTAAACTCGCTAGCACACCCATCCCTCTCTTCATCTGCCGACTAATTGCAATTTTCTCTCCATCATTCTGTTCGTCCCCACTACCACCCCCACACCCATTTGCTGCATGACTTTCATTACATTCAACACTGCCATGCCCCTTACCCCTCTTCCACTCTCATGCACCCCCTCTGTACAGTCTTGAGTCGAGCGTTTGAAAATGCCTGAGCCTGAAGGCGGGTGTAACTTACACCTCGTGGTATCAGTCTGCCTTAGAGATGAGGACGATAGTTGGCCAGATGGCCAGAATAGCTCGCTGCATTTTCCTGCATAGAACTAAGCCTAAGGCGCATCTGCCGCGACGATGCCTGAGCTAAACATTGGTGGGCACTGCTCACAGCCCGGCACACGGCACTGTAAACATTCCCCGTCCATTCACCTCTCTCGCCACCACCCGCCCTTACCCTTGGTCTCGTGCCTGTGTACATCAAATCTAGACCCCTACTCCCCACTCTACACCCTCCCCGCTCGGGACTCTAGTTTCTGCTGGCTTTCCATAATTTCTTCTTGTCCAACAGTAGGTGACCTGACACAGTGACAAGTGTTGCACATATAGGAATGTGACAAAAGAGACAAAAGAGAAAGAGGGAGGGTGCGGGGCAGAGACCCAGGGCTTCTGCTATCACATTATTCATCAGTATTCCATCACTTGTCAGCATAAATCTCTCCCCCACAGTTCACAAGCATGCTCTTTCCGACACTCCTTTGTTGTTCTTCTTTTCTGTCTGTGAGGTACGTGTGGGGCACACATATGCTAGGCAACAAAATGTTAATACATGTATCAGACACTGGAAAAACACATACATGTAGATGCACACAGATGGTCAGATATGCACACACATACATATTATCTCTCTCTCTCTATAAAAAAAAAAAAAGCGGCTGTTTGCTTGTGCCATTACCCTCGTTAATAAAAAAAAACTGTGTCTTGTAAAGAATTTGTCCTCTCTCTTTTACTAGCTCTCCCTCAGGCATGTGTACAAGCTTGCATGAGTTTGTTTTCCTTTGTTTAATTACTTATATACACATGACAGAGTTTAAGAAATATGTGTTATTCTTCAAAGCCTATTATTTTACTGACATAAAATAAATTCTATAAAAGTTAATCCTGTGTGTGTGTCTGTATGTATGTATCTGTATGCATCTGGGTGTTTATGTTTGTTTGTGTGCGTGTGTGTGTGTTTGTGTATGTGTGTGTTTTTGTGTGTGTGTGTGTGTGCATTTGTGTGTGCATGTGTGCGCGCGCGTGTGTGAGTGTTAAAATAGTGAGACTGAGACTTTCTCCAAAAGGGAATAGGATAAATACATCATGGACAGAATCTCCAATTAAAGTACATCTGTGCATATTTTTGAAGGGCTAATATACACTAATTTATAGAGCTCTGCACTTACACAGTTGTCACCTGACAGACCTCATCTCAGACACAATTGGCACTCAGCCTTCACATATAACCCCATAATGCCAGACGCCAGGCGGAGCAGCCACTAGATTGCCAATTTTAAAGTCTTAGGTATGACCCGGCCGGGGTTCGAACCCACGACCTCCCGATCACGGGGCGGACGCCTTACCACTAGGCCAACCGTGCCGGTAATGAAGTTTTAAAAGGAGGGTTCCACTATATAAAAACATAAGCAGATGAGAGATTGTGGACAACAAAGGGTTAACTGGTTAAAGATCAACCACCTGTACTAATTCTTCTTCTTCTTCTGCGTTCGTGGGCTGAAACTCCCATGTACACTCGTGGTTTTTTTGCACGAGTGGAATTTTACGTGTATGACCGTTTTTTTACCCCACCATTTAGGCAGCCATACGCCGTTTTCGGAGGAAGCATGCTGGGTATGTTCGTGGTTCTATAACCCACCGAACTCTGACATGGATTACATGATCTTTTTCGTGCGCACTTGGTCTTGTGCTTGCGTGTACACACGGGGGGTGTTCGGACACCGAGGAGAGTCTGCACACAAAGTTGACAGAAATAAATCTCTCGCCGAACGTGGGGACGAACTCACGCTGACAGCGGCAACTGGATACAAATCCAGCGCGCTACCGACTGAGCTACATCCCCGCCCCCACCTGTACTAATTCAGCTTATGAATTTTTTCTCTCTATTCCCCTTTTCCTCCAGGGCTTGTCAGTGTCAGTCATAAGTCAGTCCACAAAGTCACAAGGTCACTGCAAGGACAGGAACCACAACTGATGACTTTTTGTTTGATCTGTGATCCCACTCGTGTCCCCTGTGCCCTTCCCCTTGGGGTAATTGTCTGTCAATCCAACATGATGTTCTTTCCGGCAATAGCTCTCTCTTCAAGTCAGGTATGATGTTATGCTGGCAGGAGGAATGTAGTCTGTACGAGGAACTTGCAAGGGTTTGCTTTAACTCATTGTCTCCCAGGTACGGATATATCCGTACCCACTCATATGGCTCTATCTGACCAGGTACGGATATATCCGTACACACATAGTCACTACATTGCATCTGCTCTCATTAGGCACATATCCCCATTCTGCTCAGACTGTTAGCTTCAGTCGCTTCCTGTAACGTCGATTTAACGCCTGCATTCCTGCGTGTTGATACACAGTTTCTACACAGTTACTACAATTCTGAGTGACTTGCTGCAGCACAGCTGGTCTCGGCTAAAAAGACTTGGTCAAAATAGGTGGGGTACAAAGTGTTAAGGAGGGCAGCGTTATCCAGATGGTCGTTGCAACTTAGTTCTGAAGGGTATGACAATGAGAAATAGGAGGGTTAAGTGCTATAACTTACGAGAAGAACAGCAAGGATTACGCACAGCAGCTACAAGTATTTCGTCCACGACAGGCTCTAAGTCTAACCACGCAAGTTTTATGTTCATGGCTATTCGTATTACACGTACTGTGTTTTATCAAACCAAGCGCGTTGGCATAATTTGTTCAGCACTTCAAAAGGCAAAAACACTGCCAGAATCTTCTTCTTCTTCTTCAGCGTTCGACGAATGCCAGAATCAAATAACATCTTGTACAAACCAAAGCCTTGCAGGAATACATGTACCTGGCAAAGAACACAGATGAGTGCACTCTCTCAAACTCACGAATGCACCACAAGACCTCCCGATTGTGGTCTGGGTGGCCGAGTGGTAAACGCACTTGCCTCGGAAGCGAGAGGTTGCGAGTTCGACCCTGGGTCAGGGCGTTAGCAATTTTCTCCCCCCTTTGCTAACCTAGGTGGTGGGTTCAAGTGCTAGTCTTTCGGATGAGACGAAAAACCGAGGTCCCTTCGTGTACACTACATTGGGGTGTGCACGTTAAAGATCCCACGATTGACAAAAGGGTCTTTCCTGGCAAAATTGTATAGGCATAGAAAAAAATGTCCACCAAATACCCGTGTGACTTGGAATAATAGGCCGTGAAAGGTAAATGCTTGCCCTAATAGGCTTGAGGTTTGCTGCCCGATGTGAATGCATGATATATCGTGTAAAAAATTCCATCTCACACGGCATAAATAAATCCCTGCGCCTTGAATCCGTGGTTGAGATATGTGCGTGATATAAATTGCATAAAATAAAATAAATAAAGACAAACAATCAAGCAAAACAGAAAAAAGGACAGCCAAACACAACCAATCTTCTCCTTCTTCTTCTTCGTTCATGGGCTTAGACTCCCACGTACACTCATATTTTTAGTACGAGTGGATTTGTACATGTATGACCGTTTTTACCCTGCCATTCAGGCAGCATACGCCGATTTCGGGGGAGGCATGCTGGGTATTTTCGTGTTTCTATAACCCACTGACGTCTGACATGGATTACAGGATCTTTTCCCTGCGCACTTGGTCTTGTGCTTGCGTGTACACACGAAGGGGGTTAAGTCACAAGCAGGTCTGCACATAAGTTGACCTGGGAGATCGGAAAAATCTCCACTCTTAACCCACCAGGCGGCAGCGACCGGGATTCGAACTCACGACCTCCCGATTAGGAGGCAGACGTCTTACCATCACGCCACTGCGCCTGTCTACCACAAGCAATCAAATGAAGGCTAATGTGTGTACTGACCTCTTTTCCGAAGGGTAATGTGCTGCCTAAAGATGAACACAGTCCCACAACTTTGGCGACCAAGGTGCGGAATGTCAAATACTCCTTCAGCACCACTCCACGCAATATTGTTTTCATCTCCGGGATTCCAGAACCTGGATTCAACAGCAACAGCAATAACTATCACTGAAAAACTGTTTTACACACTCAGTAATGATTCACTAAACACCTCCCATGCAATCCAATAATGGCAGTACCGCAGTACCAGCGATGTGTGGCCCCTCCAATGAGGACACCTCCCTTAAAAGGACACATTCTGAGGTCCCTTTGTCTCTTATCTCTACCTTCTTCTTCTTCTTCTGCGTTCGTGGGCTGAAACTCCCACGTACACTCGTGTTTTTTGCACGAGTGGAATTTTACGTGTATGACAGTTTTTTACCCCGCCATTTAGGCAGCCATACGCCGTTTACGGAGGAAGCATGCTGGGTATTTTCGTGTTTCTATCACCCACCAAACTCTGACATGGATTACAGGATCTTTTTCGTGCGCACTTGGTCTTGCGCTTGCGTGCACACACGAGGGGGGGGGGGGGGGTGGGTGGGTTTGTTCGGACACCGAGGCGAGTCTGCACACAAAGTTGACTCTGAGAAATAAATTTCTCGCCGAACGTGGGGACGAACTCACGCTGACAGCGGCGGCCAACTGGATACAAATCCAGTGCGCTACCGACTGAGCTACATCCCCGCCCTCTTATCTCTACCAAAATATACCTGTCATGACAGGACACTTTTAGCTGGTCCCAAGGGTGTCCTTTCATCACAGGTACCACTGTACATGTATAACAAACGAACTTCATAAAACTGTTGTAGAGGTAGAATATGCTTTAATTACTATGACAAAAACATGTAACAGTTGACAGTGACTTGAACCAGTAATGATATGATGCTCTTAACTTTACAAATACTGTGGGGGGAAAACTCCACACGAATTAGCTGATTAATCAGTCTATCAAAACAAAACAAAAATATGAATGAGTCACATAAATAAATAAATGAATGCATGGATTTATACGCCCATCAATCAAATTCAAAATCAATGACTAACTAAAGAAACTCATTAGTTGATGCGTGCATCATGCGTCAACAAATAAGCCAATTAAAGCACAGATTCATCCATCCATCCAAGTATATATGAACTCACCAACAGCCTGCGGTGACACAATATGTGAAAAGCCCACAGCAAAAAGAATGAAGAGCACAGAGTAGGACACCCATGCAAAGTACTGCAGCGGTAAGGAAAACATCAGCTCTTCGTATAGCCAGTATTTTGCTGAAAACACACAATTGAGAGAACTGCATGGAAAACCAGGGTAAAGGTGAACAGCACACAGCAGCAAAATGACAACACTTTCCACATACACCCACAAATAAATATTGATTATAGATATAAACATACCTAACCTGGTTACTGGTGTGTTTTCTTTTTATTTAAACCCACAAATAAACTCAGTGCACAGTGAAACCCGCCTTTTAAGACCTCCAAAAATCTGAGAAAATCAGGTCTTAAAAAGGAGGGAGTCTTAAAAGGGGGGTTCCACTGTAAAAGAAAACTTCACCGAACCAGTATTCTGCTGAAACATGTAGAACTCTAAAAGGCTGCACTGGAAATTGGACAGAGTGAAACAAAGCAACAAGTGGCATTCAAATAAAGAACAGCTGGTTTGCATACAGGAAGCTCCAGGCAGCAGTTGCGTCCCCTTCAATTCTTTCTACACTCCTTTAATTTCTTTCTTTTTTTTCTCAAGGAAGAAGGAAGGGCCTGGGGGCAGTTAAAGATTTATACACATGCACATATATGTGTTTGCATGGACCTCTCACACACACGCACACACGCACACGCACACACACACACACACACACACACTCTCTCTCTTTTCACTAGTTATCTCTCTGCCCCGACATTCTCCAGGGCCTTCTCTGATTTCTACTTCTAACTATTTCTCCATGTCTAACATGAACTTGTCTTATAGTTAAACTGCTATATAGAATGTTTTATTATAAAGGAGAAACAACTAATACAAAAGGAAGTACAGTGAAACCCCCTGTTAAAATTTAAGACCTCCAAAAATCTGGTCTTGAAAAGGAAGGAGTCATAAATTGGGGGTAAATTTACAGAGGTTAGTAAAATAAAATCTGAGAAAACAGGGTCTTACAAAAGAGGAAGTCTTAACACTATTGTGACTAGCACTGCCACGGCGTTTACGTCCTGCCTGCCCAAGCTTGCCACCAAGAAACTTCCCAAAAATCAGTAACTGTAAAGAAATCTGTCTAGCAAGCTTGAATTAAGTCCAATCACCACCAAATTTTGTGTACTAATTCAAAAATGGATGCCCAGTTCAGTCGTGCTATTTATAAGTTTGTCACGCGATTTGTTTTAGCAAAGGGGGGTGAAAGGGGGGTGAAAGGGGGATAATTTGTGTTTTTTAACGTTTTTTTGTGTGTTTTATTTTCTACTGCTTTTTGTAAAAGTTATTTTTTAACAGAAAGTATTATAAATAATGTTATAACCAAACAAGGTGTAAAACCTATGAATTAGCTGAAATATTGTTAACATTGTACACAGAAATAAGGAGACAGTACAAAGAAAACAAGTCGCGTAAGGCGAAAATACAATATTTAGTCAAGTAGCTGTCGAACTCACAGAATGAAACTGAACGCAATGCCATTTTTCAGCAAGACCGTATACTCGTAGCATCGTCAGTCCACCGCTCATGGCAAAGGCAGTGAAATTGACAAGAAGAGCGGGGTAGTAGTTGCGCTAAGAAGGATAGCACGCTTTTCTGTACCTCTCTTTGTTTTAACTTTCTGAGCGTGTTTTTAATCCAAACATATCATATCTATATGTTTTTGGAATCAGGAACCGACAAGGAATAAGATGAAAGTGTTTTTAAATTGATTTCGACAATTTAATTTTGATAATAATTTTTATGTATTTAATTTTCAGAGCTTGTTTTTAATCCGAATATAACATATTTATATGTTTTTGGAATCAGCAAATGATGGAGAATAAGATAAACGTAAATTTGGATCGTTTTATAAATTTTTATTTTTTTTTACAATTTTCCGATTTTTAATGACCAAAGTCATAAATTAATTTTTAAGCCACCAAGCTGAAATGCAATACCGAAGTCCGGGCTTCGTCGAAGATTACTTGACCAAAATTTCAACCAATTTGGTTGAAAAATGAGGGCGTGACAGTGCCGCCTCAACTTTCACGAAAAGCCGGATATGACGTCATCAAAGACATTTATCAAAAAAATGAAAAAAACGTATGGGGATTTCATACCCAGGAACTCTCATGTCAAATTTCATAAAGATCGGTCCAGTAGTTTAGTCTGAATCGCTCTACACACACACACAGACAGACAGACAGACAGACACACGCACATACACCACGACCCTCGTTTCGATTCCCCCTCGATGTTAAAATATTTAGTCAAAACTTGACTAAATATAAAAACAAGCAAATCACGCATTCACTCACAGCATCCTGACTCAAATGAAACAAAACTGTAACACTCACCAAATGATGTCTAGGTAATCCATATTGAATATAAGTCACATTTTCACAACAAAGTACCAACTGTACACCTATGAACAATTCCAAAAGGATTTGAAGGCTCCAGCCATCCATTGTTATCAGTGCTGCCACGCCCCCATAGCTCCTGCACGATTCCGAGATACATGTTCGTCTAGCAGTATCACCGCCAACCACGTGTAGTTTGCCGACTCGTACTAGCAACAACGGGACTGTTTCTTCCTCACTTTCACTGCTTGTATCGCTTTCGTGAGGCGAAAACGATACGTCCGAATCATGCTCTACGGGATCCTCTAGGTCCAACATCCGGAGAATCTCCTCCCGAGACAAGGCTCGCCTTTGATTCATTTTTTTTCCTCAAAAACGCACACAAATCAGGCGGATTTGCAAATGGCAGAAGGGGACGCCAAGTGTATCAAGGGAAACAACTCAATTTATTTGCAAGCTTCAAAAACCGGGAAGCAATCACGAGTCGTGTACCCTCTATGGCTGGTACTGAAAAATGCGCTTCCCGTCCATGGGCGTGTCAGCGCTGGTACTGATTTATCAGTGTCCCGTCGCGAAAGTGTTAAAGGTGGTCGTCTACATTTTTGCTTTTTTTTCAATAATCTTATGGTTAGATTTCGCTAAAAAGTTATGTCTGATGATGAATGAACCATGGGGAAAAAAGTTATAGAAAAAAGAAAATATGTAAAAAAAGATTTTATTTTTGGGTAGCGTGACTCACGCTTCCAATACTGACCAATCAAATTCATGTCACTATGCTTATAGCCACACCCAAAAAAGTGCAGCAACAGTTTGACACTGGAGCGCTGTCCACGCTTTTTTTTAAACGCACGAAATGCACGGGATTTGAGAGGAGTTTTGCGCTTGGCATTTTCCAAATAAGGATATCCTACTATGAGTACTACGCTGGAATACTACAATGAATTTTCAAACGGCTACACTGGCTTCGTCTTTCCTGATCGAAAGGGGGTGTATTGTTGATATTTGTAGATAATAGACTCTGCATTTTAATGGTCAAATGGCGATTTCGGTATAAAAATGTAGACAAGGACCTTTAAGTTGAGGTCTTCATAGGGAGGTTCCATTGTACGTATAAGGTGACACAAGATTGCTGATCCAGTGATGATGGCGCTCGTATTTTTCCAAACTGGTACGCACACTTTTATGATGCAAACAATCCAGAGAAAAAAAACGGTAGGCTGGTCATTGGAACCAGTAAGAGTCCAACTCAGAGTACTAGATTTGTTGTTTTACCAGCAAAAAACCCCGGTAGTTTAAAAAAATTAACCGGTAGGTCATACGGGTAGCCAATTTTGTTCCTGTATTTTCTCATTTCAACCAGTATAATACCGGTAATTACCGGTAAACGCCAATACTATGATCAACAGACAACACTGACCTTCTTGACACTTTTCTATGATGAAGTCCATGGCAAAGCTGAGAAAGGCCATGAGAACGCCCAGGATAGTCAGAAAGATCCAGTCCTCTCCGACCTTGTGGAATATCGTGTCTCTGATTGCTGCCAGGCGATCTGAAAAAAGCAGAAAACTTTAAAGCGATTTTTCTTACATTTTGTCTTGATTTTTCTTACCCTTGTCAATACACTGTACATATGATACATCACGTGCCATCATTCTTAACTTATGCTAACCATCCTGATGAAGTCAGCAATTATTGTGTGACGAAAATTTGATGAAGAACTCACCAAAACTGGTTGCTTTTTTTTGTTTGTTTGTTTGTTTGCTTAACGCCCAGCCGACCACGAAGGGCCATATCAGGGCGGTGCTGCTTTGACATATAACGTGCGCCACACACAAGACAGAAGTCGCAGCACAGGCTTCATGTCTCACCCAGTCACATTATTCTGACACCGGACCAACCAGTCCTAGCACTAACCCCATAATGCCAGACGCCAGGCGGAGCAGCCACTAGATTGCCAATTTTAAAGTCTAAGGTATGACTCGGCCGGGGTTCGAACCCACGACCTCCCGATCACGGGGCGGACGCCTTACCACTAAGCCAACCGGGTTCCACAGTACATACTAACTGTGCTTGTGCTGCATTTATTTGTTTTTCTATTATAAACTCAGCAGCCACATTTTGTTTTCAGGGAATTGCATAGTTTACTGTGTGGTGTTTGTTCTGTTATATATATATGTGTGTGTGTGTGTGTGTGTGTGTGTGTGTGTGTGTGTGTGTGTGTGTGTGTGTGTGTGTGTGTGTGTGTGGTGTGTGTGTGTGTGTGTGTGTGTGTGCCTGTGAGCCACAACCAAGTTCTGTGCTCTCTCCCCCCTCCCTGCCAAGCTTCTGTCTTTCTCTCGGGTCATTCATTGACCATTCAAAACAATTATTGAATTATGTGCGACCACTGAACCACAACTTTGTCACTCAGTGTCAGAATGACTCAAATTCTTTGAAGTGACATTAATACTACCAATCAAAATCTTTCATACTAGCTTCAAATATATTATAATTTCTAACATTAAACCTTTTTTTCATAATTTAAATCTTACCTAAGTACATCCATAGCTTTGTTTCTTTCCGTAGCTTTGGGGGAGGTTTATTAACAGTGTCTTTCTTTAATCGCTTTGCTTGGTACTTGGCAAATGTTCCCAGCTCACGTCTGTATTGCCCATACAGCTGCAACAGAAAAAAATCTCAATCATTTTGTGCATAACACAATTAAAAGAATAAAAGGACACAGACACACAAGAGGGGGGAAAGAGAAGGAGAAACAGAGAGATACTGTTACAGGAAGATAAGGGGTCTGAGGTAATATTTAATCACTCAAAGACAACAGGAACATACATGTATGTAGATCGTGCACATTTTAACTTCATACCCGGTGTATGAGAAAATGAAGAAGAAATGTCATTATAGTTCTTCTTTTTCTCTCACGAGCAGGACAAAATCACACGGAATTCAGAAAATCTTTAACTAGAGAAACTTATACTCATCGCTAACAATTTCCCACCGTCTTATATAGTCCACACAGGGGCACTGCAAGCTTTATAGCAGTCAGCTAATGTCAGAGACTCAGACGAACAGAACTGAGGCATCAGTACCCGTCGTAAATGGAAAATAGTAGAGAAACGTAATCAATCAAAACCTGCTGATTAACAAGGCAGAATGTCTACATTCTGCCAAACATCGAAAAGGGAAAATTATGGTGCGTTTGCATGAAAAATCAACTTACCAAAGTCTGCTCGTAGCCAAACTTTTGTCCAGCCGCCATCTTGCCTGAAACGTCTGCAAGCCTTGTGTCCGCCTATGTGATTGGTTAGCAGACGACACAGGTGCCCGCTAAAGCAAGAGAGAGAAAGTTTGTCAGGAATGATAAAAAAAACCCACCTGAGAATCTGTTCCGATTACATCGTAACGAAGATTAAACAAAATTCAAAAGTTCAACGCTTTCACCACAAACATGTAGTGCTTTTCCCAGACAATGATTAGTCATAGATTGTGTGGCACTCCTTTCCTTGTGTGTTGTCTGCATAAAGTCAGTGCGAGTTGCGGTGAGAGACGAGAGAGAGGACCGAGTACAGGCACACGTTGTAAGTCCTTATTATATCTAATTTGCATGACGTATCAACCAGTGTCATATTCGATATTCAAGTAATTAAAACCTGCTCGATCTCGACAACCCCCACCCCCTGGATAAAGTCGGATCTGTTCCATGCATACCGGGGGGACAGTGAGGGGTTTGTGTGAGGGAGGAGGGGGGGGGGGGGGGGGGGAGGTAGGGGCCTTGGGGCGGTCAAGCACAAAAGCAGGTCTGTACATAAGGTAACTTGGGTGATCGGAAAAATCTCCATCCTTAACACACCGGTCGCGACTGACCTGGATTTGAACACTCAACCTTCCGCTTACGGGAGGCCGGTGTCACGATTTCATCTTTCGCCTGTGTACATATTTCGCCCTCGACATATACTCAAGACTGAAATGTTGTTTCCTGGTAAAATTAAGAAGTGAAATTATTTATGGACGAAAAGCATGTCAGTTTCTTGCATGTGAAGAAAATTGGTGGTAAAATTTAATAGATTTCACCCCAAAAATCGAATTCTTCGAAAATGTGTACTGAGTGGTTACGTCCCTTGAGTATAAGAAGGAAAACATTTTAGGATGAATCAAATTTCTAAGTTAAATAAAACAAATTGGTTGGACAAATTTGGCCCCATGAATGTAAGGTACACAAGGTCGCTCATCAGTACTATCGAAGGGTGTTTTTTTGTTCAGTGTAGAGTTTATACTAGATCAACGAGGCCGAGAAGCGAAATATCAACACGGCCGGCGAAAGATGAAAACGTCACACCGGCATCTTATCCACCGGCTTGGCACCCGTGTGTGTGTGTGTGTGTGTATGTGTGTCAGTGTTAGTGTTAGTGTGTGGGTGTGTCACAGTGTGTGTGTCAGTGCGCGCGCGCCGGTCAGTGTGTGTGCGTGCGCGCGCGCGTGTGTGCGTCAGCCTGCGCGCGCGTCACTGAGTGTGAGTGTGTGAGTCAGTGTGTGCGGCGCGCGCGCGGCGTGTGTGTGTGTGTGTGTGAGTGAGTGTGTGCGTGCGTGGTGTGTGTATGTGTGTCAGTGAGTGTGTGTATATCCTTTGGACGGCCGCATTGTGTACCTTTTTTAAGTGCAAACCGACATGGGCGGACTGCCGACTGAAATAGACGCGTCAGGTCAATTGAATTCTGTCATTTTAAAAGCCTGTGTCAACCTTTACAAGTAGGCTTACACCGAGCTATTCACAAATCATTTTTTCCCTTTTAACTTTCGAATGGCCGGAAGGAATGTTGGCTGAATCATCTCTGTGGGTGTTTGTTCGTTCATGGGCTGAAACTCCCTCGGCTTAAACATAATGCGTGTATGACCGTTTTTACCCCGCCATTTAGGCAGCCATATGCCGCTTTTGGAGGAAGCATGCTGGGTATTTTCGTGTTTCTATAACCCACCGAACTCTGACTGACATGGATTACAGGATCTTTTTCGTGCGCACTTGGTCTTGTGCTTGCGTGTACACACGGGGGCTTTCCATAGTGTTCGGACACCGAGGAGAGTCTGCACACAAAGTTGACTCTGAGAAATAAATCCGTCTCGCCGAACGTGGGGGCGAATTCACGCTGACAGCAGCCAACTGGATACAAATCCAGCGCCCTACCGACTGAGCCTACATCCCCGCCCCTGTGGGTGATTTTAAATCGTGACGGTGAGATGATCTGCTGGTTTGTCCTTACCGTGAAGGAATAAACCGATAACGGAGTCAGCGAAGAAATTTCAAAACACACTTGCATTAAGTCACGAACAGAAGTTCTCTTTCAAATATCAGCTTATGCGAGTTTGCTTAACTATCAATCAATCAATCAATCAATATGAGGCTTATATCACGCGTATTCCGTGGGTACAGTTCTAAGCGTAGGGATTTTTTTCCTCGCACAAACGTATACACGTATACACACACCCACACTGGCAATACCCCCACACACACACACACACACACACACCCTTGACGATGCTAAGAGTGATTGACGCCGTTCAGTCTGGTCGCGTCGCACCGGGAGACTGATTTAAAACCATTTACGAGGGTTAGGCCTACTGAGGTGACAAATAGGGCGGTAAAACGAATTGCATGAAAATGGGTTTTTTTCAACGACAAACAAGCTTCACAGTTTGAGACGGAAAAGACAAGAGACAGTGACATATGGATAAGATGTTGCGTTGGTGGTGGTGTGTTTTCTCAACATTTGTAAAGGAGGATTTTAACAAAACTGGAGCGGCGACGTACAGACGCCCACCCCCCACTTCCCGCTTCCCTCCCGGCCCACATAAACATGAGCTGGATGACGTACAGACTAGTACTGAAGTAGACAGGCAGACGGACGGATAGACATACGACAGTTAGAGAGAGAGAGAGAGAGAGAAGAGAGAGAGAGAGAGAAGGAGGGACGGAGAGAGAGAGAGAGAGAGAGAGAGAGAGAGAGAGAAGGAGGGACGGAGAAAGAGAGATGGGGAGGGACGGAGAGAGAGAGAGAGAGAGAGAGAGAGAGAGAGAGAGAGAGAGAGAGAGAGAGAGAGAGGAGGGACGGAGAGAGAAAGAGAGACACACACACACACTTACACACACACATACACGAACGCACGCATGCATGCACACACATACATACTCACACACTCACACGCACGCACACACACACACACACACACACACACACACACACCACTCACACACACACACACACGACAACTTTTCCGCAACCGGCGGGACTTGCAAACATACACACAGAAAACCCACATCAAATACATAACACACCGTGAAATAGGTTATGATAACCCTAGAAAAGAATTCTTCACAGGTAGGCTATGTCAGCCTACATATTTTCTGCTCGAACGCCGGGACATGACAGGTGCAGTTAGTGAGTTACACATCCATATCATTATCGGCGTAACAAAACTTAACTAGCCTGCAGAAAATTGAACAAAAGTGAAAAAACGGGTTGGGCCACGCGTGGGGTCGTAGTGTGGTGTATAATCATATTCTAATGATGTGCTGATCATACGATACACTGTTCAGTGTTTGACCCCCCCCCCCCCGCCCCCCGTCCTCACCACGCTCCCTCCCACCTACCCCCACACCCCCCCCCCCCACCCCTTTCGCTTTCCCTCTCTCTTTCTGCCCTTACCACGGAGAGGCTATACCCTTTTCTTATATCAGCGAAAGGAGTACATGTCCGAATAAATAAAAACATAATAATCTCGGACCATTTTCTGATCGACACATGAGAAAGAGAGGGAGACAGCGAGAGAGAGAGAGAGAGAGAGAGAGAGAGAGAGAGAGAGAGAGAGAGAGAGAGAGAGAGAGAGAGAGAGAGAGAGAGAGAGAGAGAGAGACAGACAGACAGACAGACAGAGAGAGACAGAGAGAGAGAGACAGACAGACAGACAGAAACAGAGAGACACACACACACACACACACACTCACACATACACACACACACACACACACACACACACACACACACACACACACACACACAAACACACAGAAATAAAAAATAGTTTCGCGCAACGCATGTATGCTAACTTTTCAATGTTTTTGCTTTGATGACATGCAAATGACATTTCACGTATTTACTCTGACCCTATTAAAAACAACGTAATTGTTTTCAAACGCACCCACCTGCCCATGCGACACGAAAGGAAGAACCTACTTGAACTGAACTGTTCCGGATCAAAGACACGTTAATTTGTTTGCACTGCATTACATGAACTGATCCGGTCTTCATTGGTGAATGTAAACCAGTAGTGAACTTCAAAAAGTGACAGAGTGCCCATCTTTGACGGTTCGTCGTATTCTTCACATAACTTGTGTGTCACTCTTTGGTCTTTCTCACTCTTGTTTTGCTTTCATGGACGTCCTTTCAATGTCTCTACAAAAGCTGTCTTTCACGATCAACTGTTCAAATGAACAATCGAACAAAGCTAGAATGCTCCACAGGCAGCTTAGCTCCTTCATTATGTTATTTTCGTTTTTCTTCAGGTGTTCTTCGTTTGTGCTTGTCTGTTTCGTTATCATTAGTTTTATGTTAAATTTATTTGTAAATAGTTTTTAATTTATTTATTATTTTATTTTCATTTTTTTAATCTTTTTTTAACAAAAAAATTTGTTTCATTTTGTATTTTTTCTCTCTTTGTTTCGGATTTTCCTCTGCTCTTTTTTTTCTCTGTTGCTTTTTACATTTAGTCAAGTTTTGACTAAATGTTTGAACATAGAGGGGGAATCGAGACGAGGGTCGTGGTGTATGTGTGTGTGTGTGTGTGTGTGTGTGTGTGTGTGTGTGTGTGTGTGTGTAGAGCGATTCAGAGTAAACTACTGGACCGATCTTTATGAAATTTTTCATGAGAGTTCCTGGGTATGATATCCCCAGACGTTTTTTTCAGTTTTTCGATAAATGTCTTTGATGACATCATATCCGGCTTTTTGTAAAAGTTGAGGCGGAAATGTCACACCCTAATATTTCAATAAAATTGATTGAAATTTTGACCAAACAATCTTCGACGAAGGCCGGACTTTGGTATTGCATTTCAGCTTGGAGGCTTAAAAATTAATTAATGACTTTGGTCATTAAAAATCTGAAAATTGTAATCAAAATTATTTTCTTTATAAAACAACCCAAAACTACGTTTATCGTATTTTTCATCATGTTCTGATGCCAAAAACATATACATATGTTATATTCGGATTAAAAACAAGCTCTGAAAATTAAAACTATAAAAATTATGATTAAAATAAAATTTCCGAAATCGATTTTAAAGGCATACTAACGCACTCCCGTGTTTACAAAGTGTAGTTTGCCCACAATCGATGTCAAACGCACCATAAGACCATATAATGACGATACGTCACCATGCGCGGACCATAATAAATGTATTTATTCCCCCCTCTGCTTCTTTACCTCTGTAAACTTGTAGGGGTAGTTATTTTTCGATAATGACCCAGCAACCAAACAAATAACGACCCAGCAACAGCCTGAATCCTCGATAGTGCAATGGGTTGAGAAGCTGTTCTGTTTCGGTACTACTTTTTGCGACTGAAAAGTTCCGAACGCTCTAATGTACGAAGTATACATCTCTGGAGCAAACAATACAAACATACCGCATTTAAATTAACAACTACAGGCCTGAACACATGAATCTCCATATAAAATCCATGAGTTCGGTTGTTTTCTGAATCTAGATCAGACGTGCATCACTGAGCAATTTCCCAAGGCAAGTAACTCATACTTTGTCTAGCGACAAGAGTAGTTCCCCTTCTTTTCACTCAGTTTCTTCGACAACAGACTGCAATCCGACGGTCAGTTTAACAATATTTCATTTAATAAACAGATCACACGCAACCAAATGCACACATCTCATCAATTTAAACAACATAAAGCGGTTTCATACACTATTTTCCCCAGAAAACTTAACTTCATACAGTTTTTAACGTTGGAACACGGGTGCAAAAGTTCGTCTGCTAGTCCCATTTGACGAAAGAACATTATCGTAACCGATACCAAAACATATACAGAACACACAATATCTGCCTTTGCCGCCACAGCAGAATAACAGCATATCTGTGTACTTGATTTTAGCCCAAAATAGGAAAACTGACAAGAAGTGTTAACAGAATGGAATGATTTGCACGGAACTATACAACCGCGCATTAATCGATCGCCTGCGCAGGTTGACTGGTTGAGAGAATAGGATTCGATCAAACTTTCGCAAAAAAATCCTCTTTTCTTTGAATAACTGAAGAAAGGAGGAATAAAGAGGTTACACACCTCGTCTCAGTGATTATTAAAAATAATGGTCTCAGTTTGCGGTCATGAAAAAGGTATTAAAAGCTCGCATTTTTCATGATCTGCTAACTTCGACCATTACTTTTAATATTCACTGTGACTCGGAATGAAGCCTCTACGCATTACAGCTTGTTCTAGCCTCTGAAAAAGTGAGGATGTCAACAAAGCCGCGGTGTTCTCTCCCTTGCGTCAACGTTACATGTGTTGCCAAATCTATAAATAGGACGATCCAGATCAAAATGAAAAATCAAATATCTCAACATTTAAGGGGTCCTAGACCACAATATTTTGCAGGAAACTTAATTTAGTCTGTCTCCAGCTGTTGGTAAAGCAATTAGCGTGTATAGTCATCGAGTACATATGGCTTTAAAACATCTTATTCCTTGTCCGTTCCTAATTCCAAAAACATATAGATATGATATGTTTGGATTAAAAACACGTTCAGAAAGTTAAAAAGAATAGAGATATAGAAAAGCGTGCTATCTTCCTCAGCGCAACCGCTACCGCGCTTTTCTGGATTGTTAATTTCACTGCCTTTGCCACGAGCGGTGGACAGACGATGCTACGAGTGTACGGTCTTGCGGAAAAAATGCAATGCGTTCAGTTTCATTCTGTGAGTTCGACAGCTTGACTTAATGTTGTTATTTCGCCTTAAGCGACTTGTTTCTCCTTCACTTTCCTTGTTCTCTCTAGCCTACTCATCTTTCTTTGTTTTCCGGTTGTCCACTCCGGCTTGCCTTTCTTGAATCCTTTGTTTTTCTAAGCTTACTTTTCTTCCGTTCTTCACTCTTCCTCCTTTTCGGTTTGCCTGAATGTGTCTCTCTCGCTATCTTTCTCCAAAACGGTCGCCTTTGGCATGACAGAGTGACAAGAGGGTTGTAAACCTGTCCCTATGATTGCTATTTTAGGATGTGTCCTTCCTTGTGCCCTTGTTACCTCCCTTGGCTAAGAGCGTGCAAGACAAATTGGTGTTGTTCTTGCATAATTCCCGCGGTGCTCTCTTCTCATAAGTTACCTATACTGTAATTTAAGGGCAGGCTCGTTTGTCTTTATTGCAGCGGTATTTAAGTGCTTAGAAGTAGTTCGTTGCTGATAAGTTCAGCCGAAGGTAAAGAACAGGACAGGATAGAACAGAAGAAAACAAACACACACACACACACACACACACACACACGCGCGCGCGCGCAGAAACTGACACACACACACACACACAGAAACACAATGGGTGTTTATAATATACAGAGTACACACACGAACATACACACAAGATTTCAGGCTTCCGTCAAGTTAAGGCCTCACTTTATCAGATTTCCTGCCCATAACGTCTGTATATCTACATCCAAAAGAGGACTGGGTGGCCGAGTGGTAACGCACTTGCGCTCGAAAGCGAGTGGTTGCGAGTTCGACCCTGGGTCCCTTCGTGTACACTACATTGGGGTGTGCACGTTAAAGATCCCACGATTGACAAAAGGGTCTTTCCTGGCAAAATTGTATAGGCATAGATAAAAAATGTCCACCAAAATACCCGTGTGACTTGGAATAATAGGCCGTGAAAAGTAGGATATGCGCCGAAATGGCTGCGATCTGCTTGTCGATGTGAATGCGTGATGTATTGTGTAAAAAAATTTCCATCTCACACGGCATAAATAAATCCCTGCGCCTTGAATATGTGCGCGATATAAATTACATTAAAAAAAAAACAAATCCCTGCGCTTAGAACTGTACCCACGGAATACGCGCGACATAAGCCTCATATTGATTGATTGATTTTAAGACTCCATTCTTTCTAAGACCTGCTTTTTCTCGGGATTTGTTTGCGTCTTAAAGGGGAACGGAGAGCTTTGGGGTACCAATGTATGGAATAACATCGGCCGCAACAACACACCCCTCCTCCTCGTCGTCCAACTATACCCCCATTCCCCCCGCCGTTCCCTTGTTCTGGCTGTCCCGCGTTTTCACCAAATGTAAATAACAATACACGTATTGTTGGTAATTCTGGAGAAAGCCAACCTGAATATCAAGCTCCATATATAGGTTGTTGTTGTTGTTGTATTAGTATTAGTAGTAGTAGTAGTAGTAGTAGTAGTTGTTGTTATTGTAGTAGTAATAGTAGTTTTTGCTGTGTGTGTGTGTGTGTGTGTGTGTGTGTGTGTGTGTGTGTGTGCGTGTGTGTGTGCGTCTGTGTGTGTGTGTGTTTGCTGCTTGCGAAAAGTATGTATGTGTCCTTGCACTCACTGAATAGTACCATTGTTTTCTCACACCGTTAACCTAGTTCACCACACAAACCACTGAATAAAATTAAATCAATTTGCAAAAAAAAAAATCACAAGTGGTAAAAAGAGAGGTCTATCTATCAGACTGTTTATGGTAGCTGTCAACATTGCAATAATGGCGTTACCTTCGAACATAACAACAACAACAACAACAACAACAACAACAACAACAACAACAACAACAACAACAACAACAACAACAACAACAACAACAGATGAATGACAGATGTAGCAAAGGTCAATATAGTACTCCTCGAGATTAAAATGCAGTACTCATTAATAATTGACAGCCAAGTCCTTGTTTCTGTTTTCTTGTAAATCTGACCTTGGAATGTTGTGTTTTGTTTTTTACGCAAGACATAAACTACCATAACAATCAACACGTGTTCATTGTAAATGCCGACCGAGAAATCGAGGTAGCAGTTTACTGAAACAACACGACATCGTTTCAACCTTTTGCATGACAGAAAGCGGTGTGCATGTCGACACAATGTTACACCCATCGTTTCAGAAAACTTACGATCTTACTTTTCTGATTATCAAAAGTATCAATAGCAATAATCATTGTATAAGCCTACATCCTCTAAAGAGCAAACAAATCAATGTTTAATATACTTTTTTTTCAGGTTTAAGAATACCTTCTTCTGTCAAGTTTACTTTTTCTGCTGTTAAGCTTAAAGTATACACCCCTCTAGCAAGTTTAAGGATACTTTCTCCTACATACTTTCTTCTGTCAAGTTTAAGTATATTTCTTCTGTCAAGTTTAAGTATATTTCTTCTGTCAAGTTTAAGTCAAGTTTAAGTATATTTCTTCTGTCAAGTTTAAGTATATTTCTTCTGTCAAGTTTAAGTATAATTGTTTTTGTCAAGTTTAAGTATATTTCTTCTGTCAAGTTTAAGTATATTTTCTTCTGTCAAGTTTAAGTATATTTTTTCTGTCAAGTTTAAGTATATTTCTTCTGTCAAGTTTAAGTATATTTCTTCTGTCAAGTTTAAGTATATTTCTTCTGTCAAGTTTAAGTATATTTCTTCTGTCAAGTTTAAGTATATTTCTTCTGTCAAGTGTAAGTATATTTCTTCTGTCAAGTTTAAGTATAATAGTTTATGTCAAGTTTTGATTAAGTTCTTTTCATCTTCTTGTAAGTCACCATAGAAGAGTCCAGGCTTTTACCTGCATGAGAACATCCACACATACCCAAAATACATAGCATATTAACTCTACCTGTCGACAGCACGTTTCGCCCTGCAGTCCGGACTGACGATCTAACAGCGAACGACAAGAAGAAGAAGAACTCTACCTGTCACAAGATAGACCAATTGGTCCTAAGAGGACGTAAAATCTGACTAGTCAGTCATAACCAAAATCAATAGCTAGACATCTTTCCCAGCATAGTGGAAATGTTTTGCTGAATTGAATTTGCAGATATTGACATGGTTGTCACTGAGTTACCACACAATTCAGAAAACAATAATATCCCACAAAGCAGCAAGACAGTGGATTTTGGGTATATATCTAAGTGGAAGGATGCTAGCATGCTCTCCCTGGACGGATCTATGTTGATTTTCAAGGTGGTCTACACGGAAAGGATATACCATTATAGCAATTTAACCCCCCAAAAAAACATTTCTCTTCCACACGTTACTTAACCTCTCTTTTTCTGAAAGGAGGAATGCCCCTGAATCGTCATCAACAATGCAACATGTTTAACACATTGTTATACAGAAAATGCACATACAGGCCCAAATCATCTACACATAAATCAAGATTCAATTATTGGAAAACACAAAAGAAGCAGATATAATATGCCAACTGAAAATGCAAATACACGTAAGGCAACGAAACACTTACCCTTTCTTTAGCAACACAAGGCAACAACTCTTTTCGTCATCACCACCACAGGAAAACAAAATCCTACATCAGACTTTGCGGTGTACTCCACTGAGACTAATTCTGATGAGAGCGATAAGACACAGTGAGCTTATCACCAGAAAACATATGCACAAAACATGACCCAAAACTGTGTCGACCATACACACTCAACCTCCTTCATACAGACATTTGTAACAGTGAAAACAGCTGATCTGCTTTTCACTCGACAAGCCGAGATGGCAAAGTAAGAAGGAGGCTTCCCGAGACTACTTCTGCTCCTCCCCCTTTTCTTCTGTCAACCTGTCTCCTCGCCTGACAGGTCACTTGTCATTCTCGAGACGATCTCGAGACAGTACAAAGTGAGGGTGAGACAATACAAAGTGAGACTGAGACGGTACAAAAGGGAGAGGTGCGCTTACTGAGAGAGAAACAATCTTGCATGGTACAAACTGAGAAGCGCGCTTACTCAGATTTAAAAAAAAAATCTTGATTGAGATGGTACCTACGAAGAGGTGCGCTTACGGAGAGAAAAAATCCCAATCATCTGTTTGTTACAACCTGAGAGGCTCGTTTACAGAGAGAATAACAATCTTGGATGGTACAAACTGAGAGGTGTGCTTACTCAGAATTTTTTTAAAATCTTGAGATGGTTCAAACTGAGAGGTGCACTTACTGAGACAAAAACCATCTTTGATGGTACCAACGGAGAGGTACTGGGCTTACTGAGAGAAACATTTTTTTGATGGTACATACATGTACAAACTGAGAGGTGCGCTTACTCAGGATTTCTTTAATCTTCAGATGGTGCAAACAGAGAGGTGCACTTACTGAGACAAAAACACTCTTTTTTGTTACACACTGAGAGGTGCGCTTACTGAGAGAACAATTCTGGGAGATATTTGTAAAACTGTGCACGTTAATTTCAAATATCACGTTGACGATTGTAATTATCAATTTTGAGCTCAAAGTCCGTCTTACTTGTGCAGCCGCCGGGGATAGGTGTTTTCTTGAGACCGAACAATAGTTTTAGGCACTCATGCCATCTTGAGCCGGTGTCACGATTTCATCTTTCGCCTGTGTACATATTTCCCCCTCGACATATACTCAAGACTGAAATGTTGTTTCCTGGTAAAATTAAGAAGTGAAATTATTTATGGACAAAAAGCATGTCAGTTTCTTGCATGTGAAGAAAATTGGTGGTAAAATTTAATAGATTTCACCCCCAAAATCGAATTCTTCGAAAACGTGTACTGAGTGGTTACGTCCCTTGAGTAAGAAGGAAAACATTTTAGGATGAATCAAATTTCTAAGTTAAATAAAACAAATTGGTTGGACAAATTTGGCCCCATGAATGTAAGGTACACAAGGTCGCTCATCAGTACTATCGAAGGGTGGTTTTTTTTGTTCAGTGTAGAGTTTATACTAGATAAACGAGGCCGAGAAGCGAAATATCAACACGGCGAAAGATGAAAACGTCACACCAGTACAAATCAAGAACTTGAATGAAATTTTGGCGTAACTCATTTTTACCTGGTATGGATAGAAAGATGGAAGAATGTTTCTCATTGAGAATGATTTACTTAATCTAAAGCACAAAAACATCAAAATCGCCAAGAATCGAGTAACACCAAAAGTCCGGGCCTGAGACACACTACACATAATACAGCTGAATGAACCTTACTGCATACAACAGTTGCAACAACAAAAACAAAACAAAAACACGTTTGCACGCGATCAACACGGTAATGCAGTTGTACTCTGGCAGCATCGTGCACGTCAATTCTAAATTATATTCTGATTTATCCAGCAACTGTGTGAAATTGGGGTCCTACTTCTTTTGGAACTTAGTGAAAACAACACGCCCAACTGCCCTTGCCCGAAAGGCAAACGGTTCTATGAACCAATCCACTGCGTGACGCAACGTTGCTTTCAACTTTGATGTGTTATGTTTTTCGTCCTTTAGGATTTCGAGGATCTTCGGTGGTTTTTGTTGTTGTTTCTTTATTAATTTTTGTTTCTTGCCCGTAAAATAAACGGTTCTATGAACTAATCTACTGCGCGATGCAAGGTTGCTTTCAGCTTTGATGTGTTATGTATCTCGTCCTTTAACATTTTGAGGATCTTGATTGTGTGTTTTTTACATTTAGTCGGGGAGGGGGGAGGGGGGGGGGGCAGTTCGGGTTGCCGACGCTCCCCACCAGGGGAAACTTCTAGGTCAGAAGGGGGAAAGAACGAGGTGTTACACCGCTACACCAATAATTAGCAATCCCCTTCGAGAACTGGTAACTTGAAGATAACAAAACACAAAACTTTTGAGGAAAACTAAGAATGAACGTTAGAGAAAGCCTCCCATTGGTTGCGGAGTGGCAGACACTGCGATCCAATCAGCGAAGAGGTAACAAACCTCAGACGGACGGCACAGGTAAGGATGTCAGGCAAATGTTTGGATAAGAAGCAGACGACACATGTAACTGTCAGGAGGTCTCAGAAGTGGACTACTCCGACTGTCACTTGCACGATACAACCCTCGCCCCCAGCGTACGCTCTCACGCGTACGATGTGTCAGTGTGGGTTCGCACTGACTTTTATGAACGGTGTTCTTCTCGGTCAACGCCGGTGTGACGTTTTCATCTTTCGCCGTGGTGATATTTCGATTCTCGGCCTCGTTGATCTAGTATAAACTCTACACTGAACAAAAAACCACCCTTCGATAGTACTGATGAGCGACCTTGTGTACCTTACATTCATGGGGCCAAATTTGTCCAACCAATTTGTTTTATTTAACTTAGAAATTTGATTCATCCTAAAATGTTTCCCTTCTTACTCAAGGGACGTAACCACTCGGTACACGTTTTCGAATAAATCGATTTTGGGGGTGAAATCTATTACATTTCACCACCAATTTTCTTCACATGCAAGAAACTGACATGCTTTTCGTCCATAAATAATTTCACTTCTTAATTTTACCAGGAAACAACATTTCAGTCTTGAGTATATATCGAGGGGGAAATATGTACACAGGCGAAAGATGAAATCGTGACACCGGAAACATGGTATTCTCGGCGGACGATGACAATATATTCGTTGTGGTTTTTCTGCGGTCTTTGGTCCTTTTTTCTGCGAAACAACTGATTTTTTTTTTAGAACGTTCAATGTTCTTTTTCCCCACGAAATGAATAAAGGTAATGTTGAACTTTAGCGTGTTAAATTCATAGCTCAGAATCCAGAGGCATTTAAGTCTCCAAATTTGTAGAACCTGCACTTAAAGAGCCGCTCTCAAAGTGGCGCTGGGGGTCCCCAGATCGGCAGTCTCCACTCTACTTTACCAGGAAGTTGGATGGCTGCCACTGAAAGAGGAATGCCACCTCAGATGTGCACAACTGGCTGTCAGAATACACTGTGTCCCAAACACGGCAGTGGAAGTATTTACCCCAGACATGGGAGATACTGACCACATGCAATACAAAGCTCTTGAATCCAAGACTCATACATACCAAACAGTGCTCCCAATATACAACCATGTGAAGGGCATATGGGAACAGAGTGCCCTGTCCAAGGAAAAGCTGGTTACAGGTGGTACTCTTCCTTACCCTCCATGGCTGCTTGAAGCCCCAAATCTGATCATGGACTATGGAGACGACCTCAAAAAGGCAGAAGACCCATTGCTGCTAGCCACAGTTGCCAAAGAAAAGATCGATCAACGATTTAAAAGCCACCTACAGGTCTTCACAGATGGTTCGATCCTGCAGTCAGGGGAGGCTGGGTGTGCCTTGTCGATTCCTGGACTTGATATAACACGAAAATACAAGCTAAACAAGGGGATCAGCATCTTCTCTGCAGAGTTATTTGCTATCTACATGGCCTGCACACTGATAAACGATCTGCCAACCCCACCTCTGGGGGTGGTCATCCTTACGGACTCAAAATCCTCGTTGCAAGCACTTGCATATGGCACCAAGAACAGAGGAGAGATGCAAACTGAAATTCATTTCTTAGCCCACCAAATTATGACAAAAGGAACAGACTTTTCCCTCATGTGGCTGCCATCCCACACAGGAATCCGGGGAAATGAAATGGCGGACAGAGCAGCAAAAGCAGCGGCTATGTCAACCATGCCAGTGACAGACATTCGGCTCTCCTGCCAGGAAGCCAAACTGCTGCTAGCCAAGCTAAAAAGAGAGGAAAGAGAACAGACACTGTGTTACACGACACTTGAGATTGCCACAAGTTCTCAAACGTCGTATAGTTGTGTTCTTTTATTTTACGTCGCCCGTCTTCGCAGCAACAGAAAACAACTCGTCAAATTGAGTTCGAGGATTTATTCAGCATTCAATACATACAACTGCACAACGTAGCAGAACCCAAATAGAAGCTTTTTTAACATTCAAATCGCGCTGGCATATATAGTAAATACTCAATCTCGAGAATATTCCAGACCGAACACGATACAACTACATTATACGAGCCGTGCATGGACTAAACTAGCGACATTCTCTATGACGTACACCAAAAAGCGCCGACGCACTTAATCCGAACGAACGCCACGAACTCACGACTAAAACAGCATGGTAAACAACTTGTTTTGACAGGACTAGAAAGTTCACCTGCATTCTCGTCCAAGCATAAATATTGTGTTTACAAAATATAATATCGGTACTTTCCCACAAAATACAAATAAGTCAACTACATGCAACACACAAAACTGAACCAAAGCTCAGCAACGGTAGCGTTTCCTAACATTACCCCCAACACCAGAAGAAATTTACCCAATTTCTTTCAATCATTGAAACGCTACCTGTACACATATTATGTATACATAACAGATTGAAATCCAGGTATGTACATTAGTCTGTTGGAGAATGAACACAGTTTTACTCACATACTCGGCTGAGAAAATCTGCTCCAACATTGTCTGAACCCTTGATCGATTCCACTCGCATATCAAAGTTCTGCAAGTACATCACCCACCTCATGATACGATTATTCACAAACTTCGCAGAGTTCAGGTAGGTGAGGGGTTTGTGATCAGTCTGAAGCACGAATTTCACCCCTTGGAGGTAGAGTTCAAATTTCTTGATTCCCCACACGATGGCTAAACACTCTTTCTCCATGGTCGAGTAGTTCTTCTCGGCTCCTGACAGCTTCTTGCTGGCATAGCTGACCGGAAACGGTTTACCTCCATGCTCTTGCATCAGCATGGCGCCGATCCCTTCGTCCGATGCGTCTGTACGCAAGATGAACTCTTTGGCAGTATCAGGAAGGCGTAGCACCGGGTCTCGTGACATCAGGTCGCGCACGGTCTGGTATGCCTTCTCCTGAGCTGGTCCCCAGAGTATTCGGTTGGGGCATCCTTTTCGGGTCATGTCCGACAAAGGCGCCGTTATGGCGGCGAAGTTTGGAATGAACTCTCTGTAGTACCCAGCCAATCCAAGGAAGGATCGCACCTGCTTCTTGGTTTCAGGACGTGGCGCATTGAGGATCTTGGTGACGTTTTCCAACAAAAGCCCCTTTTGACCTTCCTTCAATGAATGACCTATGAAGTCAACGTTGTCGGTCCCCAAAATGCACTTGCTGGGTCTCACGGTCAGATTAGCTTTTGTCAGGCGGGAAAACAGTTCCCTCAAAGTCTCCAGATGCTCCGCAAAGGTCTCCGTGTGGACTAGCAGATCATCCCAGTAGTACACAACATTCTTCATTCCTTTGAGCATTTTTCGCATTCCCCTCTTCAGGGTAGCACCACTGTTCACCATGCCAAAAGGCATCCGCAGGCACTCATACGTTCCGTCTGGAGTTGCAAAGGCGGTCTTTGGTATGTCCTCTTCGCGCACAGGAATCTGCCAATATCCCTTGCTGAGATCGATCTTTGAGAAGATCTTACTGCCAGTCAACCGTCGGAACAGATCAGCCGCTGTCGGCATTGGTTCAGGGTCAAACACGGTGATCTTATTCACTTTCCTGAAGTCAATGCATACCCTGTTTGTACCGTCTTTCTTCTTGACAACAACAACGGGAGATGAGTAAGGGGATGATGACTCACGGATGACCCCCATCTTCAACATGCTGTCGATGTCCTTCTTCAAGGATTCCCGAGCCTGAAACGGGATAGGGTATGGTTTTGAGCGAACAGGAACGTCAGATGTGAGGTGGACTTCATGTTCGACCAAGGACGTAGAGCCTGGAACATCAGAGAACCTATGGGTGAAGTCGCCCATAAAATCATGCAGCTCCTTCTGCTGATCTTCTGTCAGGTCAGGTCCTAGCTTGACGTCATCCACTCCCTCTTTCTTGTGGAGGTCTCCCAACTCCAGTAGTTCCTCACCGTCGAACTCGTCTAGTTCTTCCACAATTGCTGCGACCTGTACTGCTTCCGGAGGTCTCTCCACATACAGTTTCAGGAGGTTAGCGTGGTAGGTCTTGGACTTCTTGCCGACATTCACCTTGTAGTCGTTGATCCCTACCACGGCCTCAACCTCATATGTGCCTTTCCACTGCATCAGTAGTTTGTTGTGATCAGTGGGAAGCAGTATCAGCACTTAGTTACCTGGTGTAAACTTCCTGTTTACGGCTTTGCGGTCGTAGTAGTGCTTTCCGCTATCCTGAGACTTTCTCAAGTTTTCTCTCGCAATCTCGAGAGTCTCCTCCAGTTTCTCTCGCAACTCAAACACGTACTGGTAACTGTTCTTCACTTCAGGTGTGTCCACATCTTTCGTCCACAATTCCTTTAGTATCTGCATCGGGCCTCTCACGGTCCGCCCGTACATCAGCTCGAACGGGGAGAATCCAGTGGACTCTTGTGGCACCTCCCTGTATGCAAACAGCAAGGCATTGATGTAGCGATGCCACTGCCTTGGCTGCTCACTGCATAGTTTCTTCAGCGTGGACTTCAGCGTCGCATTGAATTTTTCGACCAGCCCATTGCACATCGGGTGATAGGGTGTCGTAGTCAAGTGACGAATGCTCAGCAGCCTGTTGACCTCTTCCATGCATTCAGAGACAAACTGTGTCCCCAGGTCTGTGAGGATCTCTTCAGGAACCCCAATTCTGCTGAAAATGTCCACAAGTGCCTCGGCAACAGTCTCGGTGTCAATTTTCTTCAGAGGCACGGCTTCTGGGTACCTGGTTGCATAGTCTACCAGGGTCAGTACCCAACGATGACCCGCTTCACTTGGCGGTTTGATCTCGCCGATGAGGTCAATGGCCACCCTCTTGAAAGGTCGGTCGATCAAAGGCATCTTCTGCAACGGTACTTTCGGGACCCTTCCTCGAGGTATGGTTTTCTGGCAAATATCGCACGATCGGCAGAATCGAGTCACATCTGCATGCAGTCCTGGCCAGTAAAACGCAGCCTGGATTCTGTCCGATGTCTTCTTGACACCCAGGTGACCTCCCATAATAGAGTCGTGGGCCACCTCCATCACCTGGCGCCTAAGTGGTTGAGGCACCATAACTTGACGTAATGGCTTCCCACCCTTGACTCTCGCGTGCTGGAACACTCTGTACAGAATCTTGGCCTTCACTTCAAATTGCACAGTGCCTTCGCCCTTAGTCATCTCCTTGACAGGACGACTCCTGTACTTTGTTAAAGTCGAATCAGCTTCCTGTAGCTGAATCAGCCGATCCCTGTCCACGACAGCAGTTGCAGAACTGTTGGTGACCCTGAGTGGCGTAGTTGTTTTGTCCTTCTTCGCCTGGGCTCTGGTCGTCACAGCGCTTACAACCTGCGGCTGGTCGCGGCGATGCACAGTTGCTCTGTCATCTCGTAACAGTTCGCTGATATCTTCATTCGCGAATGGCAGTGGGTCTTCCTCCTCAACAGCAGGCTGAGCTGCGCCCATTCTCCATTCGACATCAGGGTCATCAGGACGTCTCGCACCCCCAATGTTCCCAATTAATAGATCGTACAAGGGCTTCTTCTGGCAGACGGCCTCAACTTCTCCGGTGAAGTATGGAGTATCGATCTGGATTTTTACCACTGGTGCCTTCACGCATTTGCTGTCAGCCATGAGCGTCCACTTGAAGTCACCAGTGAACTTCTCTGTTGGCACCAGATCCTCTTTGACAATGACTCCATTGCAGCCCGAATCTCTGAGAACAGTCACTTCCTGCTTCTCAACAAATCCCTTCGACACGGGCATGTTCGACACTGACACAGCTGCGCTGGCGACGACAGAGATTGACCTGCCATTGGCGAGTAGAAGCTGGCCATCAGATATACATTCTTCCACGTCCGATGGTGTAGCCACTTGCTCGGCAGCCCTTGGAAGTATGACGCTGCTCGCACATACTTGTTGGTTCGAGCCACTCGTTTGCCTCTTGTTGTCGTAATATCTCCGTCGATGTTCTTGCGCTTTGTCATTGACATGTCCGTTATTTTTCTTTTGGGGACAGTTGGCGACTCGGTGACCCTTGGCATTGCAATGGAAACACGTTATGTTCTGCCCTTCATTGGATGATGGTGCGGACTCAGTTTGTCCCTTGGCAGGTTGGTTTCCCTGGTTCCCGCTCTTCTGGAAAGGTTTTGATGACTTTGACGTCCCCAGGGTCCTTCCATGAGCAATGAGATAACGCTCAGCAGCATCAGTAATGTCCTTCAAACCCCGCAGTTTTTGCTCTTCCAAGCGGGTCGCCAGGTCCTTCGGGCAGGCATTAAGGAACTGCTCCTTCACGATCAAGTCCCGCAGACTCTCGTATGACTGCTCTTCACCTGATAACTCCACCCACTTCTGCAGGTATGACGACAGGCGCTCCACAAACTGGCTCGGTGTCTCTCCAGACAATGGCTGGCATTCGCGGAAGCGTTGACGGTAGCCCCTTTCAGTGAAGTTGTAGCAACGCAACAGAGCTTCCTTCAGTACATCATAGTCTCTGGCGTCATCATTTGAGAGTCTAGTATAGACCTCAAGTGCTGCCCCAGTCGTCGCGCTGCCATCTAGCACTCTCAGCGAACCTCTCGAATCTTGCAAGGTAGCAGTCGATCTGGTCCTTCCCGTCAGCGAATGCTGGAAGTTTCGGTGCCCTGTGTAGCATTTGCTGCTGGTTATCTCTTTGGCGTGGTGCCTCGTGCTCATTTTGAACACGCACCATTTCTGTCTGAAGCTCTAAGCGCTTGGTCTCCATTTCTATCTGGAGCTCTAAGCGTTTCAGCTCCATTTGCTTTTCTTCACGCTGCGCTTGTCTTTCTTCACGCTGTGCTTCTCTTTCTTCACGCTCACGCTGCGCTTGTCTTTCTTTATCTTCACGCTGCGCTTGTCTTTCTTCACGCTCACGCTGCGCTTGTCTTTCTTTTTCTTCTCGCTCACGCTGCGCTTGTCTTTCTTCACGCTGCGCCAGCAGTCGTGTCTGGGACTCGACGAACTCCGTCAACTGCTTGCCTTTTAGTCCCAGTTCAATTCCTTTTCCCCAGAACTCAGCCATTCTGGTCTTTTCCGGTGCGTTCGTCTGTATTCTTTCACAGCCCCGAACGTAGACGAATGTAGTCTTCTAAAAGAACACAGTCTCTACTGCACCTCCGATGCTTCTCTCGTCGCTGTTCACCTTCGTAGACGCAGGCTGCCACCCTCCTCGTCTAACGTGACGGCGCACTCTGCTCACGATACGTACACGACGTACCCCAGTCGTATTTCGTAGTATTAATGCACTAGCTCCGCGACGAAGTCCGTCTCGTCCAAACGGTAGCTTACCTCTGTAATCCCGATACACTCCGGCGTCGCTCACCGTACCGAGCTGCGGCGATTACCAAACTCTTCACCAGTCACACCGAATCCACGGTTCCGTAGTCTCAATACTGATCCCTCAGGATACACCCGATTGATGGCTACCTCCTGTGACTGTCTTGACACTGGTCCTTGTTACTGGAAAACCCTTGGCGTTAAACGTAGATCCTTGGCTTGGCCCCCAATTGTTACACGACACTTGAGATTGCCACAAGTTCTCAAACGTCGTATAGTTGTGTTCTTTTATTCTACGTCGCCCGTCTTCGCAGCAACAGAAAACAACTCGTCAAATTGAGTTCGAGGATTTATTCAGCATTCAATACATACAACTGCACAACGTAGCAGAACCCAAATAGAAGCTTTTTTAACATTCAAATCGCGCTGGCATATATAGTAAATACTCAATCTCGAGAATATTCCAGACCGAACACGATACAACTACATTATACGAGCCGTGCATGGACTAAACTAGCGACATTCTCTATGACGTACATCAAAAAGCGCCGACGCACTTAATCCGAACGAACGCCACGAACTCACGACTAAAACAGCATGGTAAACAACTTGTTTTGACAGGACTAGAAAGTTCACCTGCATTCTCGTCCAAGCATAAATATTGTGTTTACAAAATATAATATCGGTACTTTCCCACAAAATACAAATAAGTCAACTACATGCAACACACAAAACTGAACCAAAGCTCAGCAACGGTAGCGTTTCCTAACACACTGTCACAAACATGTGAAGAGAGAGGATGGATACACCTCCCCTACAATAGAAAAGGGCACCACCTCCCACTTCCCCCGAGACCCATGAGCCTGTTGCGTCGCTTGCCCACGGTCAGCAGCCGCATCTACTGGGACAAGGTAGTCTGTCAGTGTGGCAAGACTGGACACCTCACACACGTGTTTGAAGGTTGTGACACTCTCAAGGAAGAGATGTCTAGTCTCATCCGCTACAGAAGGGAGAATGCTCTCAGTCTGGGAGACTTTCTCCGCCCACACCCATCACTCGGAGAGAAACCGATGATGGTCTTGGTCACCAATCTGTTCACCTCAACTGTTGCGAGCTGGTTCTAGTGTGCTTGCAGCAGACCCAGCACAGCACAGATCCACCGTTCTTTTATTCACAGTTATGATAAAGACATTGTTCTAAGGTCAAAACAAGTCGAAATTTTGGCGCTGTGAGCTCTTTCTGGCCTGCTTCTGTTGCCGCAGCATGCGTTTGGTCTGTCTGATGTCATCCTGCAAATTAAAGAAAAACATTGTATTTATTTTCGTCCTGTGATGTTTTTAATCATGTACTTTGTTGTTTGTTTGTTTGTTGTTTCTTGCTGTTGATGTTGTTGTTGATGATGTTGTTATTGTTGTTGGAGGTGGTGGTGTATATGTGTGTTGGTGTGTATGCGCGCGTGTGCGTGTATGCGCGCGCGTGTGTGTGTGTGTGTGTGTGTGTTTCGGGAGGGGGGGGGGGGGTTGCGAAAACGTGTTATACACAGAAATCACGCATTGATACCAGAATAGTAACAGGTTAATCAATGTCACAAAAACAAAAGCTTGCAATACATTGTACCTTTAAGACAATCTGAGACGTACATTTTATCAGACTCATTTTGAATTGCTGCGGGGTTGTTTCTTTGGTTGTTCTAGTTCTTACTTTTGTCTTCTACTTTATTTTCTCATCTTCTTTTTCTTATTTTTGTTGCGACGGCTGTTTCATCGACAGCTGACCCCCCCAAACACACACACACACACACACACCACACCACCCGCCGAGTCTACCTCAATCGCACTAGGTAAAAAAAACCCATTAGTTTCAGAAATACATCGTTTCGCAAGTTCAGTAGGCTATTAATCAAGCTTAATGAAAAAGCTTCTTAACATCTTCACAGGTCAGGATGACCTTCAACATGAACTTTTCTCTGCGTCAAACAACAATCAAGAATTAAAGAAGAAGACGAAGAAGACGAAGAAGAACAAAAAGTACAACAAGAAGAAAGACAAATTAAGGCACGCGAGAAGGGTAAAACGGGATCGAGCTATCCTAGTAAGTTGTCTGGATACGAGAAGATCGCATTACCCAAACGACTTCCCGCCCTGACATATAATATTCCACGCCATAGGAGGGGTAGGTCGCATTAAACATTTATCCAATCACATCCGTCTTCCGTAATGGCGAAGAATCTTGACGCAACATGTTCCTTTCTTTTGTGGTGTCAGTCAAGTCAACACTGAAGTGCAGCTTTCAAATCAAAGAGAAAAGTTCAAATGAAAGTAAACCTGGGAGTGTTTGTCCGTCGTTTATAACTACACTGTGCTTCACTGCTTCCTTGTTGGTTCGTTTTCCAGTCAAACACAGTTTGATTTGTTCATATTAAATCTGAACTAAGACCCAAGGATCAAATGACCGTCCGTGGTTCATAACTACATTCTGCTTTGATTGCTTACTGGGTAGTTTGCTTTTCACGTGTGTTCACACAAAGACTGCGGATTAAATGACAAGACAAGCACGTCCAGACGAGGAGAACGGAAAGACAGAGAACACGAGACAGACAGGCGGGCAAGCTCTTTACACAAACACATGATTCCAAAAGCCAGTACAACTGAAGAGTCCTGTTCAGACAACATAAAAGAACGAGTTTAACCATGACGGATTCCGTGTGTGAAAGCTCTTTACAAAAGCCATGAAGAGTCATGTTCAGACCAAAACGATCAAACAAAATCTCGCTTGCAAGGCCAAAGTTTTTTTTGTCTTCTGACATCTTTGTCAATATGCAATGAAGAAATTCCACTCCTGTGCACAAAGAGCAGCCAGGCTGCACTGTTAAAGGCACACTCCTTCTCGTGAAAACAGCTCGACTGACCATCTCAAATCTAGCCAGGCTGCACTGTTAAAGGCACACTCCTTCTCGTGAAAACAGCTCGACCAACCATCTCAAATCTAGCCAGGCTTTTACATCGGGGAAGACCATATAATTGGTAACATACCAACAATCAACACCCTGACTGATGCTTGTTAGGGTGAGTTGAGATTTGTGTATGAACTAATTTCTTTAACACAAATAGTGTCAAGAAATATTGATACATTCGTCACGATTTCATAAAAAAATCTAAATAATTCTGCTGAAATTTCCGTGAACAATTAACAGACGTAAAAGCTGTTGGAAGAAAACAAGAGCGAAAACGTGTGGCCGGATATGCATAACAAAACTCCGAATCCTTGCACAGCCAATCGCTGTATTGTGTGTAAAACAGTCTCCAAATATGGTTTAACTATAACCACAAACACAGTTAGGCAACTAGAGCTAATCCTTCAAGCATCAAACGCAGCAGTGAGTGCACGAAGTTCTCCCCAACATGGCCTCTATGGCTTCCCATATAAAATAACCATACAAATGTCTTTCGTGCATGCAATGTGGCCATCAACTTTGGCAGAATCTCCAAGCATGGTCACCGGAGTCTAAAGCAGCAAGAGAACGACTGTGGGGCCCTTAAAATATAGATTCATAAGCTCTTAACGACCGTTCGAGAAGACCTTTAAACAGAGTTTTAACTTATTTGTGTGAGGACCTATAAATACAGATTTGTCAACTCTCATCGACCTAACAAGATAACGGCAATGAAAAGGTACTCACCAAAACACGAACAATAAAAACACGAATAAGGACAGCCCAGGTGAAAAAGTACCACATAGTATACTATAGTATAATGTACCGTGTACTATAGTACCATTTTCAATGTACTATAGTCTACTATAGTAATTGTACCATGTACTATAGTATCATATGGCCACTAGTTCCCAATTCCAGTGGGGGAGCTTGTTTATTTTATCTTGTCAGCGAGCCGCGCGGTGATAAATCCCAGCCGCGTAAACATTGCAGCCAAGGCAAGAAGAAGGGGGAAACTCGGGGACTTTTTCTACATTTATAAAGGGTAGGGGGAAGCAGACGACAAAATGTACGCCATCTTGTTATTCAGTTGCCAGGTTGGAAACCTAAAAGTTTGGACTCGATTTGCTTGTTTTTTCATTATATTGATATGTACAATTATTCATATTGCAAAGTATAACATACTACAATCCCTTCAAGCTAAAAATGTAGTGTAAAACTGAAGGAACTTGTACTACAGCACTACAAACACAAATTCAGTATAGTTAGAGAGTATTTTACCTGCGTTTGGATTATGATGTTGTTGTTGCAACATTTAAAGCGTGTTCGATGTTTCTGACGGAATCATTAGCGTTTGAAAACAAAAAAGCCTCGGTTTACCAAACCTTTCAGAAAAATGGCTTAGAAAACGAGGATAGTGTATTTTTTGCAAATTTACTGAGACTATTTCATTACGACAACGACCGGTATCGGACATTCGCTTTGAGGCAAACAAATTCACTCGTTGCCGCCAACTTCATGCATGGCTTTCCACCCTCCTCAGCCAAGCTAGTGTGCATAGGCACACGCAACACACACCACTTCGTAACACACTTCGCGGCTGTATAAAAGTGCATATATTTGCCTGGAGATAATGAATTACCAAACATCACAAAAAACAAGTTTAGAAACGCTGCTAGCATGAGCAGGTTCTAGAGGGTTAACAGTTTTAAGTTCTGCAGTAGTAATTAAGTCGCCAAACAAAGAGTTTTAAGCTGGGGGGGGGGGGGGGGATGTTACACTGGTACGAAACCTGTGAGTGTATGAGTAAAGACGAGCGCACAGACAACATAATATTAATGAATTCGATTTTATTTCAATTAAAAAAAAGTCTTAAGATGAGGGGCCTGTTAGATTTTAACCCATCTTGTTTCTGCCAAGGCCTAGTGTAACATAAACGCAGCGCGCCGACGGTCGGTGGGGGGGTGGGGGCTTGCCGCTATCGGGTTGTCCAAGACGCATGCCGCGAAAAGATTCCAGGCCCCGATAAGAGTAACAGACCACTTTGTTTATAATAGTGAATTTGGCTCCTCAAGAAGAAGTTATCGCCATATGACATTTCATATTACTATAGTATACTATAGTAAATGTACCATGTACTGTAGTACATACTGTAGTACATGGTACTGTGTACTATGGTACTTTTCTTGAATGTACCATGTACTACAGTAGTATTATAGTACCTAGTACTTTGTACTATGGTACTTTTTAGTGAATGTACCATGTACTATAGTTTTACTGTAGTACCTATATTTCTTTGTACTATGTTACTTTGGTCTGTAGTACTCCTGTATAGCATACTGTGGTACAAGTACCAAAGAAGCGTAGCAAATACTAGCATGTTTGTATTACTTTTAATCATTTTTAAAACAACTTTTTCAGGTATTAGGTAAATAAAAGAAAACATGTTCCATCAGATATTTTCATGCAAGTTTATGTTTACTCTGTGTTTTAGACCCTTTGTGTGTGTGTGTGTGTGTAAATTGAACTCTTTGTTTCGGATGACACAAGACATTTTTTTACATTTTCCAATTGCAAGTAAAAATTGATATAAATTCCTGTTGAGATAGTTTGTACACACACACAAACACACACACACACACACACACACACACACACACACACACACACACACACACACACAATCTCTCTCAATCGTACAAATTAAAAGAGTAGAAGTTCTTTTCTGCTTCCCCACAAGATTGTATTGAACTGGCATTGTTAAAATTACATTCTTTGTTTAGAAATTATGTTCAAAACAATAATATTTTCAAAACATGATTCTTGTTCTCCTCTGAACATCATAATTATGTAACGAAATCGCCTTACATTAAAGTGACTTTAACACTGAAATTCAATATGTATTAGAGAAAATAACACCGATTAAAGATCATTTCCCTATAATGTTAACGATTCACAAAGAAAGAACATGTATGGCCATTAGTAAATGACAAATGATGCATGAAAGTTGAAACATATTGAAAATAAGAAACATACCAACCCAAATGGCAGATTATTTAAAAGAAATGACAAAATGTGATTGTGAAGAAACCGACATTTTCTCCGTGTACACTTTGCACAATAACAGTTAGTAATTAATCACCATTTCTAATGTGATAAATGACAATAATCATGTGGATTGTTTTTGATAAATGATTCCTTACAGTTACACTTGTTAAAATATTATTCAACACACACAAAAATACAAAAGTCATGTTAGTTATGAGATAAATACACATATACAATTACCACCATTTCCTCTCTAAACAGATATGTTGTACTTGTTAAAACAAAGCAAAAGTAACATTATGAATAAAGCATGTCAATGAAATGATTAATATGGTGATTGTATTTTTATTTTAGTCGACTATGATTGGCATTATTATCACAGAGACCATAAAACAAGACTTAAAAAAAAAAAAATCAAGTCTGACAAGATGGGGGTGATTAACTAATATTCCACAGCCTTTCGAAAACTGTAAGATTTAATATCAGCCACAATGGAAAATTGAGAGAGAGAAAAAGAGATATAGAGGAAATCTGGCATTTATGATAAGTTAATGAAAGGAGAAGGAATTTGTATTGCATTATTTCAAGTCCTATCCTAATGTGCTATTTTTTAGAAGCATACAATAATTTACCGCAATTATTTAAAGCAGGTACAAAAGCATTATTTTATTTGTGAGTTTAAAAAAAAAGAGGAACCTGAGGAGCAATCTAGCTTGACTAAATCTTGGTAGCCGTAGGTTGCATCTGCTACCTAGCACAGATGTGACCTTGAAAATGAACAAAAAGGTATGTAATGTAAATTGTATGTTTTTGACATTAGACGCAGATAATTTACCCGAGTTAAAACAGAACAGGATCACACTTTGTCCTTGAAACTTAACATGGGTTGAGTCAGTAGACTTTTACCATACCTCGAGGTATATTAACCCCAATAGTAATTGAATCAAATATTTTAATTCATAAAAACAATTTAAATATCAACGTTCTACTTTTGCCATTTTACTACCTTAACATACACTACTAAATCATATCACAGATTCCTTAATTGATGAAAACATAAAACGAAAGAGCTGATCGATATAGCCCCTTATGTGCACATTATGTGTATCATATGAAGATGTGTCAAAGTAGAAAGAAAAGGTATGTCTCGGTCTGTCTGTTTCTATGATTCACTCACTCACACACACACACCCTCCATGAACTCCACATACCATCAGCTAAAAAATAAAAACAAAACAATTCAACAATTTATAAAGTTCTAACATTTCAAGGTAAGAGCATGTTTGCTGATTTTTCTCTCCTTTGTGGATAGGTTTTGATACCAACAACAGTGACTTGGAACACTACTCATTGAACACACAAATTAGTAAATGTTTTTGTGGGTGTGCATGAAAACACACACACACACACACACACACTCCACCCCCACTACAGTCACAGCCTTCAGAATTTTATTTATATCTTTCTTTCTTTATTTGGTGTTTAACGTCGTTTTCAACCACGAAGGTTATATCGCGACGGGGAAGGGGGGGAGATGGGATAGAGCCACTTGTCAATTGTTTCTTGTTCACAAAAGCACTAATCAAAAATTTGCTCCAGGGGCTTGCAACGTAGCACAATGTATTACCTTACTGGGATTTTGTTTATATGATTGGGAGAAGATTAACAACATATTTTACATTATCTCTACTGCTAATGAACACACATTTATTTTTAACATCTGTAGCTTTACACATTCTCAAGTGCCTTCTCTCATGAAAAGACAGGAAAAAGTCTGTTGTGTCAACATGGTTAGAGAAATTATCAAGCTGTAGTACAGCTGGCACTAGACTATAGTAAACAATCATTAAATCCTGTTGACCATCATCGTTTATGTCAATTTGAATTATCATAGAATGGATTGCACCTTTTTCTCCTGTGTTTGTTGAAAAATAAGAATTACATCGTTTAAAATCAGTGGAATAAATCAAAGTTGTGTAAAGTAAGTTATTGATGATGCATCTTGAAATATCTAAGAAGTAATTTTGAGTGGGCCCATACACATGCTGTTCTTGTTCTGTTAGGGATCTATAGGATGCGGCTTTACTTAGAATAATTATTTTTTCAGTCAGGTGATACGAACACTTAGTTTTGGTACATTTGCCAGTGAGGGTCTTCCACGTACTAGTTATATCCTCATTACAACTTTTGACCCAAAGGTTTAATTTTTTCATGATCAAAAAGCGCTGAGCAATTTGCATTGGCACAGCTCTCGTTCCGTTAAACAAATGAAACAATCTTCCAATAGCATCTTCAAACATAAAAGAGAAAAATCCACAAAGCGGACCCCAATCATGAACAGCTCCGAGCAAATGTATCAAAATATAGACATTGTACGACACATGAACGACACCGTACAGACGAGGCACCTGCTGTACGAAAGAAACAAGCCAAAGCTTAGTGGTGTTAATGTCCTCTATGGAAACAGAATTTTGCAACAGCAAATGAATGGAACACACAAACAACATCCAGTGTTTCCAGAGTCGTGTTGGCAGAACTCCCTTCAGGAGAACAGGAGAGAGAAACAACCATGCTCTCCATTCGCATGCTTTCCAGTGCAAGCGATCAGAAAGTTTCCGTGGTACCCTACCAATTTCATCTGGAGTTTTCAAGTCAATCAACTCATCATCAATGGATTGTTGTGCTGCCTCAGGTATGTGAAGTTCTTCCGCGGTTATTCTGCCCATCACACCACAAGCCAGTCATCTGTTTTGTCACACCCAGACACACACTATGCATGTACTCAGGAGGCACACCTTTCACAATATCAAACCCAGGGAGCAGTATCAAAGGAGAGGGGCCTTTCACACCACACACACTGTCTTCAGTACTGTCAAGAACTGTCTCTACGTGTTGCATGGTTTCCTGGTGTGTGCGTTCATCAAAGGTGTTGGCAGGTGTGATGGGATAGACACGTGCATGACCGCGCCCATCACCTGGGTGTGTGCAGTAGCCACAGCCATGTCGACCATTGAACTGCTTGAAGTTTTGCAGCATAGCTCTGGGTACTGCATCACATACACAGATTGCTGCAAACACATTGGATGAATGCACAACACCATGTTGATTGTTTGTGTGCTGAGTTGTTGCGTTTGATCGATGAAAGGTTTAAGAAATGTGTCCATGCGTGGTTTATTCTTGCTGAACCAGAGTGTGTGCAATATTACATGTTCCTGCCTGTCTGCGTGTGGAAGTTCATTGATTGTGCACATAAGGGGCCATATACAGACACAGCAGACGAAGAAACAAGAAGGGCAAAGCCCATACGACTCACATGCTTGACCTTGACCTTTACATGACCTTAACTGAACCTAGCAATGACATCATACCCTAAGAACTGCTTTACACATTTTTCCTACCAAAATACATGTGACCTTGACCCAAGGTCATCCAAGGTCATGCAACACAAAGCTGTTAATTCAAGACATAGGAAGTACAATGGTGCTTATTGGCTCTTTCTACCATGAGATATGGTCACTTTTAGTGGTTCACTACCTTATTTTGGTCACATTTCATAAGGGTCAAAGTGACCTTGACCTCGATCATGTGACCAAATGTGTCTCATGATGAAAGCATAACATGTGCCCCACATAATTTTTAAGTTTGAAACAGTTATCTTCCATAGTTCAGGGTCAAGGTCACTTCAAAATATGTATACAATCCAACTTTGAAGAGCTCCTGTGACCTTGACCTTGAAGCAAGGTAAACCAAACTGGCATCAAAAGATGGGGCTTACTTTGCCCTATATATCATATTTGGTGAGGTATTGAATCTCAAAAACTTCAGAGAAAATGGGAAAAATGGGAAAAATAGCTGTTTTTTAGGCAACATTTATGGCCCCTGCGACCTTGACCTTGAAGCAAGGTCAAGATGCTATGTATGTTTTTTGGGGCCTTGTCATCATACACCATCTTGCCAAATTTGGTACTGATAGACTGAATAGTGTCCAAGAAATATCCAACGTTAAAGTTTTCCGGACGGACGGACGACTCGGGTGAGTACATAGACTCACTTTTGCTTCGCATGTGAGTCAAAAACTGGAGCTCCATCTGCAAAGAACTGAAGGGTGATGCTGTCTGCATCTTGGCAAACATTTGCTGTTCTCCCAACAGAGTACATCTCCCCCTCCCTGTTTTGTATGCTGTGCATGATTTTTTTCTGTAAGTTTTCACCTGAAAGTATGGCCGAAATTTGATCTCTCATTGGGAGAACAACAAAAAAGGAAGAAGAGTTCTTGCACTCTTTCAATGTTGTGAACTGGTGACACTCGCATCTTGAACACAAGGCCAGTACTCACACCGGTGACACTGTGACGGTTCCCCTACGCTTTGTATTCGGTGCCCTGACCCTTTGTGTTCGGTTCCCACTCGGTTCCCACACGCCAAAATTCGCGGACAAAACATCCATTTATGGTAGTATTACGCAATGTTGCTCTCTGAGAATGGTCTTGTTAGATCTGTGAGTGTTTACACTACATGCCTAGGTGCTGTTGGATTGAAGGTTTTTGATATTTTAGCCGTTATTAGGTAGAATGCCTTCCACTTTACTGCAAAACTGCATAATTCGTAGCATCGGCAAGAAATATCCTACCAAAAAATGCCTGCTTGGAACTGTCGTTGGTCCAGCAAAAAGTTCAACATGTCTGTAGCAGACAGCCCAAGTTTCAAGATTGTAGGGCCATCCAAACAGCCGTAATAATAAAAACAACAAAAGTAGTCAGTGAAATTGGCTGTGTTCGGTCCCCCCACACTTTTGTGACGTAGGCGTGACGGTTCCCATAATTCATTGTGTCGGTCCCCACTTTCTGTGTCGGACCCCACTTTCGACATAATTTCTCTGTGACGGACCCCACAACCAGCCTATTTTGTGTCGGTCCCCACACCTTCTTGGATTTATGACTTGCCGGTTACTTGTATCATTGTATTCATTGAATCTAATTGTCTCGGAGTTATTTTTCAGCAAAAACCGACAAGGCAGCACCTTTTGTGATACCAAGTAAGTCAGATGACATCAGTATGTGTGTGTGTGTGTGTGTGTGTGTGTGTGTGTGTGTGTGTGTGTGTGTGTGTGTGTGTGTGAGAGAGAGAGATAGAGAGAGAGAGAGAGAGAGAGAGAGAGAGAGAGAGAGAGAGAGAGAGAGAGAGAGAGAGATTGACACCTTTCCAGATCACTCCGGTTATGCGACACTACCGCGAGCGTCACTACCGCGTGTCACACTACGGCGAGTACGACACTACCGCGTGTAACACTACCGCGTGTCACACTACCGCGAGTACGACACTACCGCGAGTATAACACTGCCGCGTGTCACACTACCGCGCGTACCACAACCGCGAGTACCATAACCGTAGAGAGAACGCATGCAAACTTACTTCTTGTGAGTTTGTGTTCTAACGGCTTTGATTGGAAGCAACCCATTCTATATGTATTCTGATAGTGTGTTCTGATCGTTTTGAGTTCTTGGTTAGCATGACAAATATTGAATTAGTGTTCAGAGAACAGACCAGGCCTTTTTGTTTTATATTTCAAGGAAACATTTCAACCTTTGCCTTCAGCCATGGAAGTCATAAAATGACACGCGGTAATGTTATACTCGCGGTAGTGTGACACGCGGTAGTGTTATACTCGCGGTAGTGTCGTACTCGCGGTAGTGTCGTACTCGCGGTAAGTTCTGTTTCCGTACCCGCGACAGCGGCAGCGACAAAAGAAAACGCGCGCAAACGCGTGACGTGTTTCCGTACTTGCGTTTTAAACATGCGGTAAAATCTGTAAACTCCCGCGTTGCCGCGCGACAACGCGAAAAAATCGCTCCAGGACCCTTTCAAAAAAATCGCGTCGCTTGCCGCTTGTCGCGCCGCTAACGCGTCGCGCGTGTGGAAACACTCCTGGTCATTTTCTATGTGCTTGATTTTCGTCGCACCGCTGGAAAAACGCTGTCGCGGGTACGGAAACACAACTTTAGTGTGAGACGCGGTAGTGGTACTCGCGGTAGTGATAGTGGGGCTCCTATGTTGCAAAATCATTCAAATCATGCAACAAACACCAAATTAAGCAAATATGAAGAGTTTTATGTGCTTAACAAAACCTGATACAGAGCCATCGCGAAAAATAAAAAATGGGTAGTTTTTAAACAATTTTTCAAAATGGCCGCCAGTGTAAACGGTTGGGTATGTTAGGCATATTTCACTTCATGTGATTAACAGCAAATTTGGCGTAAATGTACATTTGCTTTTGCTTAACAAAACCTGATACAGAGCCACAGTGAAAAAATTAAGAAATCAGTAGTTTTTTTACAATTTTCAAAATGGCCGCCAATAAAAGGGTATTTAGGCATTTTTGATGCTACAAGACATTCTCTTGCAATAGAAACTAACACAAACACATTTTTAAACAAAGCAATACATGTATTGTTGGTGCAGAGAATGATTGGACGGTTTGGGTGGCAGGGTTGAAGAATTTGTGGATTACCTAAACTGTGCAAAAATAAATATATTGCACCAATTTTCATACCAAAACGAAAACATTCATTCCTGTGCTGTTATATTCAATGTATGCTATTGAGGGCACTCAACTTGGCTAACTGGAACACTTTTAAGATAAAAGGTGGCCTTTACATGGGTTATTTGACCGCCGCCCAAATAAGGGTACCCCCAAAATAAAACTGATAAAAATGTAATGTATCAACTCAAAAGTCGACTAAAATTCATAATCGCTGTATTTCGAAAACGTTGTTTGTTCTCATGTGTTTACACAACTAGCACATTCCGGCAAGTGTCTATACTCAAAAGAAACTTTGGCAGTACTTGAAACAACCATCTGTCATATATACATGCGAAGTCAAAAATATGTGGGATGTAAGTCAACAAACCTGTGGCAGTTTTTAAAATATTATTTCGTGAAGATTTGAAAGTGTACTCAAACGGTTGAACTACGCCTCGTGCGTAGACACACATTCCTGAAAGTTTCAACGCAACCCACTTGGTCATTGCTAAAATACATGGATTTTAGTTGACTTGGGTATCCCTCAAATTTGACACATAAACATCTCATCCTTGAGATCGACACATACATCAGTAGGTACAATGGTACAACACTAGAAATATGCAAGATGGCGAAATAAAACAACCTGTTCTGGATGGATAATCAAGTTGACTTTCTCTTCGTATACAACAGTGACCCAGTTGTGCCTCAGGAATTGTCGTCGGCTTTTTAAAAGGTACCCGAAGTTTTTGTCACATCTCTTTGTCACGTCAAGGGTATCCTTATTTTGACGGCGTAAATGATGATGTTAAAAAAAAATGTGCCAGATAGCGAAGATGCGAGCCTTTAATGGCATAGACAGTTTGAATAAAATGACACAGGAATAAAAGTTTGAGTTGGGGTATGAAAATGGGTGCAATAATATTTTTGCACAGTTTAGATGCTGACAGTTTTCACAGGCATGCAAGCACATTTGCAGAGAGCTGTGCTCTGCAGTCCTTCTTAGCAGCATTTGCAGCGTTTTGTTGTACAGCTCTTCTTGCAGGCACACCTCATGAGTTCTGGGCACACGCTGGATACCTCTTGAAAGCTCGTCCAGAATGACTCCCACTTTCCAGCCTTGAACTGCCAGCCCACAGAGTTTGGAAGTCTAATAGGTAGATGGCTCTTCTCAATCTCATGTCCTGCAGCAGCACCTCACTTGTAAGGGGATTATGGTCAATTTGGCAGCTCTTTTTACTGAAGAGGTACCGTCTAGCACTGTTTACACCCAGTACGTTGCTGGTTTTGTCCTACAAATGTACACCAAAAAGCTCTTGTGCTGCCCTGTCAGTGGTACTCAGCTTACAAAGAGGAGCAGACAACCTGAAGAAAGTTTGAGTGACGTCTTCAAATGCTTGCCATACTTCCCATGGGCCAAGCCTTCTGATTCCCCAATACCATTGAAGAACGACATAGTGTCACAGCCTGTAAGGCTATGCAAAATGGGCAGACAGGGTGACTTCTCTTAGCCAATGGCTTTGGCAATGTGGCGATACACTTCACCAGCAGAAAAAAACGCAACACAGCTGGAATGAGAAGCAGACTGTCTGGCCTCCTCTACATCCATGGTGCAGGAAATCAGCCTGTGGTACCCTTCACACAAAAGATGAAAAGTGACATTTTTATTTGAATGTATTTGAATAATGTTTAATATCTCAGAGAGTCGGTCAAAGCCGGGTTAGCAAGTCTTCACACAACAGACCAAAATGAAAGAAAATTATATTTCATGAATTCGTATAATTCTTACTGTTTCAGGTTAAAAAACAAACAAACACAGTTTCCAGTGACCCAACTGATTCTGGAATCTTTCTGACCGCTACATTTATTCGCTTCAAACAGTCGCTAACAGAATGTTGACCATAGTGAGGGTTCGTACGTTAAACCCATCAAATTCACAGAGGTCGCTTACAAATGATGTGCAAACATGTTCCAATTAATACAAATAAAAAAATCTTACTGTTAAGATGTATTAGGTAACAAACCTTGATACAGTAGTACTAGTGAAATCGGCTCCCTTCTGTGGCACCGGAATAAATGCAGAACGCTTGTTCCCAGGAACCGGCATGTGGTGTAACTCTTGTATATATCCTGTAAAAATAAAATTCACACCAATGCACGGTCAACTTAAAATAAGCAAAAGGATGAGAAACAAGCAACAAACCAAAATTGTAAAACTCAAAGAGCGGTACCTCTTCATTTTTCAAAACCACTTATCTCATTTGATTAGCATACACTGTATGCTTTTGTCTGTTACCTACCGTCTTTGAAAGTTTGATCACAACACTGTAAAGACATGGGGAGTGGAGTGTTTTTATCTCCAGCTGGTCATCCTACTATCTGGCCTACCCTCGCTCAGTTTTTGACTCTACCCCTCCCCACCTTATGGAAGTCCTTAACGTAGGCAGGACTAATCATTTATCTTACCATGAACAATCTCTTTCTCCTCGCCTTTTATTCAAAGTTCGTTTAATCTGTTTAAAATCACCAGCGTGGCGATCATGATTTCCTTACTTGTAATCAACAGATAGATCTAGATCTATCAGCATCACAATCCAGCTTGATGAGCTATTGCAAGATTACTCTGCATTTCAGCGCTTCACCCGATGAATAACAGACCCCAGGGGAGAATTAAACAGTAAAATGATGTGACATTGGTGAATGGATGCGTATTCTTGAAAACTTACCTTCAGAAACGTTGTTTTCGCTCAAATCAAAACACGCAATGTTGCGGAGGCCGCCATCTTGAATTTTCATGCTGCGGATATATAAAATTCTAAAAACGATCAAATTAAATACCAGAACACAAAAATACCCATAAGAGTATTTATGTCATGCATGTGTTATCAGCAGACAACTTCTGGTGCATGGTAAACCATTGAATTTTACATTTGCTGAGTTGGGAATATTTACTGCTGAGCGCTTTTGGTACGAATTTCGTCTGCTGTAAATGCAGCCTTTTATTCCCTATCAAAGACCAAAAAAACGATTTCTGAAGTGGCTCTGTATCTGAAATCCCTTAAATAATTATAAGGAACAATACCACAAAGTATGATGTTTGTTGCAAGATGTGAATGATTTATGAGTGCGTCTGCAACATACGAGCCCCACTATGACGCTCGCGGTAGTGACCAGCACCCGATCACTCCACATAAACGCTGGTTCTGGTTGCATTGTGCCGCTGACATACAGCTAATAGGATTTTTACACCCCCGGTATAGGGGTGTGTATAGGTTTCACTCGATGTGTTTGTGTTCGCAAGTAGATCTCAAGAATGAACGGACCGATCGTCACCAAACTTGGTGAACAGGTTCTATACATTCCTGAGACGGTCCTTACAAAAATTGGGACCAGTCAAACACACGGTTAGGGAGTTATTGGTGGATTAAAATTATACAAGGCCTGGTATAGACGGACACCCCCGTTGGTCAAAGGGAAATAACCATTCTCACTCCCACCAACTGAGAAGGTTATTTCCCTTTGACGAGGGTGTAGTTCCTATCGGAGGAATTTCTTGTTTTAATCCTTTTGTGGTATTGCTGATGATGCTGAACATGTATTTTACTAGTTTACCAATATGTATCTTTGACCCTGATAGCCTACGAAAACGGAGCAATCATGGCCCAACATTGGCCCAATGCTGAATTTATTGGCGCGGTGTTGAGCCTTAGTCGGGCCGTTGTCGTAGGCTGTCAGGGTTTATGTAGCCTTGTTCCATTGTATTCTGACTGTCATAAAATAATTAATTTTAAGAGAAAGCAGTCATGAACACAAGGAGCTGGGAAAAGTTGCCTCTTACAACAAGCGTGGATAAAGACACATACTTGACACAGGCAAGTACTCTTTTTTTTTTTTCAATCACCACTAGAAGTCCCTGGGCAGCATTTTGCTCTGAAAACTGAATCTCACATACGACAGGTGGATCTTTTATTTTAAAAATGTGCCAAATTGCATATCTCCAAGGCCGTAAGACTGAGAGTAGATATTGGGAAGGCCAGTTCAAGAAGGTGTGGGTGGATCAACACATAATTTGCTGGTATACTGGGAACCGTCCCAGAGATAAATAATGTTATATATTATTTGTGGCATAAACTAATAAAGTTAGTCTCTCTCTCTCTCTCTCTCTCTCTCTCTCTCTCTCTCTCTCTCTCTCACACACACACACACACACACACACACATACTGATGTCATCTGACTTACTTGGTATCACAAAAGGTGCTGCCTTGCCGGTTTTTGCTGAAAAATAACTCCGAGACAATTAGATTCAATGAATACAATGATACAAGTAACCGGCAAGTCATAAATCCAAGAAGGTGTGGGGACCGACACAAAATAGGCTGGTTGTGGGGTCCGTCACAGAGAAATTAGGTCGAAAGTGGGGTCCGACACAGAAAGTGGGGACCGACACAATGAATTATGGGAACCGTCACGCCTACGTCACAAAAGTGTGGGGGGACCGAACACAGCCAATTTCACTGACTACTTTTGTTGTTTTTATTATTACGGCTGTTTGGATGGCCCTACAATCTTGAAACTTGGGCTGTCTGCTACAGACATGTTGAACTTTTTGCTGGACCAACGACAGTTCCAAGCAGGCATTTTTTGGTAGGATATTTCTTGCCGATGCTACGAATTATGCAGTTTTGCAGTAAAGTGGAAGGCATTCTACCTAATAACGGCTAAAATATCAAAAACCTTCAATCCAACAGCACCTAGGCATGTAGTGTAAACACTCACAGATCTAACAAGACCATTCTCAGAGAGCAACATTGCGTAATTCTACCATAAATGGATGTTTTGTCCGCGAATTTTGGCGTGTGGGAACCGAGTGGGAACCGAACACAAAGGGTCAGGGCACCGAACACAAAGCGTAGGGGAACCGTCACAGTGTCACCGGATCGATCCAAGGGGGGACAATCTCAGTCATCTCAAAGAGGGAAATCCAAACGCTATCAGCTTTGTTCGATTTTATGGGCTTGGACGATAGAGAAAAATAAGAAAAGCTAACAGTGGGGTAAACCTGGACGAAATTGCTATCAAGAACGCAGAATTGATTTTTTCTGAGTTTTTTTTTTTGCCGTAAGCGCCATGTTTATCGGAGCAGGAAACTCTTCCAGAGTGAGGCCCCTTTGTTGATGCATGTCAACATCAGATGTGCGAGACGCGAAATTTGCACCGCAAATTCAGTTTTAGCTCGACACGGGAGTGCACAATGGTAAGTCGTTGCTATTTTTCACTTTATTTGACATGTCTTGTGAGCAAAAGGTGTTGGTTACAGCTGTGCATGCTGTCAGTGTTCATTATTTGATTTCAATTACCCAGCACCGTCAGTTTTCCTTTGTCTTTGAGGCCGGTTGGAGAAGATCGATCGAACTTGTTTTAAGCTTTTCACTTTGCAGTATTGTTAGTCCCATCTAAAACTTTTAGAAGCTTGTGTTGAGGTTTGCACTCCTGCTTCGGCTACCAGTAAGTTCGTCACACGGTAGATTCGTCACCGGTCCCGGTAACTTCGCCACAGTAGTCCGAGCGCGGCTCTCTCTCTCTCTCTCTCTCTCTCCCACCTCCTTCCACCCCTCCCTCTGCTCACATTGAGTTTCTCTGCCTCCTTGACAGTGAGGTTGAAGTGTGCGAGTGTGTGTGTGTGTGTGTGTGCGATGGTGTGTGTGAGTGTTTGTGCGTGTGTGTGTGTGTTTTTGTGAGTGTGTGTGTATGTGCGATGGTGTGTGCGAGTGTTTGTCAGTGCGCCGTGTGTACGTGCGTGTGTGTGTCGTGTGTGTGCGTGCGTGCGTGTCCGAGTCATGGATGTGGGTGTGTACGTCTCTCTCTCTCTCTCTCTCTCTCTCTCTCTCTCTCTCTCACTACAGGCTGTTGAGAACGGCTCAATGAGCAGATCTCGGGTTTTAAAATAACAACGCTCGGACTGTGTCGTCTGAAAACTGCTCAGTTGAGAACTGCACAATGAGTAGATCTCGGGTTTTCAAATAACCTCTCTCTCTCTCCCTCTCTCTCTCCCTCTCTCTCTAAAAAATGTGAATCTTGAATCTCTCCCACGAATCAAACATCTGAAAGCATAAGCTCTTTAGCATAAACACCCGCCCACCCCTGCCGGTAACTTCGTCACCCCCTCCCCCGCTCTCAAAAGAAATTGGTAGAGAAAGTTTGCTTAAGCCTCCCCCCCCCCCCCCCCCCATCCCCTTCAGAAATTCTGGCAGAGAAAGTTTGCGTCACAGCCTGGTGACTCCCGAAATTTTTAGCTGAGAGTCAGCTGAGAGTGAGACTCTCTGAAAAAAATCCTACCGGGAACTCTGAATCCATTCTTTTTTTACTATAGAAATGGAGATTTAATAAGATGAGTTTAAATTCCATTCATACAGGGGAACAAATGTTGTGGTTAAGGTAACATGTCCAAAAGAAAATAGGGTCGGTAGGCAGATAAAAACATGGTTTTTGGCTCACGTAAGTGTAGCCTATGCGATGATAAACTTTGTCTGTCTGTGCGTGCGTGCGTATGTATGTGTGTATGTCTGTGGTAGAAACTTTAACATTTCCGAGTCTATGGATTACGTCAGTCTCGGTCAAAAGTGTTCGACGTGTGTGATAGAAACTATTTGAAGACGTCACATTATGACGTAAGAGGGTTAGACGTCACGCAAAGGAATTACTGAAAGTCTCGGTCATTGTTATTGTGAGCGGGCCGAGACTTCTTGGCAGATCCAGGGTCTCGCTTTCTTGCATAGTTTCACCTATGCTTACTGTGTGTGTGTGTGTGTGTGTGTGTGTGTGTGTGTGTGTGTGTGTGTGTGTGTGTGTGTGACGGAGTGATTGAGTTTGTGTTACTGTTTGTCGATTTCTTACGTGAGCCTTGAAGGCTTCGCCTCTTGTTTTATATTACTTTTTTACACATTTTCCCCCTTTTTGACTTTCAGTCTCATATGTTTTGGTTGTTTGTGGCACTGTTTTTTTATTACTGTATCACCTTTGTACACTTTTGATACAGTTTTCTTTGCTTTCAGGACCCAACTTTGCAGCAAAAATGTGTCCAACGTTTCATCAGGACGTGCATGAACTGCGCCCACTTCAGTCTCTGACCATCGACCACCTACTTGAGAAAGAAGACACCATCTGCATGCTGCCAACTGGCTATGGCAAGTCACTGATCTACGAAATTTTGCCTACCGCTGTCAATGTTTGCCATGGGGAAGATGAGAAAAGTCTTGTGCTGATTGTTGCACCACTGAACGTCATCATTGAGCAAGAGCTAAGAAAACTTGGACCAGTGTGTAAGGAACTGACAACCGGTAATGTGAAAGAAGTAAAGATGGAGATTTCCAAACTGCAGTTCAACATTGCACACCCGGAAGCAGTTGTTCGAAACAAAGAACTGAACGAACTTCTGTCATCATTGCCACCTGATATTCAAACGTTTATAGTCATCGATGAAGCCCACTGTGTGCTTGAATGGGGAAGTGAATTTCGACCGGCATATCATGAGTTGTCTGCCCTTAGAATCCTGTTGCCCAATGCACCTGTCCTAGCCATGAGTGCAACACTGACAGTGGATTCCCAACAACAGCTGGCAGACTCCCTTCACCTGAGAAAGCCCCAGTCAGTGCTAGAACGGCCTGCACATGCTTCTACGTTTCTGAGTATAAAGCAAAGACCAGCATCAGCAGATACAATGGAGGCCATTGAGCCATTGCTTGTGGAACTGATTGTACAGAAACAAGACTTTCCGTTAACAGTTGTGTACTTCAATGGCAGCCAGAACTGGGTGGGACTTGCATATGAATTCAGTCAGCGGTTTCTTGGGGAGAAGATGTATGCAGGAGATCATCAAGATCTTCCGCACGCCAGGGTTGTCCAGTTCCATGCTTCTGTTGATAAGGGAGAAGATGAAGAGGTAACAGACAATAGTTGTGATGACAATTTCCAATCATTGTAATTAGGATGCATAGTTGTGTACTTTAAAAAGTGAGTTGAAAGGGAACACCAAGTCAAGTTTTGCTAAATTGAAGTAACCTGGTAATTATGGTAAATATATTGTATAAATGCTTGGCACCCTACAGATTTTTTTATGTGTTTTCTATTTTTTTTATATATATTTTTTTTTATGTTCCCATACAATTATCAGTGGTTACAGAGAAACCCCTCTAATATAAACTGTGAGGGACAGTCCTATCAGCATCTTTCTCTTTTTCTGTGTAAACACAGTGAAGGGGATAATGTGGCATATAATTTACAATATGATACTCCCTGTGATTCCAGTCCAAGACAAATATGATGACACGGAAACTGTATCATTCCTTCAAAATATATAACTGACTTGGTGTTCCTCTTAAAATGAAATGAAGAAAACAAACAGAGAAACATAGATGTTAAGTGTAACTGTAAGTATTTGTTTTATTGCTTTCTTACAAATCCAAGAAAAAAAAGAGAGAGAAAAAAATACAGCTCCAACAGTGAATTAAAAAAAACATCATAATTGTAAATGCAGGAATGTACAGTTGTTACAACATGGTAGAAAAAGTTTTAAAGGGTTTCTGTAATTCTATATTGTGTCTAATATGACATGCTGCACACATTCTGATACAGTAATAACTACTAATCATAATTCATACACTACTAATATCTCCAGCACTAACTTTTTGATTTACATTTTCTGTACCTTTTTAAATTTTACAATATATATGTTCTGCATCTATTTCAATAGGTACGCAAGATCATCTGGACAAATCTCAGTAGAGACCCAGCTGAGAGTCCTTTGAAGATGGTCTTTGCCACAAGTGCTCTGGGGATGGGTGCAGATCTACAGAATGTGGTGCGTGTTGTCAACGTTGGAACACCTAAAACTGTTGAAGGTAACTAAAACTGTGTACACTCCTCTTAGTAAATACTTTATAACTAAGAAAGTATAAACAGAATCAAAAGTCCAGAATTTGTTCACCAGACTATCTGATTTTAACCCCATTAATGAGATCATTTATGTTTGAATAACACCTTAACATCAGCTGATATCAATTGGTAAAAAGAAAACACATAAAACTAAGCATACAAATGTTTTTAACCTCTCGTAATTAATGTTTTATTGTACAAAAAAGAGTATAAGCCCCCCCCCCCCCCCCCCCCCAATTTGTCTGTTTCTGATAACATAGCTAAAAAAAAAAAAAGGTCGGTAGGTCGGGATTTTTTTTTTTTTTTTTTGCTAGGGTAGAATTCTTGAAAATAACTAAAAAATACAAGGAGACAGGACTCGCTATGGATAGATTTATGTAAACAAAAGTGTTACAAAGGGTATAAAATGATTGTTTTACCTTGTCTGAGTCGTCTGTTACTGTCGTTTATGTTGTTCTTGGGTAGTACGTAATATCGAAACCGTCATCGAAACCAACTGATATATCGAAACCGACCTGTTCATGTTTTTTGACACATCGACAATATTGTCATCTTGGGTACTGGTATGAGCAAACCGAGCAAATCAATCGAGAGACAGAACAACATCATTAGCCTACCGCGGTCGCCTCAGTTCCTTAGTGGACTGAGACCAAACTGACAAACTGACAAAGCCACACACAGATAAGTTTAAAAACTAATATATTCATCTTTTTGTCTGTTTGTTTGTTTGTCCGCTTGCAAAGGCAATTGTGCCGACAATTTTGCGACGGTTTTGTACAATCCTTTTTTAAGTGCTTTAAGTTGAACCTTGTGTTTTTTGATTTTCTTACCTACAGCACTGGTGGTCAATTTGTTTCTGATTTTTTTTTTTTTTTAGTCCCAGGAACGATAACTTGGTATGCTTGGTCAGAATGTGCTTTCGGTTACCGCCATGCCGTGCCGTTTAGTGTGTTGACACAACTTGCCAAACTGATTGATTACTTTATGTTTCTGCGATATGTTATAAACAATTTTTCCTGTGGGACACTAAAGTACGTCGTATTGTATTGTATTGTTTGCTTTAACTTTAAGCACTGATCAGCTATCATCATTAACGGAAAATCAGGTCAGTTTCGATATTTCAGTCGGTTTCGATGGCGGTTTCAATATTTTGGCCGGTTTTGATAATACGAACTACTGTTGTTCTTTTCTTTCCGACATATTTTTGGGTGACTCTGGGCCTGGCATACAAAAAAAGTTCAGGTCAAAAAATAGGGTTGGTTGGGGTATTAGAAAGACAACTTTTTTTGGTTGGCCTGAACAGAATCTATAGTCCTCAACATGTTTGCTGGACTATAACTCCTTAAAGAGACAATTTCAGGGGGAATAGAACCTTGACAATTAGTACAAGAAGGGCAAAGCCCATACGACTCACATGCTTTACACATTTTTCCTACCAAAATACATGTGACCTTGACCCAGGGTCAAGGTCATCCAAGGTCATGCAACACAAAGCTGTTAATTCAAGACATAGGAAGTACAATGGTGCTTATTGGCTCTTTCAGTTTCTACCATGAGATATGGTCACTTTTAGTGGTTCACTACCTTATTTTGGTCACATTTCATAAGGGTCAAAGTGACCTTGACCTTGATCATATGTGACCAAATGTGTCTCATGATGAAAGCATAACATGTGCCCCACATATTTTTTAAGTTTGAAACAGTTATCTTCCATAGTTCAGGGTCAAGGTCACTTCAAAATATGTATACAATCCAACTTTGAAGAGCTCTTGTGACCTTGACCTTGAAGCAAGGTAAACCAAACTGGTATCAAAAGATGGGGCTTACTTTGCCCTATATATCATATATAGGTGAGGTATTCAATCTCAAAAACTTCAGAGAAAATGGGAAAAATGTGAAAAATAGCTGTTTTTTAGACAACATTTATGGCCCCTGCGACCTTGACCTTGAAGCAAGGTCAAGATGCTATGTATGTTTTTTGGGGCCTTGTCATCATACACCATCTTGCCAAATTTGGTACTGATAGACTGAATAGTGTCCAAGAAATATCCAACGTTAAAGTTTTCCGGACGGACGGACGACTCGGGTGAGTACATAGACTCACTTTTGCTTCGCATGTGAGTCAAAAATGAAAACACAAAACACTATGTACACCTTGTAATGAGAACATCACAGTCCTGTTTAAAGTTACTACATGTACAGCTTTCTCATCCAGATTTTATGTTATTTTTCTGATTTCCCCACTGTAAGGGATAATATATTTCAGAGCCACTGACAATAACAATAACACTGAGTTAAATTAAAATGATAATACAGTATCTCAACAAGTGTTTGTTTTCCTGTGCAGTATACCTCATTTTCTTATTGTTGTTTTACTGCAATAGGATGTAACATGTAACAAAATAAGACATACTACTACTAGTGCATAAATACCACTGAGCTTTGGTGACATGTAAAATCTACCTTCATGATGTGCAGTGATATGCCTTTCAGTTATACACTGTACCTGTCAACTCAAAGTCAGAAAAAGAATGCCATAGTATTTATTTAAGATAGTGAACAATATTTTCATTACATGCTAAAATGTTTGTTCTTGTGTTCCAGCATACGTGCAACAGACAGGTCAAGCTGGAAGAGGAGGAGACACTTCAGCAGCCATAATGTACTACAACAACCAAGACCTTGGGGTGCCTGCCGTGACAGACACAATGCGGGCCATGTGCAGAAACACAACTGAGTGCAGGCAAAGTTTCCTGAACAAATGCTTTGGGTTTCCAAGTCCTAGCGAACCATGTTCTTCTGGTACAATTGTGCATTGTTGTGACATTTGCTTTTCTCAGTTCGGAGTTAAATACCAGCTGCCATTTAACAGTCGGGCAAAGGAATGTATTCGCAGCTGCCTTGTGGATTATGTTCAGAAAGACACTACTCACACTTTAAGAAAGACTATAACCTGTTCAGTTATCCAGCAGATTGCTGCAATGTCTAAGTCTTTTAACAGCTCAGATGACTTATGCAGAGAGTTCAACCTTGAACGTTCAGTGGCAGAATCTGTGTACAAGATGCTGGCTGCAGTCATTACTCCTCATCATTAGTACAAGTCCATTAAAAGCAAGTAGACACATTGGGTTGATCATTTTGTATTCAACAAAATAAACCAAGTCTGAAATCCACAAAACTGTTCATTAGTCTCAGTATTTATTTTATGTGTTTTTATGTTGTCGTTGTATGTACATATTTTATTGCTTAAAGATACATAAGGTAGGTGTAGTCTCTCTCACAGAATCATCCGGGCTTTCAAGGCTGTAACAGTAATTATGTACTTGAGACAAAACTGTACATTACAGCCACAGTTATGGCCGCGTTGATGAGCAATTAATTTCTGATTATTTTATTTTTTCCTTTGGTAAGTCAACTTCATAAGAACCAAGTCCCACTGAGCCAAATTTCTCGATTTCTCCGCAGAGCATTTGTCAACTAATTGCAACGAGTTTGAATGAGGTGTAACTTTGCGAGCCAACCTTGGTTCAGCACGTGTTTCGAAATGTCTCAGCGCCTTTCACATCAGAGCACAACTTTAAGTTTGTATGTGAAAGCGTTGTGCTCTGTGGCAAGTACTCTGTGCTGCGACTCGGGAATCATGTGAAATATAGAGCAATAAAATATTAATTTCTCCTCAGTGCACCCATAATTGTGGCTATTTTAATTTGCCTTATTTACAACATGAATGAGACAGTCTCTAAAGCCTAGGTGATTCTGTGAGGGAGACTTCACCAACATGCCCCATGATTTTGAAAGCTTTGAACAGCTTTTGAAACCAGGTAAAGAACACATACTTAATAGTAAACTGAGACACTTACAAGTTACACAATCAACCATGATTACCACAATGGAAACAATATCTTGGACTTTATTCATCTGAAGTACAAGATCCCAAAACTGAATTAAACATGCAAAAAGGGAAAATTAGATAAAAACAATAAATGCAATCAAAGGGTATTTAAAAAAAAGCAAAAAAAAAATATCAGTTGTGAAATATTCCCCGACTATGGCAAACAGTTAAATTTAATCTTCTCAGGCCAACTTTTGTGTGCTCAAACATGCAAATCACCCTTCGTAGTTCTTATTATGATGTGATCTTACGCTAAATGTCAAAACCCTAAGATCTGCCTTAGAAAGAATTACATGGAAAGAAATATCAAAAATGTGCTTCCAGGATTTGATTTAAAAAAAATTCTATTTCTTTTATGTAATTACATATAAAGTCTTGCAATTGGGACTATTTCCAAAGGCTAATCAGAGCAACTAGCAAAAAAGTGAGAGAAAAATCAAGAAACCTTACACTACCAGTCTTGATACAGTTGCCTATAATAATTAGGGCAGCTGGTTTCATTTAAAAAAAAAAAGTTGATATCTCTTGCCTGAAACTAAGTACACTTCATAATTTAAATTACCACTATTTTAAAACCCGAGTAATTTATAATTCCATGCAAAGAATGTAATCAGTCAAAACCATGCAACATGAAGAAAGTTTGGATCAAAACAGTGTTAACTGGCAGGCTGAACTGGCAATGTAATCGTGCAAGTGAAAGACAGGAATACCTTCTGGTGCACTTTTTCCTCAACAAGTGTGAGGGAAATGACATGCTGGATGAGGGACAGCTTCTTCCACCTGCACTTTATGATGGTGGCATACACCATGCCAAGCACAGCGGGCAGCTGCTCAAAAATGGTTCCACTGTGCTGTTTCTGAAGAGGGACAGTGTAGGCGAGCAAAGTATCTAGCAGAAGGTGGTTGCGTGAAATCAATTCATCAACGACAGTGTCCCATGAGAGATGATAATTGCTGCGTCTAAGGAACATGCTACTGGTTTGTGTTGCTGAAATCAAATAACGAACACGCGTGTGAAAGAGCAGAGAGGGACGGCCGTAATCATTGCAGTCAACACAATCTCCTTGCAAAACCTGTCGAATGAAAAAGAGCCAAATGACATGAATGATAAAGAACCATAATGATCATTGGCACTCAATTGAGAAAGGAGAAGAGCGAAAACTTACCATTGTGGGTTCCTGTGTAGAGTAAAAACTGAAGCTCTGAATTTCTCATAACTGCTGTTGACAATGCGGCCGTCGTGAAACCAACAACAACAAAGGGGCCTCACTCTGGAAGAGTTTCCTGCTCCGATAAACATGGCGCTTACGGCAAAAAAAAAAACTCAGAAAAAATCAATTCTGCGTTCTTGATAGCAATTTCGTCCAGGTTTACCCCACTGTTAGCTTTTCTTATTTTTCTCTATCGTCCAAGCCCATAAAATCGAACAAAGCTGATAGCGTTTGGATTTCCCTCTTTGAGATGACTGAGATTGTCCCCCCTTGGATCGATCCGTATCAAGGGCAGTTACAGTACTGGCCTTGTGTTCAAGATGGTGACAGTCGGGGCAGGGTAATGGAAATACTTCTTCGAAACCAATGTAGCACATGCAGGCCGGGCAAAAAAAAAAAAATGAACATCAATATTTTGGGTTTAAAAAAAAAGTTTTTCCAAAAAGTACTTAGTTTTGGGCAAGCACCTAGGAATCAGCAAGTTTAAAATGTCAATCAAATCTTGCAGTGCGGTTTTCGACAGTCCATGGCGTATGGTGAAAGCTAAAATAAAGTGCGAAAGCTGGCTTTGTGTCATTGCTGTTCCTTTGATCAAGGGGTCATCATCTTGGTCAATCTAGAATAAACAAACAAACAAACAAAAAACATATATGATATATTTGTCATAAAATGTTTGCAATAGTTATCAGTTATATTTATTTTTATAAAACCAAAGACACGTCTTTAATTTAGATGCTTCAACCCTGGGACATTTTTAGCAGACGGCACGCAAATACAGATCGTATGATAATAAAATACTGCATAGCTTGTTGTGGAAAACCTGTTCAAACATTTTTTGGTTTTCAAATACCCAGCATGCTTCCTCTAAAAGCAGCATATGGCTGCCTTAATTGCGGGGTAAGACAGTCATACACGTAAAACCCCACTTGTGCAAAACAATGAGTGTACGTGGGAGTTTCAGTGCATGAACGCAGAAGAAGAAGAAAAAGAAATTGCAAGTTTCAAATTTGCATGTGTGAATCAAACTGCTTTAATTTTTAAGTGCACAATTACTTATTTCTGTTTGGACAGAGTCAATGTCTAAAGACAGTTTGTCTCAGTGTTGTTGTCAGTACTGTAGTCGATGCAAAATTGTGATTATCTCCCTTGCACCGCGTGCGAGCACTGATAAACAACAAAGCTTTATCTGAAGATAACTGCTGTGTGATTGTTTCCCCTGCCACTGAAAGTGAGTGATCATCCTGCAGTTCTAAAACTGTTTCATTTTTCCTCTGTTAGTGTTATGAACCATTCTTGATCCTGATCCCAAGGAAGGAGCTCATGTTGTAATCATGATGACGAGGATAATCAGTGCATTTGCCTGTTTTTAATACTCTGCGTATTGTTGTGTTATATATTCATTCTTGCATTTATGTATGAGACTGCTTCTTCTTCTTCTGCGTTCGTGGGCTGAAACTCCCACGTACACTTATGCTTTTGCACGAGTGGAATTTTACGTGTATGACCGTTTTTACCCCGCCATTTAGGCAGCCATACGCCGCTTTCAGAGGAAGGATGCTGGTTATTTTTGTGATTCTATAACCCACCGAACTCTGACATAGATTACAGGATCTTTTCCGTGCGCACTTGGTCTTGTGCTTGCGTGTACACACGAAGGGGGATAAGCCACTAGCAGGTCTGCATATAATAATTATAAGCTGACCTGGGAGATCGGAAAAATCTCCACACTTAACCCACCAGGCGGCCGCGGCCAGGATGCGAACTCTCGGCCTTCCGATTAAGAGGCTGGCGTCTTACCACCCCGCCACAGAGCCCGTCTATGAAACTGCTTGTTTCATTAAGACTGTCAAATGTATTTCTAGTGTTTGGGACACATGTGTTTAGCAGTACTTTCCTTTAATTTCAATTATAAATTTGAAAACATTCATGAAATGAGTAATGTTCCGTTGTTTAAGACAAAATTGACCATGACATGAACTTCAACTCTGCTAAATGTTGAACACATTAGTGTCAGGTATATTTACGTGTATTGATGTTTTTCTCAGCCATTTAGGCAGTCAACTCCAATTAAATATTTCAAGCGTAACAATTTGAACAGTGTTTATTAGTAACAAAAAAAGATTAATTATTGATTGATATAATGAATTTGAACAATATTTACACATTAACATGCTTCCATTTGAAACTTCGGGGTCGTCAAGGCTCACGTAAGAAATCGACAAACAGTAACACAAACTCAATCACTCCGTCACACACACACACACACACACACACACACAGAAAGAGCATAGGTGAAACTGTGCAAGAAAGCGAGACACTAGATCTAGATCTGTCTGTCTGCATGTAGCCTACGTACAAGGACACGACTGCCAACTAGTCTCGGCGCGCTCAAATAAATAATGACCGAGACTTTCAGTACTTCCTTCGCGTGACGTCTAACCCTCTTACGTCATAATGTGACGTCAATGTAATGTGACGTCTTCAAATGTTAGAGTTTCTACCACAGACATACACACGCACATACGCACGCACGGACGCACGCACAGACAGACAAAGTTACGATTGCATAGGCTACACTTACGTGAGCCAAAAATGAACTGAACAGTACTCTTGGCTCTTTCTATGGAAGCTAGATCTGAAAGTGGCGACTTGTATAAACGAAAAACACTGGAAGGGATCCGGTGCGGTCTGAATCGCCACCTGAAGTCGCCACCGCACAACAACGACTTCGATATGTGCACGTCCTAGATACTGGGAAATACTATGGGTTGTCAACTTTGAATGACTGTCACAATATCTCTGAGCAATGGATGACAAAGGGGATGCTTTGATGTCAAAGGGGATGGATTTGACTTACTGTAACAACCAAGTTTGGGTTTCCAAACATTGCTGTGGGTTTTAAACGATTTAATTTTTAGCCAAAATGCCCCCAAAACAGCACCTAAAACTGGGACAAAAATACACCAGTCTGTGTTGCAGCTGTACATAATGGAGAATAAAGCTCTGTGAATTTTATTGTGATGTTTATGGGTCAGCTGAAGGATTATTCTCGACATACACACTCAAGAATTACATCTATTTTTCTTCTTCTGGGAGTTTGATCGGCAAAGAAAACACGTAATCGTGGGTTACCGTCGTTTCCGGTTTCAACTTCATCAAAAAATGCGATCTGCTGAACAAAGGAAACCTCAAAGTTATTCAAAGTCATTATTTATTTATTTCAACAACATTTAGGTTTTCAAAACACAGCACTACGGTAGGAAACAAATTTATTTCAGCTTATAATCGCGCTTGAATGTACCCCACCCTTGTTTCGTTTCCATCTGTAACCCACGAAAGCATGGCCACAGCAGACGACAAATCCCGCATTGCCTATCACACACGCGTTGTGAGATCGCGGGAACACCGTCGAAAGTTCCATTCATGACGTTTGACCCGGTCATGTGAATAGACAATGAGAATTTATCCACCCAATCGTATTCGTTTCCGGTTTTTGAGACGTAACTCACGACAGACCACGCTGTATCTTCACTGTTTGAGACCTGTAAAATCTTTTTTGACAATTGTAGCATATATTCATCGACGAATTTTGCGATATTTTGCTGATTAAAGCTTGATCTGGTGCAAAGTTTGAGCAGCACATGTGTTCTCATGATCGGCGCCATTATGAAATTTTCGATTCTTCTGCAACGCACGATCGACAATCGATTAATTCTCTCATTTAGGATTGTCGCTTATGGAAACTTGAAAATTTCAAACTTTCATGTATGCATAGTTATTTATCTATGTAGTCCACATGCAATAATCAAGTTTTAGTTCTTTTCTTTGGAAATAAAAGACATTACGAACTATGGTTTCCATGAAACTCACGACAGTATTATCTCTATACACATAAACCCAGTGAGCACAGATCGAAAACTTTTTGCTCACTTAAATCTTTCTATCATGTATTAAAACCCAAAAGGGTGCCCAAAACGCTAGTTGCTACATTTGACCTACAAAAAAAACTTTTGCGCCTGGACATTGCGTGGGTTACGGTTTCCACTTTCTACTTCGATCTAGTTAACTTATGGAAACTTGTAATTTCAAACTTTCATGTTTGCATATTTATTTATCAATGTTGTCCACATGCAAATTGCAATAATCAAGTTTTAGTTCTTTTCTTTGGAAATAAAAGATATTACAAACTATGGTTTCCATGTAACTCACGACAGTATTATCTCTATACACATAAACCCAGTGAGCACAGATCGAAAACTTTTTGCTCACTTAAATCTTTCTATCATGTATTAAAACCCAAAAGGGTGCCCAAAAGGCTAGTTGCTACATTTGACCTACAAGAAAAACTTTTGCACCTGGAAATTGCGTGGGTTACGGTTTCCACTTTCTACTTCGATCTAGTTAACTTATGGAAACTTGTAATTTCAAACTTTCATGTTTGGATATTTATTTATCAATGTTGTCCACATGCCACATGCAATAACTGAGCTAAAGTTCTTTCCTGTGGGATATTGAAGCCTAAAGTGGAAACCATGTAACCCACGACATAGAGCGTACTGCATGTGTCTAATTGTCATTTCTAAAGAAACCCCGATATGAAAGGTCCTCTCTTTGACAGAAAAAGATACAGGCATGTCTTTTGCACTTAAAAAAGAGTATTTCACTCAATTCAGTCCTACTTTTTTTCCTGGTGTCCATGTCCCATAGTTGTGACCCAGTATCTAGGATGTGCACATATTGTTCGGGATTCTGATTTTTCCGTCGCTAACGAAATGTTCAAGGCGGCTGTCAAAGAACTCAAGCAACAGGGCAAAGGGAACATCAGCCACTTCGAACCCATGGCCGAAGCCGACAGGCAAAAGCTGCACCACAGCATGTACATGAACACGGCGACACCAACGGGGCTAGCGAACAAGGTACAGTTCGACGTGCGGTATTACTTTTCAAGAAGGGGTGCAGAAAACATGCATTCCATGACCAAAACCACGTTCCGAATCAAAACAGACGCAACAACAAACAGAGAGTATGTGTGCAAAAACTCCGACGAACTTACCAAAAATCACCAACACGACACGGCATTCGTCACCGGATTCATGCCAGCGACTCTGACAGATTCGTGCCCCGTGGAGTCTTTCAGGCAGTATATCAGCCACCTCAACCCCGACTGCGACCGTCTTTGGGTGTATCCTCTGGACACTTTTTCTACAGATTCGCCGGTTTGGTATGCGAAGAAACCAATCGGTGTAAACTCAATGTCCCAGTTCCTCCCCCGTCTGAGCAAATCCTGCGGTCTGAGTCAAGTTTACACAAATCACTCGATCCGGGCCACAAGTGCAACTGTCCTGCATCAATCCAGCTTCACGCCTACAGAAATCATGGCTGTGACCGGTCATCGAAGCGTCAGCGCACTCACCACATACCAACGTACATCAGATGCCCAGAAGCTACAGATGGGTGACGCTTTGGCTATTGAGGCTTGTCTTCTTCCCTGACACGCACGCAGACAGTTAAGTCAGGCAGGTCCAAGGTGCACCGACGGTGATGGCAGGTTCGGATTACGAAACACTCGATTGTTTTTTTGATGAGATACACGAACCAAGAGACGAAAGTGTGCCCCAGATTTGGAAAATAGTCTTCCAAAACTGCACCATCAACAACATTAACATCACTGTGAGAAAATGAACGATCCAATCACAACCAGTTCCCATGCGAAACTATTTAGGTGGACTTTCCCACGACGTGACCTACAAAAATTCTCCGTGTTCGTTCGCGCCTTGAATTCAACCTGTGTTAGTGCGCGCGTGTGTTTGTGTGTTTAGATTTCGTTCGTTTTCGCTGTTTGGTTAAAAAAAAAGTGTATTTAATCATTAAAAGGTTCAGAAACGTTGGTTGTTACTTAGTTGAATACATTCAACAAGAAAAAAACTCAAAACGCATTGGATCTATTTTCTGCGCGCATGCGTGGCTACGGTATGTGTGAAAAGGCAATTGTGTTGTCAGTCTGGTTTTGTGTCTGTTATTTCGTCCCCCAAAACTCATTTGTATCTTTCTATGATGTCTATGCTGTGAGACATAATCGCCAATACAGCATGACTTCCCTTCTTTGTCTCTGTTAATCTAGGGAGAAAATATCCAGCGATATTTCTCCGCAGGCCTAAAGTTCGGCCATGACCTAGGCAAAATAACTTGCGCAGCCGCAGAAACAAGAAAATGGAAATCTTATGAAGCCGTCATCAACACGAACACAATGATTGCAGAAGCAAACTCTGTACCTACACGACCGAGACACAAGACTGATTATTTCACAGCTGCAAAGGGTAAGCTTACTCACGTCAGGTCTTCACTGACAAGCTAGGAACAGACGGAAAATTCCAAACAAAAGTAAATGACGTCAAAGTCTCTTTTGCTTTGCGTGTAACTTTGTCATGACGTCTTTTTGTGACGACAGTATACGCGACAATTTGTTCGCTTCCGGTGTCATTTTAGACTGAAAAGCAACTCAAAAGAAGGAGCTAAGCCTGTGTCTTGAAACAGCTGAAACACTCTTTTGGATTGCCGTTTCAATGTTAACCAAAAAGTTAAAGAAAAAAACAAGGTTCAGTTGCGAACTGACAGCGGATTGAGCATTTATTCCTGTTGATGAAGGTACGATTGAAGCTTTATTCTCTCCGTCAACCAACAAGACTAGATTTGTAGCAGACGAAAAACAAAGTGTGCGTTTTTCCTGTCTTGTGAATGCGATTTTGTCGTTATAAGTTATCTGTACGTTGCGAAGACATTTCAAAACAAAATTTAGCTTTGATGCGTCACGGGATAATAAGCTTATACGTTTTCATCCATGGAATTGTTTTTTTCGTCTCGGCAGGGTGAATGAATTCATGATGTCTTTTCCGGAACTGGACAAAACTGGCCTTGCCAAGACTGAAACAAAATATAGTTCTACAACTTCTAGGCTTGGGTTGATTGCCCATGGTGAATTTCCAATGATTTGTTTCCACATCCCATGACAAATTCTCTTTACTTTGGTCATGCCATATATACGTTACAGCTCCGTCCATCCATGGTATCGCCTGATATTTTGTCTGGACGGGGTGAAAGAATATAATGACGAGTGACGTCATCATATTCATTGACCCAGTCTCGACAAAATATCAGGCGATACCATGGATGGACGGAGCTGTAACTTATACTTACGAGCTAGTCGTGTGACAGAGAGTTTTCTTGCACACTCGACTGCTGCTGTTTCACTCCGGCAAAAGCCGTCGTGAAACATCTACAGTCTCGTGTGCAAGAAAACTCTCTGTCACACGACTAGCTCGTAATAGCGGGTATTGTCGGGCGTCAATCCCCGATGAAGACCTCGAAGTTTCAAATGGAAGCATGTTAATGTGTAATTGAAGCCCTACGAAGGAAAGCTTCAATTTCATTCTATTCTAAATGTAAAAATATTGATGCTTTGTCCTGTTCCTCTCCCCTATAAAATATCAGTGCCTGTGGCGGGAAAATAAACAATAGAGTGAGTTAGTATAATGTATTTGTGGTGATGTAATGCATATGTAGTGATGTGCTGTGTCACTTTTTTCCTTCATAAATATTCGCTTATGCACAAAGCGATGAAGGGCTGTGTTGTTGAAGATCCTCACTTGCTTACAACTAACAGAGAACATAACAAAATGAACGATTCAGGTATGGAAAACAAATAGAACTATGGTATGAAGCAGTCTTTTGTCTGTACGCATTTGTGGCTCTCTGAATGTACCATTTGATTATGACGTATCCCGTTTACTCCTCAAAAACATAGTATTTTACAGGGAGATTTACATGTTTTTTTTGTGTTCCTTCGAGAGATAAAACATCTGTGAATGTGATTATATCAGCGGGGCAATTTTTCTTAGCAGAAACCGTTATGTGAACAAAGTTCTCATCTGCACTCAAGACATTCCTTTTTTCCACATATATAATCCATGCATTCTACACTGCCCACCCCATCCCACCCTGAATAACTGTACATATTTTAATGGTTGATGGTGTGTGCGTGTGTTGGTGACTTTAAGTCTCCATGTGTGTGAATGAGTGTATGTGCGCCTTGAGTCGCCTGTTGGTGAGATATGTGCGCGTTATAAATATTCGTATTATTATTATTATTATTATTATTAGCTGACCACCAAGATGCACCAACTTAACAGGTTAATGTCTAAACTCTCGATACTGATCCTTTTCGCGCATAGTCTGGCAGTTACAACATCTAACTTGTCTGTAACCAGACCCACATGATTTGACTCAAATTTGTTCCCAGAATTTTAACAACTTTTTTCTTGCAAAGATAGTGGTTTCCCTTGAACTTGACTATGCTGTTCAAGCTTCATAAACATCGGATAAAAAAAAAAGTAATTCAATATCTTCCAACTATGGCTACATGGCTAGCCAACCTAACGAACGCTTCTAATTCATACTCTGATTCTCTCTCTTCTATAATACTCAGATGAGTCAAAGAGACAGGTTTTATTACTTACTTCATCCTCAGAATTTGATTCAATTTCGGGATGGCCATCATAGTCCTCTTCACTCTGACTTTGAAACAATGAATATATATAATTCAACAATCTTGTTGGGTTCTCGGATTGCAACAGTTTCCTAGGTTCAATGCTGTACTTTAAAAAATGCAGAAGTTGAGATAAAAAAAAACTAAGAATAACTTCTATATTTGGACCTCAGCCTGACCCTAGCTACTGTGACCTTTCAAATCAAAGAATACCTACAACCAAGTACACTTTTATCACAACTGTACCCCACAGAACCATTAAAATCTATTAACAGCTATTGTGTTTCCAGCGTAGCAATAGGGTCTGATATGTATACGAGACAATTATAATGCCGACGATTCGAAGATGAGTCTCATTATACTTGTTTGAGTCTAAATATCGGACCCTATTGCTACGCTGAAAGCACAATAGCGATTATATAGCTATTCTGACATTACATTCTGTGTTAAAATCATGTTTTTGTTAGCAACAACAACCAGAATGGTCCATGTCGTTGATTGTAGACGACAGTTATAGTGTGCATATCCCTTTGGGCATGTATCCCTGGAAATCACCGAACATTGACAAACCCACGGACATGTATACTGACGTCCAAAAGAAACGCGAAAAATATTATTTATTTTACAAATAATTTTTTTCTGGATTAACAAAAGTTGCGTTATTTTCGGCAGCCAGTATTATCAAGACCGATGTCTGAGGAAGGTGTATTGTGAATTTTACCGCATCAGCGCACTTGCAATCCACGTAAAGCCCGAGTTAGCTGATACATTTTTCTTGTGCAGTTCAGCTACACGTGCAAGAAAAGCACAAAGGCTGATCAGTGAGGGGTGTTCACTGTCACTAGAGGATACAAATGGCACAAAGTTACAGGTTTCATCAGTCCCTCAATCGACGCTATCTGCTGAACGCGAGAGAGCCATTGGACGTCTGGAGGCTGGGGACACGCCGGAAGCCGTGGCTGCGACTTTCCAATGTCACATATCCACCATTTATCGTCTCCTGCAGCGGTTTGTGATAACTGGCTCTACTGCTGATGCCGAGCGAAGCGGCAGACCCCGAGTGACGACGCCAAGGCAAGATCGGCACATTTTCCGCAGCCATGTTGCTCATCCTTTCAGAACAGCTGCAGAAACAGCCAGAACTGTTATAGGGACACACCAGGCACCCATTTCTAGGCAAACGGCCAGCCGGCGACTGCGCTTCCGGGGGCTGAAGAACTGCCGTCCAGCCAGGGGACCCGTCCTCTCCGTGCGCCATAGACAGGCACGCCTGCATTGTGCGCAAGGCCTTCTCAACTGGAACAATGTTCGCTGGCAGAACGTGCTTTTCAGCGATGAAAGCCGTTTCTGCATTGACCATGCCGACGGGCGTATTCGGGTATGGAGAAGAAGTGGTTACCGCTATGCTGACAACTGTGTCGAGGAGAACAACGCCTGGGGTGGGCTCAGCCTCATGTTGTGGGGCGCCATCGGCCACAACCAGGTGCTAGGCCCCGTCATCTTCCAAGGCTTGGGTCCTGGACCCGGCAACGGCGTAATAGCGCAGCGCTATATGGACCAGGTGCTGCACCCTCATGTACTGCCCTTTTTTCAAGCCCATGGAAACTGGGTTTTCCAGCACGACAACGCGCGCCCCCACACCGTCAGGGCCACTCAGGGATCTCCTGCACCGCTCAGGCATCCAGGTGATGCCTTGGCCAGCGTTATCTCCTGACATGAACCCTATTGAGCAATTTTGGGACTTGCTCAAGACACAGCTCAACAGGGTCGTCCCAAGGCCCACAACTGTCGCTGATCTTGATCGGGCCGTCCGGCAGGCCTGGACCAACATTCCCAGGCAAGCCAGCACCACGTTGGTCCGCTCAATGCACCGCCGATGTCAGGCCGTCATCGATGCTAATGGGGGCCACACACGCTATTGACTGTTCTGTTAAGCGCTAATATCGCATCGTCTCCGCAACCTTACTGTGTTATGGACCATAAGTCAGTGTTCTACTCTACCAAAAATTGGACATTAATAATAAAATTTGAATTTTTGTACGATTTTTTTATTAGGCAATAAATGACACTAGACACTGTTTTTCGCGTTTCTTTTGGACGTCAGTATATTAGGGAGAAGACTTGAGATAACTGGATGTTTAACATTACTTCAATATGTTAGGAATCAGAATTGTCTCAGCTGAAACAACTAAATGTTTCAGACCGGTAACTTCATTTCAACATTGCACTATACACGACTTTCCGACCTTGACATTGTAGTGGGGGTCAAGTGGGCGTCGGCATCATTGTCCAATCAGAAATTTTGATGCGCTTCCGCTTCCTGTCCCGCCCAGTCTGCGCAAAAGAAATGGCGCAAAACTGTTTGCGCGGAAATAGGTGATGAAAAAAAGAACACAACCTGGTTTGATAACCAAATGATTGCGATCTTGCATTCTAGCATCATTTAATGTGGAACAACGACACATCTGATAAACAAATAGCCAGTTTGTTACCAACATGAGAAACTAGGGTTTAGAATCGAAGCGGTAAACCCGGACGCTGTTTGTACACGTAAATCCGGAGAAGCTATCGAAGTAGGTGACATGTCGTTTCACCCCGAGTGTGCCAGCACCGGCCCTCTACCCGCCAAACCCCCACTAGGCAGGGAAAGTGGTTCGACCTTGCATGAATGTGCAAGTTCGAGTTTGCTAGCTAAAATTGCTGCTAGTGCTTGCCTTGTCTAGATCTGGAACTTTTTCAATTGGATTTTTTCTCTCTATTATACTGGAATAAGTGGGTGCTTTTCTAGATCTAAGCATCGACCGATAGATAATGATATTCCTTGCATTGCATTCTCCTAAATCTGTTATTCTAACCAGTTTGTTTAAGAATATAATTGTTCGTTTTTTGTTGATAAGCTTACAAGATTTTTTCTTTTTTAAGTAAGTGGTTTCACACGTACAACATGAGACCCACATGCTCTAGACAATGGAAGTTGAGGTCCTCGTTCAATACCACAAATGCCAGTATTATACTTCAGACTCCTTTTGGAGGAATGTGTGGGGTTTGGGTGTTGAACTTGAAGTGACAGATTGTTTGCACAGGTATGAATGTTCGTACGTGCACGCATGTATGCAGGCATTTGTTTGTCAAGCAGGAACATGCAACATTTTGTTGACCGTATGTGAGTGCGTGTGTAATAAAACCGACAAACAATACAAAAAGCTCCAGCTCTGCTTCTTCACCAGTCACAGACGCATTGCGTGGTTCAGCTTTCCAGAAATATATTAACTCAGTCAGAACCGGCTTCATGAATATTTTATTTCAGGAAAAAGTCAATCGAATCTACACAAAAAAAGGTTTTTGCGTTGTTCTGTCTTTGAGACTGTATCACGTAATATTGAGCTACTAGAAGAAACATGTCTGTGGCATAGTTTGACCCAACAGATAGAGAAGTCAACAGAGGTATTCTACCGTCAGCAGCTTTATTGCTGTTTTGAATTATTTTGATATTGCATAATTTTATTACATAATTTTGCAACACACAAAGAAATCGTAATTGAATATTTTACGCAAAATTGAATAATTCGCAAACATGTTTGTATGAACAAATATTATTTTAAGAAAATATGAGTGTGAGGATGGACGTATTTTGAGTGAAGTAGCAGAAATTCTTTTTAAGTTCTTTAGCTACATGCACACGTTCTGTTAATTACGTTCTTAGCAGGGAGATCCAAATTAATAATACTGCTGTAACAGGTTGTGGTTTCCATACACACTTTGAATACAGGAAAACAAAAACAAAAACACGGTAAAAAAAAAAATGTGCACATAGGATTAAAATAAAGTGTACAGAATAAAAGCAACATATGTACACAAAAAAATCTCGTGGTTCTCTTGTCAAACCCACTGTAGTAAGCACAGAATAGGAGAGAAGATTTTGGAGAAGGTGGCTTAACCTACTGAAGTAAATGATGAAGAGCATTCTAAGCATCCAGTGCTAAAGCTCTCAAATCACAAGACAAACACACTTGTTGTGGCTGTCCGAACTGTTGATTTAAAAAAAAACCATACCCACAAATTGTAAACATCTATTACAAAATTATATATATTGTATGGATCTGTCTTTGTAAAATATACTGTACAGAAAATTTTAAATAATCTGCACAAATCTCGTGGTTCTCTTGTCAAATAGTAGGCACAGAAAAAAAAACCCAAAACCCTGTGTTCTGTCTTGTAAATTATACTTCACTAAATGTGTACAGTATTCTAATAAAAGAAAAATTCTTCCTTTTTGGCTCACGTAAGTGTAGCCTATGCGATCGTAACTTTGTCTGTCTGTGCGTGCGTGCGTGCGTGCGTCTGTGCGTGTGTATGTCTGTGGTAGAAACTCTAACATTTGAAGACGTCACATTACATTGACGTCACATTATGACGTAAGAGGGTTAGACGTCACGCGAAGGAAGTACTGACAGTCTCGGTCATTATTATTTTGAGCGCGCCGAGACTAGTTGGCAGTCGTGTCCTGTAAGTAGGCTACATGCAGACAGACAGATCTAGATCTAGTGTCTCGCTTTCTTGCACAGTTTCACCTATGCTCTTTCTGTGTGTGTGTGTGTGTGTGTGTGTGTGTGTGTGTGTGTGTGTGTGTAGGTGTGTGTGTTATGTAGGTGTGTGTATGTGTGTGTGTGTGTGTGTGTGTGTGTGTGTGTGTGTGTGTGACGGAGTGATTGAGTTTGTGTTACTGTTTGTCGATTTCTTACGTGAGCCTTGATGGCTTCGCCTCTTGTTATCATATCAATTGCCTCCCTTGAATTTTATTTGTAAAATAATTCTGAGAAAAAAGGCTTTCTACTTAAAAGCAGTGCAATCAAGAAAATGGGTACAACCTGTGTGTAAACCTTTATTCCTTATTCTTTTTATTTAACTGAGGATGTCACTGCGCAGTTTTACTGATTTAAAAAAAAATTCGCTTCAAATTATCTCCCTTGAACAAACACTTCTTTTTACAATTAAATTTTGTTTACACGAAGAGGTAGTTTTAAGGGTATATATACAAGAAAACAATATTGCAACCTTAGATGTATTTACATTTGGATTAATTCCATTAAAAAAAATCAAACTATAAATGATAAATCAAAATAAAACAGATTTTGGGGCTGTGCACAAGCTGATAGGATTAAACACGAAAGTCGTACCCAAGAATCGTCAAATACTTTTGCTAACAGCTATACTTAAACATAAGAAAATATGATCTGCATCTCTTGTTATGAAGATGATGGCACTGGTCCACCGAAGTGCATGCCATATATGCTTTACTGTGCGCTCTCCCTCTCAATGGTCTTTCTCTGGCTGACTCGATTCTGAGGAGATAAAAGAAAACACATTCAGTACAAGCTGTAAAAAATAACAACAAAACTAGTATTACTTAAAGTAGCTGCTGGTTTCTGAGTATTTGATTGAAGGCCCAATCCGACTTGTAAGAAGTTTGCCCGACTGTCGCAGATTTGGTCAGGTAATTAGATGGAGTAAAATCATGCCTCAATTTGGTAACATACAAACTGCAATATTCTAAGGCTGTGAGTGAGAGAATACATCGGCGCCACTTTTTAAAAACTTTCTTTTTGTGTGTGCGCATGTTTTAGTGCCAAAAATGAATAGGCCGAGTGCTCTCTCTGCATAACTTGTGTGAAGCTTCAGAGCTCTATCAATGGTTTGAAAGAAAAAACATACTTTTTCATTTTTGACGTTCTTGTTCCCTTCCCTGTGAAATTTACTGTCCGTAGACGGGCGCTGTGGCGTGGTGGTAAGACGTCGGCCTCTTAATCGGAAGGTCGAGGGTTCGAATCCCGGTCGCTGCCGCCTGGTGGGTTAAGTGTGGAGATTTTTCCGATCTCCCAGGTCAACTTATGTGCAGACCTGCTAGTGGCTTATCCCCCTTCGTGTGTACACGCAAGCACAAGACCAAGTGCGCACGGAAAAGATCCTGTAATCCATGTCAGAGTTCGGTGGGTTATAGAAACACGAAAATACCCAGCATGCTTCCTCCGAAAGCGGCGTATGGCTGCCTTAATGGCGGGGTAAAAAAACGGCCATACACGTAAAACTCCACTCGTGCAAAAACACGAGTGAACGTGGGAGTTCCAGCCCATGAACGCAGAAGAAGAAGAAGAAGAAGAACTGTCCGTAGGTTACCGGATTTTGTTAATGTCCGTGAAAACCTCAACTTTTCATTGCTGAGTGCCTAGTGATAGCTATCCCCCTCAACGACCTAGCACTGCTGAATCCTGATTCTTCCCATTGTTTGATTCTGTAAAGAAATTGTGTAGTTGGTAGTTATGTGAGCTTCGTCTTGGGGGGTGGGGGGGGGGATTATTAAACCATCAGATCACAAAGTAAGACTTCATTGTAATGTGCAGATATTAGCGCATCGGTTAGCGCATCGGGCTGTGGGCCGGGAGGTCGTGGGTTCGAATCCCATCAGGGTCATGTGGGTTTTTCGGGCTACGGTCGGCTCCTACCCAGAGTGGAAGTGCTATGGTTCCTATGGGAAGGCTGGAATCACACAGCCGAGTGTCATTCACTTAACGAATGGGACTTTGAGGGTGCTCAGGTTCTGTTTACCTGACCAACACCGCAGGTGCGGCAGTTCTCGGGCCTGGTTGACACCAGGATATATTATGACAGTAAGCGTAGAGTGCTGCCCTGTCACGAAGTCTCAAACCAAATTGGAAATCCATAGCATCATCATTATAATCATCCTCATCATCTCATTAATCATCCAAAATTATAAATTGTCCTTGCTCTTGTGGCCCTTCATGCCCGGAGCTCTCATGGTGACCTTGGTCTCAGTGTTCCTGTTCCATCCTTCCCTGAATAGTACTTCTGCTGTCAGTCTTCAACGTGTGACGTTCTGGGGGGTCGACGGAGGGACGTGGTGGCGGTCTGCTCTCTGGAGGGGACCCTCACTCAATCTGGCTCCGCGACTTAGCAGTCAATGTCGTTAGTAGGGGGCATAGTAGGTAGTGGGCTGCGCCCGTTAGCTCGGGACAGACCCACTACTGAACACCGTCGAAGTGACTCAGCAGAAGTGCAGTGTCATCTTCCGAGGGTAGCCTACCGCAGCGACCCGACATCCCTCCCTGGAGCGTCTGTAAAATCGACAAGTCTGGCAGCGGAACGAAATTCAGATGTGGATGGAGCAGCGAGTGCAGGGACGGGGCGGCGTGAGAGCACACCCGGGACAAGGAACAGGTGTAAGGGGAAAAAAAAAAAAAAAAAAAAAGTGCAGATATTTGTTCAGGTGCCCACCATTTTCTATGTGAAAACATGTTGCTAACTAACATGAACCCAACCATAAAACGTGATGTAGGTGAGTAGCCCATCTAGAAAAAAGAACCTGTTCTAATTCGGAATTAGAACAGGTTCGTTTTTCTAGATGGGCTACTCACCTACATCACGTTTCATGGTTGGGTTCATGTTAGTTAGCAACATGTTTTCAAATTCTCATCAGGCAATCACGGCTGACACCAAACACAAAACAGGTGGGAGAGACATAATTCAATTTACTCACCTTCCTTGCATTGTGAGACTGGCCATATGAATCTGCTGAAATAGTTCCTGCACATATTTAATCAAATATTCATCTTAATAACGTGTTAATATCGCTTGTTCTAGCAAATCAGACTTGACAGTTTTCTGAAGGCTTGCACAATTTAAGAGCTTGCCTGTCCCCAATCATTACAATAAGAAACAACATCTAGTATGCAAGTATTTTCAGGGTATGAAGGTTTTAATATAATGTCGGTTCTTCTGGGGGCATGGAGAAACACCTTACACAAAGTAGAACATACACAACAAATTTCAAACAATTGAGGTCACACCATAGTTTTACCCACAAACAAACAACAGCAATACAATAAACAGTCTGCAAACGCCTACATGCTGTCTACACTAGGTATAAAGAAACAAAGAAGCACATGAAGACGGGCTTTGTCAAGTAGACCATTATAGCGAATGAGCAACAGCTGATGATCCAGACCACCAAATTGACATGATTTCCCCTTATTCAGTTTGTGATTGTAGTCATATTGACGATGCATGACTTCAATTTTTCTAAGTAAGTCTCTTGGTGCGTTTACGGATACATTCATTGTCACAATTACGACATGCTAATGTCTAACCTGGGTAAACTTCAATTCATGACTTTTTTTTAACTGGCATAGACATTATGAGCATACCAGAATTATTTTCCTGTTAGACTGTCTTCTTCTTTTTCTTCTTCTGCGTTCGATATTCATGGCTGTCATATCGTCAGGTCAATGGCTGCCATGAAGTCTGCATAAACCAATTAAATAAATAATTAAGGAAAAAAAACACCCTTACATCATAATAAATCAGAACCATCAAAACCACCCCCCACCCATCCAATAAAACCTGCATACAAAAACACTTCAAAATAAAAAAATGAAAACATTTAATTCCACTTCAAAAATATAAAAGTTGTTATGCTTTATTTTCATTATCTCTTTACACACACAAAAATTGCTGTGCAAATCTTTTTACAAAAATCAATGCCCGAGACACCAGTAACCTGTTTATGTTGTTGACCTTGTAACTTTTCACAGAGGCTGTTCAAAAAACCGTTTCCCTGGAATCTGCACTATGATAACCATGAATAATACCGTAGGGAAAATATTACATCACCAAGACCTAAAAAATAACACCAACCGATACTCACCCTTATTTCACCCACTATGCCAACCCAAAGACTGGAAAATAATAATCAAATACAGAATGAACAAAAATGCTTGATTTCATTTCTTCAATGATAAGTTGAAAATCTTCATTCTTCATAATAATGTTATTGACATAATGTGTAATTGCCACAATTTACAGAGTTTTATGAAAAAATGATGCGATAAAAATCAAAGGGAAAACATTTGTTCATATACTGATACCTTATTTACCTTGTGGCTTGTGTGCCCCAGGTTTAGGAGCTGCTCAAACGTCCATTGCTTCTCAGTCTGCAAGAAATTAAGCGATGGCCTGAAGGAGAATGGGAAAAAAATCCTTTGTCAGCACCCTGTGTATGTGTGTGGGTGGGTGTTTTAGATAAATAGGCAGGGTGGGGGGTGTGTGGGTGTGTGCAATAGGTACCACGCCTAATGCAGTCTGCAAAACAAATGCAACACTTATACAGAGCTTTTATGATACAAAACTTCAAATAAGAAACACATTACAATCAAATGAAAGCTGAGCCTGTCATTGCAAAATAAGAAGGAATATATACAACAATCCAGTGGCATGTATGTAAAATATTGTTCCTTCAGAAAGATGGCTCTGACAGCAGAAACAATTTAACTTGAAGTTTGAGTAAAAAATTATTTCTCTACATTTAGCGGCCCTTATATGTGTTCGAATTGTGCACTTCATGTAACAAACACCAAAATTGGCAGAGACAGGCAGTTTTATGTATTTATCAAACTCTGATACAGGGCCATCGTGAAAAATTAGTTTAAAGGTGTTTTTTAATACAATTTCAAAATGGCCGCCACATGTAATTTAGCAAAATTATTAATTTATGTTCAGTTGATGCTACAAGCACCAAATTTGGCAGGGAGGTACAGTTTTATGTACTTGTCAAGGTCTGATACAGGGCCACCAAAATAAATTTGTTTAAAAGATTATTTTAATGCAATGTTCAAAATGGCTGCCACAAAAAAAAGTCTAAAATTGTAGATTTGCGTTCATGTAGTGCAACAACCCTCAAAATTGGCAGAGATGCACAGTTTTCTGAACTTATTAAGTTCTGATACAGAGCCACTTAAAATATGAATATTTGTTGGTTATTTAAAGCAAAATTTCAAAATGACTACCACGGGAATACATGCAAACGCACATGCTGGAACGTAACTGAAGGAACACAAGAAGTTTAGAGCAATGTACATAGCTTGATTTACCTAGTGTTGGGGGTTGTTAGCAGATGCACACACACAGTTGCAGAGGGCCTCTCTTTGCCCTTGCCAAACAAATTCAGTGGAGGCATCCTGATTTGTATGGAGAAAGCAGAATGACCATCGTTTTGGGAGGACTTCACACCGAAATGGCTTTTTTGAAGGCCCTTGGAAGTCTCCTGCGTGACAGTGGCTGAACAGACGTCCGTGTACAGGTTGGTGTGACTACAGTTGGTACTGCAGACTCCTTGTCAGCTGCTCATGTCACCAAGACTCGGCATGCTCATCAGCTTACAGTATGTGCCCTCTACCAACTGATGAATGCTGCCTATGAGCAATATCGTCTCTCATGCCAAGCTCTTGGGGAGAAGATCATGCCTGTGGATGAGTGGAAAGTCGTCATGACGGAGAACAGTCCAACGTTTCACTTCTGGACTTTGATCATGCAATTAGAAGTTCTTGTGCTTGCTTTTCTGTCTTCCGTGAGAAGTGGTGACTTCATGTTGTATCAGCAGTACATCGCAAAAATGGTGCCAGTGTTCTTTGCATTAGACCAGCATAACTATGCAAGGTGGATGTCTGTGCATGTGAATGACATGAAAAAAATCAGTGCCATTGAGTCTGTTAGCCGTGAATTCCAACAAGGCCACTTTGTCCTGCAAAAGACTGGAAGGCCATTTTCAAGACTGGCACTGGATCATGCACATGAACAGAATAATGCGATTGTGAAAGGTGATGGTGGGGCCGTTGGCTTGACAGGTAATCCAGTTGCTTTGGGACGGTGGATGGTCAGTGGCCCTGAAGTTGCACGCGTCATCCAGGAATTTTAACGGACCCTTAGCCCTCCTGAGAAAGACTCGGAGAAACTTGGCCATCATGAGCAAAGCTTGGCCTTCCAAGTGGATTTTGCTGACAACGTCACAAAAATCATTGATGTCATAAAGGAGGCGGGAAACCCTTTTGCTGAGCGAACATGCGATTTCCTCACTCTTCAGAGCACTGAGATCATCAGTGCTGCGACGCATGAGGCCATGAAATCCATGTTGACGACCGGGATGCAGCAGTACACATCATTTGTGGAAGATAGTCTCAAGACAAAGACCAAGAAATTATCTGACCCTATCAAGCGCAACAACATGGTCCGTATTGCTTGCACAAAGCGGAAGAAGAAAGGCACTGGAACTTGCAAACTTTCCATCCTTAAAAAGAACAACAGTCTCTTTTCAAGGCTCTATATTGCATGCCTCCTTTGTCGCTGCCCTACACGCCACCAGGCGTGAAAGGCAGTAAGTAAGTAATATTGCATGCCAGACCCGCCCAGGAGGACTCGACGACTTCTTCCAGCATGAAAATCACAGTACCCCTCCATCACTTTCCTCTGAAGGACAAATAAGGCCGGGATTGAAATCACGCCTGATGGAATGCCTGGAGCAATTGTCACCGCCTGAAGCAGTGCGTTCTGATGCAGATGTTCTGATTTTGGATGGCGCTGCAATCGTGCACATGATTCGGCCTGGGGCAGCAAAGACATTTTGTGCATATGCAGAGGATGTGTTTTTGCCGCACATCACCCTCTTGCTGCAAACAGTTTCCCGCCTGGATGTGATATGGGATATGTACAGGACAGACAGCCTGAAGAAGACTGCAAGGGAGGTGAGGGGCAAGGGAAAGAGAAAGCGTGTCACACCAACAGGCGCCATACCACCCAACTGGCACACATTCCTCAGGGTAGATGACAACAAAACGGAGCTCTTTAAGTACCTGGCACAGTGTCTCCTGCGAATTCCCACTGAGAAGACCATTGTCACCACCCAGGGTTCTATTGCCATTTCCAATGTCCCTGTTGAGCTTAGTGCACTGTCTCCTTGCACCCATGAGGAAGCCGACAGTAGGATAATGACACACCTAGTGGATGCAGCAAAGGACAGCAAACACATCTTGCCTCGCACCACCGACACAGATGTTGTTGTCCTCGCCGTCGCCTCTGCATCACGCTATCCTGACCACGAAATTTGGGTGGCGATGGGTGTTGGCAAAGACTTCCGGCACATTCCTGCTCACCTTATTGCCAGGAACCTTGGTCCCACCAGATCATCCTGCCTTTCTCTTTTCCACAGTTTTACTGGGTGCGACACTGTGTCATTTTTCAATGGCATCAGTAAGAAGAAGGCTTGGGAGGTGTGGAGTGTGTTCGATGATGTGACTGAAACTTTCCTTCGGCTGTCAACGCCTCCGTGTACCTTGACACCTGATGACAGAGCTGTGTTGGAGAGGTTTGTTGTGCTCCTCTACGACAAAGCTAGTAACTGCCTGGATGTCAACAGCGCCAGAAGACATCTCTTCATCAAGAAAACCAGGCAGATTGAAAACATTCCACCAACAAGCGATGCTCTGCTACAGCATATCAAAAGGGCAGTCTATCAAGGCAGCTACATTTGGGGCCAGGCAGAAAATCCCACACCTGCATTGCCTAATCCCTCTGAATGGGGTTGGAAAAACAATGACGGAGAGTGGCAACCCCTTTGGACCATCAGCCCTGAAGCATCTACAGCATGCCGCGAGCTTCTCAAGTGTGCCTGCAAGAAGTCATGCAGAACCCAACGCTGCAAATGCTGCAAAGCCGGACTACGGTGTACTGCCCTCTGCAACTGTGTGTGTGCATCTGCTAACAACCCCCAACACTAGGTAAATCAAGCTACATTGCTCTAAACTTCTTGTGTTCCTTCAGTTACGTTCCAGCATGTGCGTTTGCATGTATTCCCGTGGTTGTCATTTTGAAATTATGCTTTAAATAACCAACAAATATTCATATTTTAAGTGGCTCTGTATCAGAACTTAATAAGTTCAGAAAACTGTGCATCTCTGCCAATTTTGAGGGTTGGCATATGCAGTTTTTTTTCCCTGCTGAATGTTGCCAGGGTGCACAAACTGAGAAAGCATTCCCGATTTTCCACAATGTTCTACTTCTTTAGAGTCTTTTGCACAACATGATTTATAACTGCCAGTGTACGTCTAATTCATGATGCCTACCTGACAGCTGGGTCAAAAGTTACGTTCGAGAAAATACTCGAACTAAGTTCCAAACAACTCGAAGAGCAGACATGTAACATGTGGGATTTTGGCAAGCGGAAACGACGTAGATCTAATGTCATTCAAGGGTATCGTAATGTGGGAATATCAAGGCCAGTTTTTGACTGGTTTTGAACTGAAGTTGGGCTCCGAATGGAAATAAACACTTCCTCCAGCTGCGCGACCCATTGATAACAACAGTTGGAACTGGTAGGAAGATGAACAGGTCTTGTGAACTGGCTACACACTGTTACGGTTCAAGTATAAGTTCAAAGTAAACACTCAACTGAGGTGGCAGGTAATGGCGGACTTGACTTCCTTCATAACCAAATATCACTCTTCTGACAAAAAACGCAAATGCTATGTTAAACCGGAAAATACGTAAACCGGAAAAGGAAGCGCATCAAAACCAAAATGGCAGCCCCCATGAAATCCGAAAGGTCAAGCAAACAAGTCGTGAATACAATGGACGTTCTATGTGAGTGACAGTAGAGTTTGCTGAGTTTGTGTAAAACATTGGAAAGATCGTCTGCTAGAATCAGAAATAGGTCGCTTCAGATTGCAGCTTCTTGAACTTTGCAAGGTTTGATGTCTGTTAAAGAACTGGAGTTTACACTTACTGTATGCCATGTACAGTAAGCAACACACACACAAAAAACACAAAGCAAATGGCATCGTCTGTTGACTAGTCACAGAAACAAACCTGGCGAGGTATGCATGTAGGCCTACTTTATACACGTGGAAGAAACCGGAACCAAGCCTCTTTGTTATTGCTGATATCGTTTGGACATCGGCAAAAAATTACCAACTTCCGTAGCGTTATCATTTGATGATCGCAATAGAGATGTGTGAAACCATCCAATCACAGCCCCCGAATTTCCCCAGGTGTCTATCAGAATAGTCATGATGCCTGCTTGGTTCAAAAACATTTAAAAAAAAAAACCGCAACTTTTATTCTTTAAAAAAAAGTATTTGTCCCTAGCCATCTGTCAATATAGGCTCATACAAGGAATATTTAAAAACAAGAGGCGAAGCCTTCAAGGCTCACGTAAGAAATAGACAAACAGTAACACAAACTCACTACACGAAGCTTCGCAAAGTCTTAATACCAAAAACCCGCAGCTACGGCGTGGTACTTTGACCCCAACATCGCTTCTCAAGTTTTGACATGCGAAGCTTCGCCGTAGCTCGCAACGAAGTTGGGGTTTTTTGTAAGAAGAGTGCTTTTCGATTCAAGATGGACGACGAAATCAGACTCAATACCATAGTGAAGAATGCATTTATCGACTTTGGTTGACCCAAAGTACAAGAACTAACCTCCTACCTGTATTATTTCATACTGCGATGCATTGACATGTCGAATGAAACTCGAAATCCCAGCGCTCACGCCAACTGGGGCCAGTTTCATAAGCCAGTAACACAGTCGACCAACTGCAGTTGTCCGAGAGAACCACAGTAATCCGACGTTATCGGGTTTCACGAACAAAATTTCAGTCGGCCGACTGCCATTTAGGAACCTACGCTAATTATGATGACGCGAGCTTCCATTCAAATTAACTTAGGCAACGATGGTTCGATGACGTCATCCAATAGTCACATCACAGAAGGAAATGTACAAATGCTGAACGTAGCCCATTTTAGCTCGACTTATTAGACAGATAGGCTTGAGGAGAATGATAATAACAAAGTTATTAACAGAATGCAGACATCAATGATCGTGAGAACGCACAATTTGTTGTTTTCTGATGGTTATAACCGGAAGTATCTTTCGATAATGGGGCAGACAACTCCCGTAAACCCCTTCAGGCTTACTTCCCTTCTTTGTTGTCGTTAGTTGAATGGCAGACTAACACTAACACTGGAATTTTGAATGGCCTCGAGTTGTTATAGGCTTTGTTGGTCTGATTTTCCGCTTGTTCTTCTCTGCGGGTGTGAGAAAACTTTCTGGGGGTATGGCTGGTATTAACCCTCCAGCTATCTTGTACAGCATCGTCAGGCGAAGTTGTCTACGCCGGTCAGCAAGTGCTGAGTCTGATGGCAAGTTCAGTCTCTGCAGCATCTCTCGCAACCGGGTTTTCTCCATGGATCTGTAATTTGCAGGTAAATCTCGCTGCTTTGTGTTGAATCTTCTCGATTTTGTCGGTATCCAGTTTTAAATATATGGGTCCCAGACGCAACTGCCCCATACTCTAGGGTCGAGCGAACAACGTTTATCAGTGTAAAATTTAGGGTTTGATTTACGTGCAAAATAATGAAGTATGAAGAGCAGATGACAGAAGAGCACCTGATATTTTACGTGTATGTTTTATAATTTGATTTGCTGAACGTGCTTTATTTTCGTTAGGTTCACGTCCGTTCAGCCACCTTCGGACGACGGCTGTCAGTGTTATTCTGTCGACTGTTGGTCACTCCCGTTGGCTCAAGTTATGTCACTCTTAACTGTCATCAGTTTTGTGTGTACGGAATTCATGACAGATGCGCAGAATGGTAAGTCTTTTCTCTGCTATAATTACTAAGATTTAGGTCAAAATCAAATATTAGATTTAGATGTTTGCTTCCCAGGTTGTGTTCACTGGTGATGTTGAAGCACAGGCGGAAAATATTGTTCGCTGGACTACCACTATCATAGTAAGACTACCAATATCATAGTAAGACTATGATAGTGGTGGTCCAGCGAATGATACCTTCCACCTGTGGTAGAACTGAAGCATTGTAAATAATTATTGATACAGTGTTGCCCTTAGCTGTGCTTTCCAAGTTTACTGCCATTACATTTTCTTTACGATTGCAATTTTTACAACAGTTACTTCTATCTTTTTTTAAAAAATAAATATGTCAATTAAGCAAAAATAGGAGCTTTCTCTATCTTTCACATTATATATGTTACAGTTAATCTGTGAAAGTAGGGAATACGTGTATGAACTAAAATATTTTAGGTAATACATGAATTAACTGGTTTTTTCCGTCAGTTAATTCATGTATTACCTAGTTAATACATTTATTCCCTGGTTTCACAGATTAACTGTAACATATATATATACCGCTGCACCAGTATGAACACATGCCAAAGTACCAACTTCTGATTAGGGGTTCCAGTGATAACAGCTTAACAAGTACTGGCTTCTGTGACCACCCAAAACCAACACTGATTTATTTTGTAATCCTTTATGTTTTACAAAATATAGACAGTAAAATCAATTTGTTGTGAAAATATTATCAAGGCTTCTTTGAATCTATTGTTACACTAGCTTCCATGGTACCCCACCCATACAAATAGAACGAAAACACAAACACACAAGCAGCTATGGGCAGAATGTCAGCCAGGATTTGATGGGCTAGTCAATATGGTGTATTTACATTTGAAGAGCGTGAATGTAGTATGGTATTTTCTGTGCGAAAGTCAACTTTATTTTCATCTTGTTATTCATTACTCACAGTTTTCTCTTTGCCAGCACAGTCAGTATGAGCAGACAAAAATACTTGCTCCCAAACTAAATTTGCTTATCAACATTAGATACGCACGCGCGCCTATAAGTAGGACATGAACAAGCCTAATGTACATATCTCATAAACTCCATACTGACAATCCCCTTCCCTCATGTACTACTGTTCAAATGCATAATACTATGTTCTTGGAAGAAGAAAAAAACACATTTACACTACAATCACAATACTTAAGCACAACACATGAAACAACAAAACGCATCAGGATAGAATGTTGTGCCGCTGGTAACATATCTAACTGTGTCGTACCACAGGATGAAAGAAGCCCATCGTTTTGGTCAGAGGACAAATCTGGGACAAAGAGGGCACACAGGTCACCAACAGGAGAGACGCCTACTGCAAAACGCCAGGTATAAATGTTATTAACAGCTATTGTGGTATGTATATGTTACGTATATTAAGTTACAGCTCCGTGCATCCATGGTATCGCGGGATATTTTCTCCCTAGAATAACAGAATTAAAGCATGTGGTTAATTTCAACCACCCTCTGATAGTTCTGACATTAGATTTATGGGAACATATTTGTCAAACCAATTTTTTTAAATTGAAATTTGATTCATCTTCAATCTAAGGGACATAACCACTCAATGTTATGGGTTGCAATATATTCAATCTCACCACAATTTTCCATGACTTGCAAGAAACTGACATGCTTTTTATCCTTATAAGTTTACTTCTTTAATTTGTCTAGGGAACAGCTATTTCAGTCTCAAGTATATATCGAGTGAGAAAGCTGACATCCGAAGAATTCGGACATTGCTACACCAGCGCTCGGTTAAGCTAATGGTATATTAATTACCTATATTTTACCCCTTTTTGACTCACATGCGAAGCAAAAGTGAGTCTATGTACTCACCCGAGTCGTCCGGCCGGCCGGCCGGCCGGCCGTCCGGAAAACTTTAACGTTGGATATTTCTTGGACACTATTCAGTCTATCAGTACCAAATTTGGCAAGATGGTGTATGATGACAAGGCCCCAAAAAACATACATAGCATCTTGACCTTGCTTCAAGGTCAAGGTCGCAGGGGCCATAAATGTTGCCTAAAAAACAGCTATTTTTCACATTTTTCCCATTTTCTCTGAAGTTTTTGAGATTCAATACCTCACCTATATATGATATATAGGGCAAAGTAAGCCCCATCTTTTGATACCAGTTTGGTTTACCTTGCTTCAAGGTCAAGGTCACAGGAGCTCTTCAAAGTTGGATTGTATACATATTTTGAAGTGACCTTGACCCTGAACTATGGAAGATAACTGTTTCAAACTTAAAAATTATGTGGGGCACATGTTATGCTTTCATCATGAGACACATTTGGTCACATATGATCAAGGTCAAGGTCACTTTGACCCTTATGAAATGTGACCAAAATAAGGTAGTGAACCACTAAAAGTGACCATATCTCATGGTAGAAAGAGCCAATAAGCACCATTGTACTTCCTATGTCTTGAATTAACAGCTTTGTGTTGCATGACCTTGGATGACCTTGACCTTGGGTCAAGGTCACATGTATTTTGGTAGGAAAAATGTGTAAAGCATGTGAGTCGTATGGGCTTTGCCCTTCTTGTTTTTAAATAGGCAATAGCAGACAACCACAGTGGTAAATCTGCAGCAAGAAAGTCGCTTTTTCAGGTATTTATTATGTTCATTTCTGTTCATTTGTTATTGTTTCTGACTTACTTTTTCTTTTGAAATTATTATTGACGAACTCAATGATACATATTATTTTTGAAAGTTAAATTAACACTGAATTAGATAATTATCATATCCCGCAAAATTATTATTTTTGTCCTGCTGCACAAAAGTGTGCTTTATGCAAAAGTGATAGTACTGATAAATGATGGGTTCCAATCAAGGACTACTAAAGTAGTCCTTGGTTCCAATGTATCCATGTATTGCTCTGTGTTCTGATGCTTCGATGTGCACTAAGTTTCTTGTGAGTGTGTATGTCTGTGTGGTTTGTTTGTTTTTTCACTTAAAATTGACATATGCCATACCACAGAATGAATCCAGTGCATTAAATTCAACGAGGGATTTCAAGTCGCCATCTGGACATATTGTCCCACAACCAAACTACAAGGTAATGAATTCATATTCATAATGTGTCAAATTAAATCATATGTATACTGGTTTTGTAAAAATGTATTTTTAAGTCAAACGGCATATTGGTTCCTGATAAATTTGACAGCTTTTTCCCTTTGGATAATTTTATAACTATTATGTCACCCCATACTTACTAGAGTGACGTCTCTTTGCTTAAATTGACATATGAAATTGCACAAGGCTTTGGAAGAGATCAAGGTTTGGTGAGGTATGCAAAGTACAGTGTGTAGGATATATTAATACTCTCTTACTTACTGTCTCATACCACATCTGCTTTTTACATTTAGTCAAGTTTTGACTAAATACCGGCCCCCGTAGCGCAGTGGTTAGCGCATCGGGCTGTGGGCCGGGAGGTCGTGGGTTCGAATCCCATCAGGGTTATGTGGGTTTTTTGGGCTGCGGTTGGCTCCTACCCAGAGTGGAAGTGCTATGGTTCCTATGGGAAGGCTGGGATCACACAGCCGAGTGTCATTCACTTAACGAATGCAACTTTGAGGGTGCTCAGGTTCTGTTTACCTGACCAACACCGCAGGTGCGGCAGTTCTCGGGCCTGGTTGACACCAGGATATATTATGACAGTAAGCGTAGAGTGCTGCCCTGTCACATAGTCTCAAACCAAATTGGAAATCCATAGCATCATCATTATAATCATCCTCATCTCATTAATCATCCAAAATTATAAAGTGTCCTTGCTCTTGTGGCCCTTCATGCCCGGAGCTCTCATGGTGACCTTGGTCTCAGTGTTCCTGTTCGATCCTTCCCTGAATAGTACTTCTGCTGTCAGTCCTCAACGTGTGACGTTCTGGGGGGTCGACGGAGGGACGTGGACAACTGTGAAGCGTTCCAGCAATTTGAAGTGGTGGCTGTTCAACTCCATGGCAACGAAAGGATTCTTTGCAATGAACCTAAAGGCCTCTGTTACTGCAGGATAACATTTCCATGCAGCCCATGCAGACAGTTTTCCTTTGCCAAACAAGGCAGAGACCGTGTCGCAACCGGTGAAGCTGAGGAAAGTGGGGAGGGCTGTAGACTTTTCCTCTTCAAGGGCTAGAGCAATGGCATTGATGTGAAAGTACGTGAAATTCTTTCCTGTGCCGAAAGCAATCCAAATTTCTGCCGCTGGACACATTGCTTGAAGCTTGCGGAAATGTCCAATGATGATGACGATGACGTCAGTGTCCACAGTGCGAACTAAGCAAGCACAGGACCCAGTCTGCAGTGCATTTTGTAGATGCAGCAGTATCTTTGTGTCTGCTTCCTCGTGATCATTGTCTGGCTTCAGTAAAGTAGACCCGATCCGATTTCCGATGTTCCAATGACCTCAAAATGCCGGGCATACATATGTTAAAGCGTAATTGTGCCATAGGTAGCTACGACTTGTCTTTCCAAGTCTTGCGGAGTTCTTTTTGCGACTTTCATGGTAAGTTATTTCCTTGTTCGCTTCTTAAGGGGGGACTGTATGTACGTGCTATTTGTCATTGCCGCAGCTTATTCCCCCATATACTCTGTCCGGTTGTTGTTGAATTTATACCATGCGTCCGAACAACTGTTGTCACTGGGGCTGGCCCAGGAATTAAAGGGTCAAGAGAACATTTGAGAGCGGCGATTGCGATTATAGGGCTACCTTCTACATGACTACTACATCGGCACCATCGTCCTCAGTATAGGCATACTCAACAGCTTGGCAATCATGGTGGCCAGTATGCGCGGCACCATTCGTGACAGTCGGCCAAATTGCTGGAACGCTTCACAGTTGTCCTGTATGACAAAACCAGCCAGCTGAGCTCTGTTGATGAGGCCCGCAGAGAGCTGTTTTGCCACAGAGACAAGATGATGATGAAAGCCCTTCCTCCTACACAGGGAGCAATATTACAGCATTCAAACCGTGCTGTCAACCAGGCAAGCATTTGGACCACTGCTGACCAGGCCCAGCAGCAAGCACCATCTCCAGAGGGATGGGGCAAGACTCTGGACAAGGACAGCAAGGCTTGGCTCCCTTTTTGGACGACACTGCCAATAGCATCTGAAGCTTGCAGCCAACTATTCAAATGTGCATGCAAGGGTGCAAGAGGATGTGGCACCACGTGTGGTTGCAGGAAAGCTGGATGGCAATGCACAAGATGGTGCAAGTGCAGCTGTGACAAATAGATCAATGGATATCCACATACTCGTACCAGCTGCGGTTGCCGATGTACATGCCAGAATTGCTTTAAAGACGTTTTCCTAAATGTTGAAAACTTTAAGGGGCTGAATAAGCAGTTATAAACACTAATATTTCTGAAACAAATTAATGTTTAATTGTCATGTTCATTGATACTATGGAAGCAAGTTACGTACAATGTCGCGACATGATTTTTTTGGCCTTATTTTCGAGTTTTGTCAAACCATAAACAAATATCTCGCAAAAATATGAATGTTTATTGATTAAAAAATTATTTGAAATGTATCCTTTTCTGAATTTATTCATTGAATTGATCATATTGCCTTTAAATGTGTAAAACATCTTGCTTAGACATGTATATGCAGTATTTTCCTCTATAAATGCTATGGAAAAATTGATGACGTCACACGACTGGGCTGCATTGGCCAAATTTGATGGGGCCTAGCAAAAAATTAATAAGTAGGGTCTACAGAATTGTCTCACAAAGTTTGACACTTTTGTCAGATCTGTCCCCATCCGGTCAAAAAATCGACGTAAGCTGCCTAGCTAGCCGGCCGGACAGACTAACACTGACCGATTACATAGAGTCACATTTTCTCAAGTGACTCAAAAAACCTATACGCATCAAAATTCATGTCTCCCAACACCCCCACTGGCCTTTTGAACAAGGTTCAGTTTGATGTCCGGTTTTATTTTTTTAGACGGGGCCTGGAAAACTTTGAAAAAATTACGAAAGACACCTTCGAAGTGAAGATGGATCAAACAACAGGGAAACAATACGTAATCAAACGGTTTGATGAACTTACCATGAATCACAGAGCTGGAGACGAATAACTTGTGACTGGAGTCATGCCAGAGACTGGGGACAGCAGCTGTCCAGTCAGTGTACAGCTACAACAAGTACCTGTCTCTGCTAAATCCAAAGTGTGAGCATCTTTGGCAATTCCCTGTCAACACGTTCCATGGAGATGACGAAACATGGTATGACAACAGACCCATGGGCGTCCACACTATGAAGAAGTTCATGGCAAAGCTACCTTTTTCACTTAAATTTTGGCGCATGCGCTGTGAAGTTTATTGTCAGATCTACCGGAACTAGGGGGCAAAAGGAAAAATCGACAACGAGGCTTGGTGCAAAGTAAAGTGCGGAGACGACGAGACAAACTGTTGTGTTTACAACTGCAAGTGCAACAGTGGAATGAAGAAAGAGAAATACGGTGGACAGAATTTGTCATTGTATGGCTTTCCGATGGGTGCAAGCTGAGTGCGAAGGCGCAACAGCGAAGGACGCGATGGGTGCAAGCAATCCGACGACAGGGGTTTGTCGTACCATTGAAAAGTCTGCCCGCGTCACTTCGTGTCTGGCAATGGCACGGCTTTCAACGATGCCAACTCCTTTGACTTCGTACCCACCCTTAATCTTGGATTTGAGAGAACATCAAGAACAAGTGACTCTAGCAGAAGGACAAGGTACTGGTCGGAGACGTGACTTTGTCCGCTGAAGACCGACGACAAGCAAGCGGTTTTGCTTCCACCCCCAGTGTCAACGCTGAAAATATCATCGGATCTGGAAGAGACTCAGAGTCAGAGCCAAGTAAGCTTTGTTTGTTTTTATTAATGTATGATCTGCTGACTTCAAAGTGTCTTCCTACATCAGTGTATAAGACATTTAAAATGAATCGGCAGCCCAAAATGGATGCATAGGAAGGGTCACGAAACAAATGCAAGATTTTAGAAAACAAACAAACAAGATCTAGACATATGTCGACAAGCCGCGTGCATGCAATCAACCAGAGATCTGTTGCTACAGTATCTCTGAATCAACCGACTCTTGAATCGAGAAGATTAAGGAGGTTACTTGATACAGATAGTGATGCAGTTTTCAAGACATCGATAAAGCTCATGCTGAATCTTTTTTTTTATTCCCAGAAATGTACCATTGAATTGATGCAACAACAAAAATAGCACTAGATTTCTACAATTTTGATTTTGCATAGAACACTCCAAAATAATTTCCGGGGAGCATCTCCCGCACCCCTAAGTTTTTTTTCAATTTCAGGAGTTATTTCCCTCATGTATTTTCATGCTTAAATGCTGTGAGTGTGATGCATGTGTAATCTGATAACAAGATCATTGATGCTAATTCTATTGCTAATGTATACATTTGATTTTGTATTTACAGAAGCAGCCATTCCTTTGCCCTCCGCATCTAGTGAGAGCTTAGGACCAGGGCCAGATCATGCCTTTGCAAAGAGGGACACGACTACATGTGAGGGTATTGTTATTGGAACACAGACTACCTCAAGTTGGCAGAGCTGCAGATGACAATTACATAACAGGCCTCTGTGATTAATCGTCTGACTGAAGATGTTTCTGGCTTGAAGAAAGACAACATGAAGGTGAAGGAGAACATACGCTCTTTTTCTGTTGATTCTCTACTGAAACATGACACTGCAGTATGGTTTTACACATATGATGAAATGGTGATCTTTCTGTATGCATGTACCTACTTCGTAAAAAAGGCAGGTCTACATTACTGGGTTGATGAGCTGCCAAAGGCCACATCACTCCAAAGAGCAAGAAGCTTATTTTGTCATGTAATGGTTTATATAATTTACTCTGGTACTGTATAGAATAAAGGGCCCATTATCAATCAAATCTCTGGTCTGGTCTGAATTTGTTTCATAAATGATTGTATGTGAGCTTACGAACATAACGATTCCCACTTTAAATAAATGCGATCAAGATAATTAGGTAGACAACATGTCAAGAGACGTTTATTCCTTATTTCTTGTTATAATTGAAGGATATTATTATGCAATATACTGCTTTGTTTTTTAAAATGGCTTCAAATTGTCTCCCTTGTACCGACACTTTAGTACACAATTTGTGCATTCACTTGAGTTATTTCTTAAAGAAAATTACCCCCCCAAATTATTCAAAACAGTCTTTGACATATCTACAGTTTAATTAAAAGAAAAACTGTATTTTATTTTAAGTGATAAATAAATATAGACAAATCTTGGGACTGTGCACAAACTGATCGGCTTGAACTCAAAAGTCGCAGCCAAGAATCTTCTGCAACTTTTGAGTTCAAGTCTGTCAGCTTGTGCACGGTCCCACAATCAGTTCAAAAAGAATTTTCCTTGATATAGCCTTGAAAAAAAAAGTAAGTAACAAATTTTGTACAAACAAATTTGTTCAAGGGAGACAATTGGAATCATGTTTTTTAAAATCGGTGAATTGCATTATAATTTCCTCAAAAAAATAACAAATAACTGTGAAATAAATTGAAAAAAAAGTGCTAACATTATTACCTTGATCAGATCGATGTGTATGACAAGGAATTTCTATGTTTGCTGATTTGGTTGTCCGGTAATGACTTTCATGCACAGGGCTTCTAAATTCACTCGCTCAAACGCTCATGTCTGCACCAACATTCACACACGTCCATATTCATAAGGGATGGTGACAACACGCTCTTGAACAACAAACATGGCACAAAACGAATGAACATTTCAAACATTTCGCTATTGAATGAAATCATCAGTACATGGATATCAAATCATAAAACATCTCACGTATACCTCCTTGCCATTCCGAAGTTGAAGAAGAACACAGTCCGGCATTACACACACTACACTTTCATCACTGAGAATCGCTGTTCACAACACATGTCCTCGGCTCTGATACGTTCTCCGAATAATACACACAAGTCCTGGATGATGGTATAGTCCGTACGAAGCCAAGACACTTCTTACTATCCTCTGACACAAGTTCTTATCAGCTTCCACAATCTTCTGTCTTAACTGCAGGCATTTAAAAAATTAAACCTGAACTCACACACAGAGGTGACAGCACTACGTACCCTCCCTCGCTGTAAACAAAGTACTGATTTTACCTGTCCATATTGAAACTACATACATTTTTCACTTGACAGAACAGTTAACTGTTGCTACCAACTTAATTAACTGGTATTGGAAAAAAATATCACACCTTGAAAACCCTAGTTCAGTATATCATAACTATATGCAGCCTTCAAACGGTTGGTACCGGTTGTTGAAGATCTCTTAGTCGCGCTTCCTGGCATCCGGACTTCTTGGGTCAAAATTGAGGCCTTGAAGAGTCGTCCGGGAAAACTTGTCTTGTCTTGAAGCATACCTGTGTAGCCGTGTGGAGATTTCACGGCCACTGTCTTTGCTTTTCTCTGCCAATCCCTGTCCCGTTTATTCCCCGTGAGGCGACCATGTGTGTATCACTGTATGTCTTTGTTGTACTTGTGCTTAGGATGCATGTGTCGTGGTTGGTTGAATGTTTACATGCTGATTGGTTAATTCGTATTGTGCGCGCGCATTCGGCCCCCGATAGCGTGAGGCGGTCAGTCTGACCCGTGACGCGAAGGTGACAAGACCCTGGGCGGTCTGTGTGTGTGTTGAGTGATTTGAGACCGGCGATTTGTTGAACGGCCCCGCCATAACTTCGTTTGTTTAATTCTGCATTGAAGAGTGAACTACACTGCCTTCTGGTGTATTTTAATAAAGACATGTTAGATCAACCTCTGTCTCGGCGTCTCATGTGAATACTTCCTGGCCTTTCCCCCTTCCACTCCACCTTATCACACCTGAAAATGAAATTATTTTTTTTACTTGACACTAAAGCAAATCTTATGCCATGTCAAAAAGTGTCGATTCCTTCAGCCATGTAGTGTGAAGCAGAAAAAAGTGTGGCAGCCACATGGTTGCAAGACTGTCCTTTCTGGGTAAAAACAACAACACACAATCAAATTCCGTTTGTGTCATCTTGATTTTCCTTAGCCTGCTAATAACAATTAACTTTATCTTTCCTAGGAATTCCTACAGAGAGCTTGTAAGCGCATGCTGTTGATATCTATATAAAATATATACCGGCTCAGAATGGAATTTGATCTTACTGCAGTGATAACCTTCATTGACAAGAGGATTCACAAACACATGTGTACGTACACATTTAAATAAAACTCCGCACTCAGGTACCTGGTATTCTATTGAACATGCCTAGCCAACATGGCATGGTCTCCTGGAGATACTGATTGAAATTACATTAACATGCTGCTCATAACTTTGTCAAAAAAGACAGCTTTTGCATGCAGACATTTTCAGTAGAGAATTATGAATCTCTGTGTGTGTTTGTCACTTTGTGTGCCATGCATTATATGACTGAGTATGAAAACTGATTGTGTAAGATACCAAGTAACGCAGCCATCAAGTTAATCCCACAAAACATACAAGGCCAACAACACTTACCCAGCAATACACTCGCAGTAGGCTCCAAGTGCCTGTCCGGTCAGCGTCCCCCCACAACAGCATACACTTCGTTGCGAGTCTGCTTCATTGACGTCAGCACACTCGCTCTGAGTCTGATCACCACAGTTGCTTACTAGCTGTTGTGCCATGCAGAAAGACATTTGACACCAAGGTTTTGCATTCTTTGCACTGGATGCGTCGTATAACTTGTCGAACGTCGACGCAGTAGTATCAGTAAGAAAGTTGATCCAGAGATCTGTAGATCTGTGGTCGATCACCTCTGCTTCGCTTATGCAGGGGAAGTTCGCCAAGTCTTTCGTCCATATACCACGAATAGCCGTTTCAAACCATACCTTCGTGCATGTCCTTGACTTTTAGTTCATGATTTTGAACAAGATAATCCGTTTTCTTGCAGAATTTCTCAAAGTAATCCTCTGGCAATAGTACTTCGAGCACCGACAGTGAAAGAGGTATTTCAGGCTGCCCCTTATTTCCGGTTATCAGAGAGAGGCTGCCGTGCCCTAAAATCTGATTGGTCGAAACGCTGGGGGCAAAGGTTATACGAAAAAGGTCTAGCAGATATACACAAACCACAGCGTGCGAGCGACGGGTGCAACACTACTCGCAGACAAGAACTTCAGTCCAATGGACATTATCAGTGTCACCGGTCACAAAACTGTTAGATCTAACTCCCTGCAACTGTACCAAAAAACATCCACCGCCAAAAAACTAGAGATGGCAGCTGCTATGTCGTCCCAGCTCACAGAGAATAGGCAGTTGGCACTGCTCCCAAGTCATACTTCGCGGGGAGAACCAGCCAAAACTTCGACGGGAAGCAGAATCGAACGTGGTCGTCTCGTTGCATCGGCGACTGTCACAAGCAAGCAGACGATCCGACAGGACGTGGAACTCAGCAACGACGAGATAGCAGCTCTTTTCGACCCGGAATACGAAGCTGCCATGCCTCCAACGAGACCAAATCCGCCAATATTCCATCACTGTGACCTCTCGCATGCAACGATCAACATTTAACCGCATTCAACTGCGCATGCGCAACACAAATGTGCAACATTTTAGATGGCTCTTCTGAGAACTGTCCGTTCCACTTTCGGACTTTCTGTTTGTTAGCATTTTCGAGTCTGTGTTCTGGTTTTTTGTTGTTGTTGAGTGTTTTTATGATACTATGCACAGAAAAGAAGGGACACGTTGTGAATTAAACTTTTTGGGAAAGATTACTTGAAAGCTGAAAGTGTGCTGGATGTTTGTTTTGTTTGCTCTGTTTACCTTGTAACCAACCAAGCCAAAATGGCGACACTTTACTTGCAGGGTCGCTTCGGGTATTATGTTTGTTACCACGCACGGATAATAAAACCGTTATTACTAATATGCTGACTGTTAGCAAATGATAACAAGACATGTCTCGAAAACACTATCAAAATTCGCCTAAAGGCTCATTTTGATATCTTTTTTCTCGACATGTCTTGTTATCATTTGCTAACAGTCAGCATATTAGAAATAACTCATAATAACATGCTGGGGAAGAAAAAAAAGAAAAACATGTGCAATTGCAAAAAAACAACACCGCACACTCTCATAAACGCCCTCTTTTTCAGATCAACTGCGAGACATTCGACAACACTGTCATTGTCAAAACTTGTTTTATCACAGCGCGTCAACCAACATGTTTCTCAACAGCTGTCGTGCCACTCAGCCCCGGGGATAAGCGGACGGAGAAACAGACAGAAAATTAAAGGCAGACAGGCAGGCAGACAGACAGACAGACAGACACACACACACACACACACACACACACACACACACACACACACACACACACACACACACACACACACAGAGACATACACACACACACACACACACACACAATTGTGTAGATGTATCGTACACCTGATATATTACTCAAACAAAATTGAAGTTCACGAAGTTCACGTTTTATTTCTGTGTCATTCAACATCTAGTTTGAATCAGACAACTTGAAACTGGTACAAATATTCAAAAATGTTGCGATGTGGAAATGGACACGATATCGCAAAAGATAGACAACAGCAAGATCATTCAAGTATGTACATGCTAGTTGATGTCTACTTAGGCGATGCTCAGAACACTAGTTAGATCTTCCGAGATTAAAAAATGACGATGATCTGTAAACAAACCAGGACAAGGAAAGAAAGACAAAACGTATTTGAAAACAAATCATACTATACAGATTGACAAACTGAAACTTCGAACTCTGTTGATATTTCACGGGAGATGAGGTATGGTGCAAACGTATATAATTATACTGACTATATTTTGTTACGTAGCCTACTCATCAACAACAACAAAAACCGATATAACCAAAGGCACACACACACACTTTGCTGGTTTGCTGATGTCACAGGAAACGAATGAACAATAGAAAGCGTGATGAATTCCTGGCCAGAAATCAGTTACAAAGACCTGAAAGTCTGCTGAATGGAACTGGTTAATGTACACATTTGAACTGCTGTCAAAATTACTATGTAATACGGTATTCGGATTTTAAAATTGGTAGCAAATTACAACCAATAATGATGTTTTTTGCTTCGGCATTGAAGCAATGTTCACTATTTACTAACAAAATAATGACGAAATAAACACAAAACCAAATCAGTGAGGCAGAGGGGACAAAAAGCCGAGCGGGTGTGTGTGTGTGCGTGTGTGTGTGCTAGTGTGTGCCTGTGTGTGTGTGAGTGTGTGTGTGTATGTGTGTGTGTGTGTAGAGCGATTGAGACCAAACTACTGGACCGATCTGTCGAACCCACAGAATACAACTGCACGCACTCCAGTGTTTTCAGTGACGAGAATAAAACAGCTTCGTCAATTCACGCGGCAAGTCGCTCAATTTTTGCGTGCAACACGAAGTAGGCTAAACAGACATGCAAGAATTAGCGACGGGTTCAAGTTTAGGTCGCTCCAGGAGAAAAATTCCCGCGGATGTTGGCCTTTAAAAGGCCAACATCCAAAAGAATTTTTCTCCTGGAGCGACCTAAACTTGAACCCGTCGCTATTCTTGCATGTCTGTTTACTTCGTGCTGCACGCAAAAATCGAGCGACTTCCTTGCCGCGTGGATTGACGAAGCTATTTTATTCTCGTGACTGAAAACACTGCAGTGCGTGCAGTTTTTGACGAGCCGCAGGAGCGGCGACTCATATGGTCTCGGCTCGAAAGCTGTCTGTGGAGGCTGCGTGCTATAATTAGCTGACCTGCTGCGCGAGCAGTCACTGCAGAGTTTTGAGATAACTTTGTAACACGTTTTATTTTATGCTCCTCAAGAATACAACTTTGGGCAACGTGCCACGTAAAACTACACGCAACAAGGATTCAGTAGGTACCAAACATGCCTTGGTCAGAAGTAGAATGTAAATGAATCTTTATAAAGAAGTAGGCTACTTCAAACGACAGCCACAGCCACGGTTGGGTTCACGGCATCAAACCGATGCGACTCTCCGTCATATCATACACGTAATCTATCAAATAGATGACTAATAAACATGTAAACTACATGTATACGTCTATCGTCGGACATAAGAAAGGAGAGCTTCCCCCGGGCCTGTGCATGTGTTGTTCGTTGTGCGTGTGTAAATGTACACAACAAACTGACGACAAAACTGAGACAGACCTCTTTCGCTTCAGTCTTGCAGAATTTAAAGACGAATACAGGTAAATCGTGCATTATACTGGTAAAAGTATCAAACGTTTCTTTTTATAAATAAGTGGCAGGCTTACAGGAATACAAAGAGGCGCAAGTTGAAAGTAATGGATATATCTCTGGAAGATGCCATCAGTCCAAGTTGTCAAATGAAATCAAAGATGACAGAAACAGAAGTTTTCCATACAAATGTTGGTGTTTCAAAGGAAGTTGGCATTCTTTCAGATAATGATATAGACGAGGTGGCTGTTTGTTATGAAGTTTCAACAAGCCAACATTCAAATGATTTTACTTCATCTACAGATTTTTTAAATTCAGGACTTTATAACTGTCATTATGAACTTGGAATCATAGAGAGACCGTCTTTCCATTGTCATTCATGCCATAGATTTTTGTTTCAGAATCAATGTTTCACATGGCGTTCACAAGAGAGCATGCGAAGTTTCCGACAGTCTTTAGGATTTGTAAAACAAGTCGCGTAAGGCGAAAATACAATATTTAGTCAAGTAGCTGCCATTTTTCAGCAAGACCGTATACTCGTAGCATCGTCAGTCCACCGCTCATGGCAAAGGCAGTGAAATTGACAAGAAGAGCGGGATAGTAGTTGCGCTAAGAAGGACTCTAGCACGCTTTTCTGTACCTCTCTTTGTTTTAACTTTCTGAGCGTGTTTTTAATCCAAACATATCATATCTATATGTTTTTGGAATCAGGAACCGACAAGGAATAAGATGAAAGTGTTTTTAAATTGATTTAGACAATTTAATTTTGATAATAATTTTTATATATTTAATTTTCAGAGCTTGTTTTTAATCCGAATATAACATATTTATATGTTTTTGGAATCAGCAAATGATGGAGAATAAGATAAACGTAAATTTGGATCGTTTTATAAATTTTTATTTTTTTTTTACAATTTTCCGATTTTTAATGACCTAAGTCATTAATTGATTTTTAAGCCACCAAGCTGAAATGCAATACCGAACCCCGGGCTTTGTCGAAGATTATTTGACCAAAATTTCAACCAATTTATTTGAAAAATGAGGGCGTGACAGTGCCGCCTCAACTTTCACGAAAAGCCGGATATGACGTCATCAAAGACATTTATCAAAAAAATGAAAAAAACGTTCGGGGATTTCATACCCAGGAACTCTCATGTCAAATTTCATAAAGATCGGTCCAGTAGTTTAGTCTGAATCGCTCTACACACACACACACACACACACACACACACACACACACACACACGCACGCACACACACACGCACGCACATACACCACGACCCTCGTTTCGATTCCCCCTCGATGTTAAAATATTTAGTCAAAACTTGACTAAATATAACAAGTCGCGTAAGGCGAAAATACAATATTTAGTCAAGTAGCTGCCATTTTTCAGCAAGAGCGTATACTCGTAGCATCGTCAGTCCACCGCTCATGGCAAAGGCAGTGAAATTGACAAGAAGAGCGGGGTAGTAGTTGCGCTAAGAAGGATAGCACGCTTTTCTGTACCTCTCTTTGTTTTAACTTTCTGAGCGTGTTTTTAATCCAAACATATCATATCTATATGTTTTTGGAATCAGGAACCGACAAGGAATAAGATGAAAGTGTTTTTAAATTGATTTGGACAATTTAATTTTGATAATAATTTTTATATATTTAATTTTCAGAGCTTGTTTTTAATCCGAATATAACATATTTATATGTTTTTGGAATCAGCAAATGATGGAGAATAAGATAAACGTAAATTTGGATCGTTTTATAAATTTTTTTTTTTTTTTACAATTTTCAGATTTTTAATGACCAAAGTCATTAATTAATTTTTAAGCCACCAAGCTGAAATGCAATACCGAAGTCCGGGCTTCGTCGAAGATTACTTGACCAAAATTTCAACCAATTTGGTTGAAAAATGAGGGCGTGACAGTGCCGCCTCAACTTTCACGAAAAGCCGGATATGACGTCATCAAAGACATTTATCCAAAAAATAAAAATAAAACGTCCGGGATATCATTCCCAGGAACTCTCATGTCAAATTTCATAACGATCCGTCCAGTAGTTTAGTCTGAGTCGCTCTACACACACACGCACACAGACAGACAGACAGACAGACAGACACACACACACACACACACACACACTTACACCACGACCCTCGTCTCGATTCCCCCCTCTACGTTAAAATATTTAGTCAAAACTTGACTAAATATAAAAAGGCCGTGTTTTGCTGTACATGCAAAAACTACCTGACAAAAGGGAAAGTGCCTAACAGATTGCAACAACATTCCTATTTTAAGCTCAGCCACACGCCGACATGGAAGTTCAATGGTACTTTCAAACTTTTTCTTCTCTTCGTCGTATTTGATTTCTTTCTATTTCATAAGTCGAGTGCATATGATTTCGGCTCGTGTTCATCGTGAGATGGACTTAGTTTCTTGTATTCTGTGGGTTCGACAGATTAACTAAATGTTGTAATTTCGCCTTACGCGACTTGTTCTCTCTCTCTGTTGGCAGCGTGTAATGCAGCTGGTTAGAAATTAGAGTATTATTTTGCAAAGTGTGTACCAAAAGTTTGTCATGAGCTGCTTTAGGTTTGGGGTGTGGGTTGGTTTGATATTTCCTCCTTGCAGATCAAATCTGTATTCAGTTTTGATGCTGTGTCTTATTTTGTGAAAGGAAACATGCAGACTGACTGAACGCATATATATAATTATGTAACTCATAAACACATGGGTGTAGTTATGTTCAAGAACACACACACACACACACACACACACTCACACACACACACACACACACACATACACACACACACACACACACACTCACACACACACACAACTGTGTAGATGTATCGTACACCTGATATATTAAATTGAAGTTCACGAAGAAATCGTTTTATTTCTGTGTCATTCAACGTCTATCAGACAAATTGAGGCTGGTACAAATATTCAATAATGTTGCGATGTGCATGGAAATGGACATGATATATCGCAAAAGATAGACAACGGCAAGATCATTCAAGTATGTACATGCTTGTTGATGTCTACTTAGGCGATGCTCAGAACACTAGTTAGATCTTCTGAGATTAAAAAATGACGATGATCTGTAAACAAACCAGGACAAGGAAAGAAAGACAAAACGTATTTGAAAACAAATCATACTATACAGATTGACAAACTGAAACTTCGAACTCTGTTGATATTTCACGGGAGATGAGGTATGGTGCAAACGTATATAATTATACTGACTACATTTTGTTACGTACTCATCAACAACAACAAAAACCGATATAACCAAAGGCACACACACACACACACACACACACACACACACACACACACACACACACACACTTTGCTGGTTTGCTGATCAATGTCACAGGAAACGAATAAACAACAGAAAGCGTGATGAATTCCTGGCCAGAAATCAGTCACAAAGACCTGAAAGTCTGCTGAATGGAACTGGTAAATGTACACATTTGAACTGCTGTCAAAATTACTATGTAATACGATATTCGAGTTTTAAAATTGGTAGCAAATTACAACCAATAATGATGTTTTTTGCTTCGGCATTGAAGCAATGTTCACTATTTACTAACAAAATAATGACGAAATAAACACAAAACCAAATCAGTGAGGCAGAGGGGACAAAAAGCCGAGCGGGTGTGTGTGTGTGTGTGCGTGTGTGTGTGTGTGTGTGCTAGTGTGTGCCTGTGTGTGTGTGTGTGTGCCAGTGTGTGTATGTGTATGTGTGTGTGTGTGTGTGCGCGTGTGTGTAGAGCGATTGAGACCAAACTACTGGACCGATCTGTCGAACCCACAGAATAAAACTGCACGCACTGCAGTGTTTTCAGTCACGAGAATAAAACAGCTTCGTCAATCCACGCGGCAAGGAAGTCGCGCAATTTTTGCGTGCAACACGAAGTAAACAGACATGCAAGAAGAGCGACGGGTTCAAGTTTAGGTCGCTCCAGGAGAAAAATTCTTTTGGATGTTGGCCTTTAAAGGCACAGTAAGCCTCCCGTAAACCATCACAGAGCTCCCCGAGCGTCTAAATACAGTACAAGCATACTTCCATTTGAACGCTCACCGAACGGGAACATCCTGGCTGCTTTCTGTCGAGCGTGAGACATTTTCAAAGAATTTATTTTCGTAGACTTGTTCGTTAACAACAACGGCGCCTCGTTTTTGCGCTAGACCTAACTTTTAAAATCTAAATAATAAATTGACAGCTTGTTACACAAACATTCTTTAATCATAAAAGAATTCGTTTTTCATCAAGACAAGATCAGAACAATTCGAAGTTGTGAAAGTTTAAAACAAGTCGCGTAAGGCGAAAATACAATATTTAGTCAAGTAGCTGTCGAACTCACAGAATGAAACTGAACGCAACGCAACGCAGCAAGACAGTATACTCGTAGCATCGTCACTCCACCGCCCGTGGCAAAGGCAGTGCCCGTGGAATTGACAAGAACAGCGGGGTATTCGTTGCGCTGAGAAGGATAGCACGCTTTTCTGTACCTCTCTTCGTTTTAACTTTCTGAGCGTGTTTTTAATCCAAACATATCATATCTATATGTTTTTGGAATCAGGAACCGACAAGGAATGAGATGAAAGTGTTTTTAAATTGATTTCGAAAAAAAAAGTTTGATAATAATTTTTATATATTTAATTTTCAGAGCTTGATTTTAATCCAAATATAACATATTTATATGTTTTTGGAATCAGCAAATGATGGAGAATAAGATAAACGTAAATTTGGATCGTTTTATAAATTTTTATTTTTTTTTACAATTTTCAGATTTTTAATGACCAAAGTCATTAATTAATTTTTAAGCCACCACACTGAAATGCAATACCGAAGTCCGGGCTTCGTCGAAGATTATAAGTTGACCAAAATTTCAACCAATTTGGTTGAAAAATGAGGGCGTGACAGTGCCGCCTCAACTTTCACGAAAAGCCGGATATGACGTCATCAAAGACATTTATCAAAAAAATGAAAAAAACCTTCGGGGATTTCATACCCAGGAACTCTCATGTCAAATTTCATAAAGATCGGTCCAGTAGTTTAGTCTGAATCGCTCTACACACACACACAGACAGACAGACAGACAGACAGACACACGCACATACACCACGACCCTCGTTTCGATTCCCCCTCGATGTTAAAATATTTAGTCAAAACTTGACTAAATATAAACAAGTCGCGTAAGGCGAAAATACAACATTTAGTCAAGTAGCTGTCGAACTCACAGAATGAAACGGAACGCAATGCAACGCAGCCGTATACTCGTAGCATCGTCAGTCCACCGCTCATGGCAAAGGCAGTGAAATTGACAAGAAGAGCGGGGTAGTAGTTGCGCTAAGAAGGATAGCACGCTTTTCTGTACCTCTCTTTGTTTTAACTTTCTGAGCGTGTTTTTAATCCAAACATATCATATCTATATGTTTTTGGAATCAGGAACCAACAAGGAATAAGATGAAAGTGTTTTTAAATTGATTTCGACAATTTAATTTTGAAAATAATTTTTATATATTTAATTTTCAGAGCTTGTTTTTAATCCAAATATAACATATTTATATGTTTTTGGAATTAGAAAATGATGAAGAATAAGATGAACGTAAATTTGGATCGTTTTAGAAAAAAAAATACAATTTTCAGATTTTTAATGATCAAAGTCATTAATTAATTTTTAAGCCACCAAGCTGAAATGCAATACCGAAGTCCGGGCTTCGTCGAAGATTGCTTGGCCAAAATTTCAATCAATTTGATTGAAAAATGAGGGCGTGACAGTGCCGCCTCAACTTTTACAAAAAGCCGGATATGACGTCATCAAAGGTATTTATCAAAAAAAGGAAAAAAAACGTTCGGGGATATCATTCCCAGAAACTCTCATGTCAAATTTCATAAAGATCGGTCCAGTAGTTTGGTCTGAATCGCTCTACACACACGCACACACACACACACACACACACACACACACACACATACACCACGACCCTCGTCTCGATTCCCCCCTCTATGTTAAAACATTTAGTCATAACTTGACTAAATGTAAAAAGAAAAGCCCGGAAGCAGGGTCACGCAAGGGTCGTAGCAGACGAAGGTTTATCAGTGCAAATCGCCGTTCCTCTCAACAGTCAAAAGCCATCGCTAGAGTTCTTGTGAACCACAGCCGTTGTTTCGTGCATAAAAAACGTGCTATTGTAGATAAGCTCACATCGAGTCGCATTCATGACTAACTGACGACTGCATTGTGAAAAAGGAAAACTGGATCACACGGGTTCACGATGGCTCAGGGGTAAGATAAACCACGCAAAAATAAATTCTTTGAAAATTGTTCGCTCTTTACGGAGGGCACCTAGGATGTTCTCAATTGGTGAATGTTGAAATGAAAGGGTGTTTGTACTGTGTGTAAAAGCCTGACCGTATCTGTGATGGTTTACGGGAGGCTTACTCTGCCTTTAAGACAAGAGTTGCCCAACTTGGGAGAAAGCTAAATCCAAGGCCTGCCTAAATCTACCAAAAATTGCCCAAACAAGAAAGTAAATCCACCAATTTTTCAACAGTAAAAACGACGATTTAGATTTGTTCATGAATTTCTGGGTGGTACCACATGTCATATTGCTAAAGAAGTGAGAACCTTCAACTCTTCGTCTAACTAGCTCATTACTTCGGCCGAAAGATTGCCTCCAACTACAGAAGTCCTCGTTTACAAATGGCAGTTTTAGATATATTGTCATCAAAAAGCTTAAGTTGTAATGCAAGTTAAAGTCCACTCGGTATAATCACTCTCATGTCTAACTCATAATTTGCGATGTTTCACACACACAAAAAGGGATAACTGAAAATTAACAGTTTATAATGATTGGCTTTCCCACAAATTTTCAGGAACAAATTTAGAACATTCCAATTTCTGAGTAATTGGAAATGACAAATCAAAATTACACCACATGCACAGACACTGACACACAAGCGGATAGACAGGCAGGTGAGACACCGACACACACACGCGCACGTAAGCGCACTCTCTCGCTCTCTCTTTCACACACACACACACACACACCCCACCCCTACGCATCCACTCGCTCTACCAGGAGGACGCTCAAACAGGTCTTGGATGTATTTGTTTGTTTGTTTGCTTAACGCCCAGCCGACCACGAAGGGCCATATCAGGGCGGTCTTGGATGTATGAAGGTGTTTCATGGTTGTACATTTTGAACATGAAAACACTAACATTTAAAAAGAACTGCTGTTGTAGCGGAAGAATGTTCAGTTGAGTGTATTTTTCTTGAGTAGTCATGTTGGGATCTCGGTTTAATAACTTTACACCTCTCTTGTGAAGTGTGTTTATTTTCTTTATATACCGAGCAACAAAAGAAACGCGAATTTTCTCCAGAAAAAACGTTTAATCACAATTTAAAAATTTCATTTCTCATAAACGTAACATCGAAACGAATCAAAATCACGGTGGTATGTTCTTCGCACACTGTTCTTGGCTTTGGCACAGTCTTTCGCTGCCACGGGCAAAGGAAGCCTCTGCAGATGGTCAAGTCCGGTGATGACGGCCTGGCAGCGGCGCCTCATGGAGTGGATGAGTCGGTTGATGGCGTCTCTCGGGATGTTGCACCAGGCATGAATAAGGGCATGATGCAGTTCTGCGGCAGTTCTTGGTCCTGGGCGTAACTGGTTGAGCTCTCTTTGAAGTTGGTCCCAGAAATGTTCAATGGGATCAGATCTTGGCTGAGGGCGGGCCAGGCCTTGATGTCGATGTTATTGTGCTGCAGGCAGGAAGGCCTGGGTGACCCTGGATGTGTGCGGGCGAGCGTTATCTTGCTGCAGAACACAGTTTCTGCGCGCCTGGAAAAAGGGCACAACATGAGGCTGTAGGATCTGGTCAATATAACGCTGTGCTGTGATGCCGTTTACCCGACCAGGACCAAGATTGTTGAAAAACACAGGTTCGAGGGATTGGTTGAGGCCGATTCCACCCCAGACCATGACGTTTGGTCCACCCTGGGCATTGTGTTCCATGACGCAGTCACCAGCATAGTGTTCACCTCTTCTTCGCCACACGCTGACACGCCCATCAACATGACTAATGCAGTAACGGCTCTCATCGGTGAACAGAATGTTTCGCCATTGTGTCCAGTTCCGATTGATGTGATCCTGGGCCCACTGCTGGCCCGCCATGCGATGTCTTTGAGTGAGGACTAGTCCTCTAGCTGGACGGCAGTTTTGGAGGTCTCGCTCAGCAAGTCTTCGGCGTATTGTCTGGCCACTGATGGGTCTCTGGTGGTTCCCGAGGTGTTCCTGGCTGTTTCATTGGCTGTATGGAATCGGTTTCTCAAATGATGATGACGCAGGATCTGGCGATCTTGGTTCTGTGTGGTAACGCGAGGCCTTCCACTTCGTTGTGTATCAGCAGTGCTTCCAGTGTTGACAAAACGTTGCTGAAGGCGATATACTGTTGACAGATGCACATTGAAAGCGACTGCTACCGCTTCTGGGTCATCACCAGCCGATAATCGACCCACTGCCCTCTCGCGTTGTTCTGGTGTCAATCTTGGTATCTTGACTCTGTCAAAAGTTAGACTGGCATGGTCACTTTTTTTTTATTGCTAATGCATCAGTGAACACAACTCACACATGAGGTTTCCCCTACTCCGCTTGCACGTGCTGTAAGCGCGCATCATGTGTTTCACGTGGAAACTGCTTGTCCCGTGCGTTGAGACAGAAGCAATGGGAAAATATTCACACAACAGCTTTGTTACACATGACTGCATAGGACATCTATATCCCGAAAATTGTCAGTCTCAGATTAACTGCGTTTTTTAAATTCAAAATATTGAAACATAATTCGCGTTTCTTTTGTTGCTCGGTATATTAACATCACTGGTATTGCACAAGACAGTAGATGCATTGCAAATGCGAGAGAGACAGTGTGCGTGGAAAACCATTTTGAGGGCATCCACAGAAACAACGCACCAGAGGTTGTTAAGTAAGAAAAGGTTCCTGGAAACTCGTTTATAAACTGTATCAATGTGAGAGCGCCAGTTAAGTTTATCATCAATTACAACTCCAAGCACACGGTGTTGACGGACTTGAGCAATGCTAACTGTACCATGCATAAGATCAAGGCTTAGAGGCTGTCGCTGGGGTTTTTGTCTTGTAGTTATTAACATTCATTTTGTTTTCTTTGGATGCAGTGCCATTCTGTTACAATTACACCAATCATTAATATTTGCTATACTTTCTTGGAATATTTTTCTTATGAGATTTATATCTGTATTACTGCTGTGAAGTGTTGAATCATCCGCAAAAAGATCAAGTACAGCATTTTCGTGTTTGAGGTGTAATGGTAAATCATTAATGTATAGTCCAAACAGTAAGGGACCAAGGATAGAACCTTGTGGGACTCCACATTTTACAGTGCCTTGTGATGAATATGAACCGTTTAGGTAGACTGCTTGTTTCCTATCTGTTTCCTATCTGACAGATATGATGTAAATAAGGACACAGATGAGCTATTTTGCAGGTAAGTAAGTAATTTGTCTAACAAAATAGCGTGATCAACTAAGTCATATGCTTTCCTGAGATCAAGGAATACCGCTCCAACCATATCACGATTGTTTATTGCTTTTTGCCGGGTACCACAGAGCCAGGTAAGGGCAGTATGACAGGAATGTTTAGGACAAAAACCTGATTGATAAGGATGAAAATGTTTGTTTTCTTCAACATATTTAAGGAGATGGGTGTGTATATGCTTTTCCAGGGGTTTAGACAGTATAGACAGAATAGATATCGGTCTGCAGTTGTCAAGGCTATCGGTGTCTTTTGACTTTGGTATTGGAATAACTTTAACCGTTTTATAAACACTGGTGGGAAGACATTCTTCCTGATAGAGAGATTGTATACATGGGTTAAACTGTTTACAATATAAGGAAGTGACATTTTTACAATTTGAGAATTAAGATTGTTTGTGTCCATTGTCTTTTTGTTATTTAGTTTAGAAATTAGTGCACCAACTTCAACGACCGTGATTACAGGTATATTAAAAGTCAGATGGCAAAAGTTTCTCATTACAAAATTGACTGAGTACTTCAGGCACCTTATAGTCAATCTGATCAGAAATGGATGAGGAATCAAGAACATTGTCGGTCATGGACAGAAAGTAACTATTACAATCATCAGCAGTTATATTAGAATTAATACAGGCTGGGGCTTTGTGTGATTTACTAGTCAGTTCATTCATTGCAAATTTGACATATGTCATTTTTATCGATTATAAGTTTTTGAAAATATTTCTTTTTTGCAAGTTTCACCAATTCAGAAATTTTGTTTCGCATTTATTTGTAGAGTTCAAACTGTTTATTTTTTTTTTTTTAGAAAATCTCGAACTAACATAGCATCTTTAATTTCACCTGTCATCCAGCTAAGTTCGGTACAGTCGAAAATGTAACTCAACACAATTTGACACCAATTGAAAATTTGCCAAACTTAAGTCAAGTAAAAACGCAGACTTGTCAAATTTTTAAAAACATCTATACGTGATATAGGTATGACCTTTCGACATTACCTTTGATCGTTTACACGACGAAGTGCACGTGATGGGTTTGTGGTCACTCATGCAAATATTAGATGTTGAAGCATTTAGAACCATGCTATCATTGTTCGTGTACATATTACTAGAGGAATACCCGGCTTCGCCGGGTGAATCGCGAGACAGACACAGACATCCACCAGTTTGTGCCCACTCAAAGGAAGGCAAGAACATTCAGAGAGACAAAAGCAGCCAGACCCCATCACAAACAGATCTCTACAATCCACAGGTGTTGCCTCCACACACACACACACACACACACACACACACACACACACACAGAGAAGCCGTATATATCTATCTACGGGTGCAAGGAAAGCGTTCTGGACAGTGCAGTGACATTCTAAAAATAGTAACGTAGTAACGGGAATATGGATTGACGCCACACGAAGGAAGGGAGATAAACGCTGAAAACACTGGAGAAGATAAGGAAGAGTTACTGGGAATGGATCCAGAGAAAAACCAAAATCGGTTCAGCGCTGCGCGCTGAGAGCACGTGTTGAAATATCTCATCGACCAGGTTGTGTCCGGGGTGTACCTAAATATGGCCACCAAATTTGAAACAGATCCATCGAGAACTTTGGCCGTGCATCGCGGACACACACACACACACACAGACACAAGTCGTATATATATATATATATATAGATAGATTCGTGTACCATACGTTCTGTTGATCTCGCTGTTCGATTGCTGACCTATGCTCCCGTTCACTTAGTATTTGTTCGGAAAGCAAACTCAAGTAGCATGAATTCCAAGTGTGACCGACATTATGTTGCTCCGAAATGCATTGACCAGTCGCCGAAAGGCGCTGACGTCATTTCATGAAAGGATTTCTCAGCATAGAATTCAATTTAATTTTTAATTATTTTTTTTTATAGATTTGGAAGATATAGTTGGGGACAACGACGTTCTATGGGCAGTTCATTTGGAAAGGGAGGCAAGCGGTTAAAACGGGCGTCGACATAGCCAAACAAGGGGAATACTAACTGGTAGATCATTTACTTGTGATTACTATGCATTTTTGAGAAACAAATCTGAAAATCCTTCACATCGGATGCTGCGTTCTCTGGTCTTCTAAACTGATTTATGTGCGACATAAGCAAATTAAGAACCATAAGCATGAAAGGCTGTCTACGCGTGATGCCTCGTTTTCGCACATAAATCGCCGGAGGGGTTTCCTGCGTGTACGAGTACGACCTGTTTTACCCCGCAAGTTTAAGGCCCTGTCACACAGCCCAAAAGTCGCGTAAACGCATGAATCACGCACTAAATTCGATCCTTACGACATGCGCGATTTGCGCATTTCGGCATCAGTTTGTCTGACGTGGAAAATCCGTAGTTGTCCGCCGATGTTCGCCGGATCGGTGCTTTACGCGATTCCAGGTTTTGAGCAGCTCAAAACTCGGCTTCGCGTAAGAGTTTACGCAATATTGCGCTGTTTTACGTAATTTCTGCGTAGTTTGCGTAGTTCTTACGCGAACAATGAGCGAAATATGCGTGGAATATCAGTGATCGTTCGCGAAAATGTTGCCGCTATCGCGTTCTTCGACTTTCCACTAACTGACGATTAGCGACTGTTGAAACGGGAATGCCAAGGCGCCGCGGTTGCATCAGTTTATATATGCGCGGAACGGACGTGCGCGCTGCCGCGCATTCCTTGCGCAGTTCATGCGCGAATCATACGCAGTTCATTAGTGATAGTGCGCAGATTATACGTGGTTTTTCGTGGACCTTTGCGTGCCTATGCGCTGTAGTGCGTGGTTTGTTAGTGATTTTTGCGTGATCTTTCCGTAGTTCTTGCACAATTCATCGGTGATTTTCATCGAGTAAATCAACGAAAATAGTCAAATTTTCGACCGACAAGCACGCACAACCAAATTTTATGCGTGATTCATGCGTTTACGCGACTTTTGGGCTGTGTGACCGGGCCTTACGCAGCCATACGCCGGTTTTGGGGGATACTATTTGGTATTTTCGTGTTTTTATAACCCACCAAACTCTGACATGGATTACAGGATCTTTTCCGTGCGCACTTCGTCTTGTGCTTGCGTGTACACACGAAGGGGGATTAGGCACTAGCAGGTCTGCCCATAACGTTGACATGGCAGATCGGAAAAATCTCTTCACTTAACCCACGAGGCGTGGCCGGGATTCGAACCCTCATTACTTCCACCTCTTGCTTTTTACATTTAGTCAAGTTTTGACTAAATGTTTTAACATAGAGGGGGGAATCGAAACGAGGGTCGTGGTGTATGTGTGTCTGTCTGTCTGTGTGTGTGTGTGTGTGTGTAGAGCGATTCAGACTAAACTACTGGACCGATCTTTATGAAATTTGACATGAGAGTTCCTGGGTATGATATCCTCAGACAATTTTTTCATTTTTTTGATAAATGTCTTTGATGACGTCATATCCGGCTTTTCGTGAAAGTTGAGGCGGCACTGTCACGCTCTCATTTTTCAACCAAATTGGTTGAAATTTTGGTCAAGTAATCTCCGACGAAGCCCGGACTTCGGTATTGCATTTCAGCTTGGTGGCTTAAAAGTTAATTAATGACTTTGGTCATTAAAAATCTGAAAATTGTAAAAAAACAATTTTTATAAAACGATTCAAATTTACGTTCATCTTATTCTCCATCATTTCCTGATTCCAAAAACATATAAATATGTTATATTTGGATTAAAAACAAGCTCTGAAAATTAAAAATATAAAATTATGATCAAAATTAAATTTTTGAAATCAATTTAAAAACACTTTCATCTTATTCCTTGTCGGTTCCTGATTCCAAAAACATATAGATATGATATGTTTGGATTGAAAACACGCTCAGAAAGTTAAAACGAAGAGAGGTACAGAAAAGCGTGCTATCCTTCTCAGCGCAACTACTACCCCTCTCTTCTTGTCAATTTCACTGCCTTTGCCATGAGCGGTGGACTGACGATGCTACGAGTATACGGTCTCGCTGCGTTGCATTGCGTTCAGTTTCATTCTGTGAGTTCGACAGCTACTTGACTAAATGTTGTATTTTCGCCTTTCGCGACTTGTTATATTGTTTCGCGTGTGCTTGTGTGTATGTTAATAAAGTGGGAATAGACCCTTTGCAGAGAATGCTTTTATGATTGGATGAATAGAAACCCAAAACTGCTAACGTCTGGTTTTGTCCTGAATCAACCGTTCCCAAAAATAACCTTTCTTGATTTTTTTGATTTTTTTGTTTTACAGAATAGAGTCAACTTGTTGGTGACGCAATACATTCAGTTGAGGTACAAGTTGCGTTGATTTTCCCACGGTTTAGTTCGGAGTTTTACCTTGTTGAACCAGGGAGGCTTAAGAAAATAGCCGCCAAACACGTAATCCCCCGTCCATTATTATCTAAAACCATGCACCTAAGACTCGAGGTTATGACAGAGACGGGTTAGAGGAACAGACACGCTTTAATTTAATTCAATAAATGATGGTAGTATCAGAAAGGATGATGCATTAGACGCTTAAAGGCCCATTCCGCCACGTAGAAACAGTTCGACTCACTCTGTCAGATCTGATCAGGCTTAAACATGGGATAAAACCATCCCTCCACTTGGTTACATTGTACAAATCAACACTTTGGCTTTCTTGCTGTGGTCAGTTGGAATGTTTTGATGAATTAATTTCCGAAAAGCCTCGACCCCCGTAAGTACCCCACTAAACAAAGAAAGACGCGAGGGATTCCAAATGTGTTAAAAATAGAATATTGTGTAATCTCCATTTACAACACGGCGCGCGCCGGACGGAGTGCACCTTTAAACTTAATTGGAATTGAGGTGCGGGACACACACATATATAAAGACTACTTGCACACGTTTGTTGAACAGAGACGAGGTTGCTTTTAGCTTGAAGGTTAGTGTGTAGACTTCTTTTTGTAGGCTTATTCCTAGACCCATTTTCTGTGGTGCGAGGAACAATGAATGAACTTGGTTGTCGCTTTTCGTTTCCTGTGACAAACATGTATTTTTAACTGAAGTTTGAGAGCCCCAAAGGGGGGGGGGGGGTATCATCACGATCACAGGAAGGGAAATTTTAGCTTTCACGATCACAGTTACCTTGATTTTTGTTTTCACGATCACAAACACTGTGACGAATAAAGGATCATAAAGTGATACAGCTGTGAAAAATGTACGTTGAAAATAAAATGCTTTGCCATAATGCCTATCACGATCACGAAAACAAATGACGATCACGATCATGAGACTTGATTTTTATGTCATCACGGATCACGGGCAAAGTCCCATCACGATCACAGAAATGGAAATTTCAGCAATCACGGTCACAGAAAGGTCAAAAAACGCCAATCACGATCACGATTTTAAACCCTTTGGGGCCCTCATGTATTTTTAACTGAAGTTTGAGGGCCCCAAAGGGGGTGGGGGGGGGGGGGGGGGGTATCATCACGATCACGGGAAGGGAAATTTTAGCTTTCACGATCACAGTTACCTTGATTTTTGTTTTCACGATCACAAACACCTTGAGAATAGAGGATCATAGGGTGATACAGCTGTGAAAAATGTACGTTGAAAATAAAATGCTTTGCAATAATGCCCATCACGATCACGAAAACAAATGACGATCACGATCACGAGACTTGATGTTTTTCTTCAGACGATTTTATTCAGACAATACACGACAAATTATACAAACAATACAGATTGGAGTACAAAACAGTCAAAATCATTGATAGTAACAGAAACAATGTTGTATGAAAATATGGCAGTGCATAGTATAAGCATATTATCATTCCACCAAAATTGTGTACGATGCCCATTTCTTTATGTATTTATCATACTCAAACTCGTTTCTAAACATGTACTTGTCATTGTCAATAATATGTTTCAGTTCTTGTAAAAATTGTTGCAGTTTTGGTTTAGTTTTCAATATTCTGTTCCTGTATATAAAAAAATTTGCAGACAATAAAATATGATTAAAACCTATGTCCGTATGTGTCTTGTTGACATGTCCAAATAAAACAAGAGAAGAATTTAAACAAAGTCTTGTGCAATTTGTGCATTTATCTTTCAAAAGTTGTACAAGAGATTTCCAAAAAGCTTGAGCGTGAACACAGTCCCACAGATAATGAAAAATTGTATCTCTTTGCTGTAAACAAAAATTACACAAGTCACTCGACAATACTCGCATGCTTTTTAAAATGGAATTGGTGACTAGAATCCGATAGTTTATTTTCATTTGGAACAGTCGTAATTTTATTTCTTTGATTTTTTTGGTCAACTCAAACACTCTTTTCCATTCAATTTCAGTTTCCAAAAACGTCTCCCACTTTTGGCATGCTTTCAGTACGGGAGCAGTACCCGTAAAAATATCATTAAAAGTTCTAGCACCCCTGGGAGCTTTAAACAATCAAACCATACGCTTTTATCTCTGGGAGATGATCTAAGCTCTCAAATGTAATACCTTTTTTACGCATACAAATTTTTACAGAGCTGACACACCCAAAAAAATCTAAAAATGAAACATCAACGTTATATTTTGCACAAAACTCCTCCAGACTCAGAAAAATTCCATCTTCCTTCAACAGATCACATACATAAAAAATCCTTTTGTCTGCCCATTAAAATAAAAAACAGAGTTGTCAATTTTGAATTTATTGTTGAAATAGAGTGGTTCTGCCAAAAATTCTTCAGCCGTGTTTACTTCAACTTTATCGTAAAAACAACGATATGAATCAAAGACATTCTTCCAAAATCTATTTACTTTGTGATTACTTGTTTTCAGGACTAAAGGACCATAGTCCTTAACCATATCAACTTCAGGACAAATACCTTGTAAAATTCTTTTCCACTTTGGTACATAACAAGAAGATTGCATCTTTTAAAACCAAGTTAATTTTAAGGATTTTACGTAACTTTCAATATGAGGAATACAAATACCTCCTTCTTGAATACTATGTATTGCTATTGTTCTTTTTACTTTATCTTTCTTCCCATCCCATACAAAATGATAGCACATTTTCTGAAGCTGTTCAACCATTTGGTCAGGTGGATTTGGAAGCATTATCCACAAGTACACAAGTTTGGATAAAATGAGCGATTTTAGTACTGCAACTCTGCCCAAAGGCGTACATGAGCGTTTCATCCATGTATTAAACAATTTCTTTGTTTCGTTAAATTTATCAGTTAGATTCAGTTCTGCCATTTTCTGTAAATCACTAGTGAACCAAAGTCCAAGGAAACTGAGAGGGATTCCACGACATGTGCGAATTTGGTAAAAACTGAACTTGGCTATTTCTCTTACTACCTAACCACACATTGCAAGTTTTGTCGAAATTCAACTTCAATCCTGAAATACTCTGAAATTCCTCTAAAGTTCGAAACAATTCTTCAAATGATTCTTTATCACCTTCTAACAACATCGAAGTGTCATCAGCAAATTGACTAATTTTGCATTCTATATCTGAAATCTGAATTCCCTTTATGTGGTCATTTTCCCTAATCTTGCATGCCAGTAGTTCTACGCACAAAATAAACAAATAAGGCGAGAGGGGGTCTCCTTGTCTACAGCCTCTTTCTATCAAAAAACCTGTGGATGCCTGTCCGTTTCCAATCACAGATGACTTAATATCAGTATAAAATGCTAATACCCACTGACAGATGTCTTCCCCAAAACCGAATGTTTTCAGTACATTATGCATGTATTGCCAGTCTATAGAGTCGAATGCTTTTTCAAAGTCTAGTGATACCAATAATCCGGGCAAGTCATTTTCTTTCAAATAATCAATAACGTCATACAATAGTCGTATGTTATCGCCAATGTATCTTCCCTGTACAAATCCAGTTTGGTCTTCACTAATAAGGGCTGGGAGCACATTTTTAATCCGATTTGCTATACATGAAGATCCTATTTTGTATGAAACATTCAGAAGTGAAATAGGACACCAGTTATTCAAAAATTCCCTAGGCTTATCCCCCTTTGGAAGGCAGACAATAATCCCTTCTCTTTGTGATATCGACATCACTTTTCTTAAGAAACCTTCGTTCAGAGAACGAACAACAAAACCTCCAAGTTGCCTCCAAAAAAACTTTAAAAAGTCGACTGTCATGCCATCCGTCCCTGGACTTTTTCCATTTTTCATACTTCTGAGTGCCGCTGAGGCTTCTGCTAATGTGATAAAACCTTCTAAGTTTACTGCTTTCTCATCTGATAACGTTGGTAAAGACGTAACATACTCATCAAGTTCAATGTCTACTGTGTCCCTTTTAGAATAAAGTTGTTGGTAATATTCTTTCGTTTCAATGACCATCTTATCAGTTTCAAATAAACATTCACCAGTTTTGGATACAAGCTTAAACATTTGTTTACTTACATAGTGTCTCTTTTCTAGATTACAAAAATATTTGGTAACTTTCTCCCCTTCTGCTGCCCATCTAGCCTTACTCCTAATAAGAATTCCCTGGATTTTGTTTTTCCTCAATTGAATTAGACTGTCTTTCTTTTCTTGCATTTCTAAAACTTCGTTTTCAGTTTTGTTAATTTTTATTTCAAGTCGCTGTATATCTTCTTCTAATCTTTTTTCTTCTTCAACAGCTTTCTTTTTCTTCCTAGAACTGAAGTCCATAGTTTTCTTTCGTATTTCCATTAGTAAAGTATCAAGAAGTAACTGATCAGATATTGTTAATTGCAGCTGGTCAATAGATTTCTATCAATTTCTTGATGATTATAGACTAAAGCTGCATATTGTTTTTTAATATGACAAATCAAATTATTAATTTCTTCAACATATTGCTTATCTTTTAACAATGAAGAGTTGAATTTCCAACAGTTCCTTAATTTTGTTTCCTTTTTAAACTCCAGTTCCAAAGTTATAATAGACTGATCACTCCTATATCCTACCAAAATATCTGTCTGGTTTACCAATGAAATGAGGTTTTCTGAAATGAGAAAAAAGTCAAGTCTCGCTTGTTGTGGAGGATTAGGTCTTCTCCATGTGAATCTCAACATCTCTGGATTAACTTCACGCCAAACGTCTACCAGTTCTAAGCAGCCGGCCATTTCTATGACCTTGTCTTGTGCTTTCAAATTATTATTGTTTCTATAATTATTATAGTCCAAAACCGGATTCATTACCAAGTTCCAATCCCCACCTATTATTATGTTTGGATTCTGCAGTTGTTCTAGCTTTTCTTGCAATTCTTCATAAAATTGTGGGTCATCCCTATTTGGGCCATAAATATTTACTAACACAAGTTCCTTGTCCATTGTTTTGATTATCATAATCAAGTAATTACATGACGTATCTTTAATTGTTCGGAGAATCTTAAAATCAAAATTATTATTAAATAAGATGGCAACTCCATGTGACTGTGTTGTATAGGAGGCAAAAGCACTTTCGTATCCCCATTCTGCTCGTATTTGCTTTTCTAATTTCTTATCAAAATGTATATCTGACAAAAAATAGATTGAATAATCTTTTTGTCTCAAATACTGGAACACATCTCGTCGTTTCTGGAAATTCCCCAAACCCTGGACATTGGCCGAAGCTATTTTTACACTAGACATTTTGTGAACATGTTTAGTTCATAACCACTCCAACTCTGTACATTCAAACATTGTAGCATTGTCTGATTTTTCTCAACACAAAACAAAAACAACATGTAACTAAAAGGATGTTTCTCAAACATCAAAAAGCAGACACATACAATTTTTCCAAAAATCAAAACACAGAAAACTTTTCGCTTCCGAGACACGATCAATCCGAGCAGCAATGTAGGATAAAACACAGTCCGTCGACCTAGATCCAGACACCGTCATCATAATCCTGATAATCAACCGTGATTATTTCCCCCTTCTTGTCTCTTTACCAAACACATTGACATTGTTTTACACGTGTAGATTGTTCCACTGTCCATTTTTTTTCTCTTCCAAACGGATGGACTGGCCACGTTCCGCAATGCGGAGTACACGATTCTTGTTTTCTTTTTTCAAGTCCATCATTGCACTGTGTAAGGCCTTTCTTTTATCGCGCATCACACGGGGGAGATCTGTACGGACCGTCACTCGATACTGCTCCCCTTTCAGCTTGGACAGCGACTTCAGGATCCTCTCTCTGTCCCGATACTGGACAAAACGCACGATGACCGCAGAACCAGGCATGGGGTGACAATGTGCGAACAGCATCGACTTCGCCTCTGCCTCTGGAATCTCAAGGCCAGAAACCATGAATTCCCTGACGCGCTTTTCACAGTCCCCCTGATTCACTGTAAGCCCAAAGAAAACCAAATTATATTTTCTCTGGTGGAACTCCGCATCCGACATTCGCTCTTCTATGTCTTTGCATCTTTTCTCCGTCTTTTCTTCAAAATCCCGAATCCATCCGTCTTGAATGGCCATGGACTCCTGTAGGTTTTGGATACGGTCGACGATTCTCGTCTCCATGTTGCCAATCATTTCTTCAAATTTCTTGGCACGTAGTCCGTTATCAGCCCTGTGTTTCTGGCATTCTCTTTCGCCGGGTCTTTTTTGGGGGGCATGTTGCTGGCCGTCGATGTTTTTATATTTAGTCAAGTTTTGACTAAATATTTTAACATCGAGGGGGAATCGAAACGAGGGTCGTGGTGTATGTGCGTGTGTGTGTGTCTGTCTGTGTGTGTGTGTGTGTGTGTGTGTAGAGCGATTCAGACTAAACTACTGGACCGATCTTTATGAAATTTGACATGAGAGTTCCTGGGTATGAAATCCCCGAACGTTTTTTTCATTTTTTTGATAAATGTCTTTGATGACGTCATATCCGGCTTTTCGTGAAAGTTCAGGCGGCACTGTCACGCCCTCATTTTTTTAACCAAATTGGTTGAAATTTTGGTCAAGTAATCTTCGACGAAGCCCGGACTTCGGTATTGCATTTCAGCTTGGTGGCTTAAAAATTAATTAATGACTTTGGTCATTAAAAATCTGAAAATTGTAAAAAAAAATAAAAATTTATAAAACGATCCAAATTTACGTTTATCTTATTCTCCATCATTTGCTGATTCCAAAAACATATAAATATGTTATATTCGGATTAAAAACAAGCTCTGAAAATTAAATATATAAAAATTATTATCAAAATTAAATTGTCCAAATCAAATTAAAAACACTTTCATCTTATTCCTTGTCGGTTCCTGATTCCAAAAACATATACATATGATATGTTTGGATTAAAAACACGCTCAGAAAGTTAAAACAAAGAGAGGTACAGAAAAGCGTGCTATCCTTCTTAGCGCAACTACTACCCCGCTCTTCTTGTCAATTTCACTGCCTTTGCCATGAGCGGTGGACTGACGATGCTACGAGTATACATACGGTCTTGCTGAAAAATGGCATTGCGTTCAGTTTCATTCTGTGAGTTCGACAGCTACTTGACTAAATATTGTATTTTCGCCTTACGCGACTTGTTAGATTTTGGCGCTGCTCTGACAAAACTCAACTAGCAGACCGCCATGCCACCGGAAGTTTTCAGACTTGATGTTTTTGTCATCACGGGCAAAGTCTCATCACGATCACAGAAATGGAAATTTCGGCAATCACGGTCACAGAAAGGTAAAAAAACGCCAATCACGATCACGATGCTAAACCCTTTGGGGCCCTCAAGTTTGATCATATAAAAAAACTTCCAGACCAAAATGAACGTGAAATCTGACTGATTCCTGTCCAGTATCTTCAGCAAACACAGAACTTCTCGCCAACCTCATCAATATAGAAATTGAACAATATGTATTGTCATCATTTTCACGAGTTTTCATTCACAAACACCTGGGAAATAAATCTAATGTTCCCCATGCAATAAATCGAGGTGGTGAATGGGTTTGAGCTTTCAGGTGAAACGTGGATTGTCAAAGTAAAAGCCAATCAGGCATATTGTTTGATGTTTGGAACCATCGCGGCTTTGGATTTGTGTTTCCGAGGACAACGATTGTAAGCATTCACTCTCAAAGACCCAATTAATGTTGATAATTGCCGCGGCGACTCATGGTCAATTTGCAACTTATCTCTGTAATCGCAAAATCCACAACGAAAAGTCATAAACACTTAAAAAGAAAAGAAATATGCTCAACACTGAACTTACACGTATGATCGCAGCTCTGTACATTTTCAGACTGGAAGAAAAGCGTCAACAAGCTACGTTTGACGTCACATACAAGGTTGACGTGTTATCTCGAGCTACTGTGACGATGCTTTGTGGCCCGGAGTTGGATTCTAAAATTTCGTCTCCCTGTGGGTTATTGTGCATTTTGTTGCACAACCAAAATGATGACAAAAACGATGTTTGGTGGCTTGTCGTCAGACCAGCATTTTGTTTTGGTCCTCGGGGAGCATAATTATCGCCTTTTGTCTCATATTTATCAACCGCGGCCTTCGGCCTTGGTCGATAAAGATGACACAAAAGACGATATGGTCCCCTTGGACCAACAAAAAAGCTGGTCTGTCAACAAGCCACCAAACATCTTATATTGTTTGTCTGTAAATGTGGCCATTTCTGCGAAAAGGGACATTGTTGACAAATTTATCGATTTTGAGTTTTGGATTTTATTTGACAGACTGTTATATTTAGAACGTGATGTGAGAATTTCAGACCTTCAAATTTATTTTTCACGGAGTTATGACCCTTTTTTGGAGATACCCCCAAAATGACTTAAAATGGCCAAACTTTTAAAAACAAACTTTTGCCGGGAAATAGTAAGTTCAATCATCTGCCGTTATTACTTGTATGGTTTTAGGTCAAAATAATGTTTCATTCCAGAGTTATTGCCCTTTTTGTAACGTTACCCTAATTTTTACTTTTTCGTCTTTTTCTATCATTCTCTCCTCCCATGCAGAAGAAACAAGTCGCGTAAGGCGAAATTACTACATTTAGTCAAGCTGTGGAACTCACAGAATGAAACTGAACGCACTGCATTTTTTCACAATGACCGTAGTCCGCCGCTAGTGCAAAAGGCAGTGAAAGTGACGAGCCTGTTCAGCGCGGTGCCGGTAGCGGTTGCGCTGTGCTGCATAGCACGCTTTACTGTACCTCTCTTCGTTTTAACTTTCTGAGCGTGTTTTTAATCCAAACATATCATATCTATATGTTTTTGGAATCAGGAACCGACAAGGAATAAGATGAAATTGTTTTTAAAACGATTTCGGAAATTTAATTTTAATCATAATTTTTATATTTTTAATTTTCAGAGCTTGTTTTTAATCCGAATATAACATATTTATATGTTTTTGGAATCAGAACATGATGAAGAATAAAATAAAAGTAATTTTGGATCGTTTTATAAAAAAAATTTAATTACAACTTTCAGATTTTTAATGACCAAAGTCATTAATTAATTTTTAAGCCTTCATGCTGAAATGCAATACCGAAGTCCGGCCTTCGTCGAAGATTGCTTGGCCAAAATTTCAATCAATTTGATTGAAAAATGAAGCCGGATATGACGTCATAAAAGACATTTATCGAAGAAAAAAATTAAAAATCTGGGGATTTCATACCCAGGAACTCTCATGTAAAATTTCATAAAGATCGGTCCAGTAGTTTAGTCTGAATCGCTCTACACACACACACGCACAGACACACACACACACACATACACCACGACCCTCGTCTCTATGTTAAAACATTTAGTCAAAACTTGACTAAATGTAAAAACAATCAGCCATATGATTTTTTTTCTCGAATATTTCTTCTTCTTTCATACTACCTCTCCCCCCTCCATGTTCTATTCTTTCTTCACCCACACACATACAAACACAAACTATTTGAGGCTGTCTGCTGAAAACAATACACACACACACTTGTCGACTTGAAGTTGTGGTACTTCTAAATTTCATAACAAGGATTAATTGTTCAGTTTCCTTGGTAAATACAGCTTCCAGTTGTAGAAAGTAACATGGTGCTGTGTGTCCTTGCACACGTGGGTCTGTCAGTCTGTCCATCACTTCACTGAATTGAAAATGTCATCCGTGCACTCTGCTATCGAACGTCTCCCTTTACTTTCAACAAACTGAAATGCCAATCAGGGTCGAACTTGATGTGGCCGACGATCAAGACATTTTCAAAATGGATTTGTGCTGTTCATTCACACACAAAACTGCATGCCAAAGTATTGATGCACCATGCCGAAGACTGAAGTTGCTACCCTCCTCTGTACCCCTGCCTCATTCGCAAGGTAGACGATTTGCTTCTCTGAAACAAAGGCAACCACAGAGTTGATCAACATATTATTTACTAACCACTATTTGCACAGCTCAAGTCTGGTTTTGGGTACCTGTCCACTTGCCATTTCTAAGCTGGTATGGTATGGTGACATTATCGAAAATGTAGTGTGTGTGTGTGTGTGTGTGAGTGTGTGTGTGTGTGTGTGTGTGTGTGTGTGTGGTGTGTGTGTGTCTGTGTGTGTCTGTGTGTTTGCTTCTTTGTTGGAGAAAACAGCACATAAACACAAATATATAACTGTATTGCTCCCCCCCTTTTTTTAAAGTACTGACAAATTGTAAAGTATTAATATGTCTTAACCTACTGAGCAAAGTCCCAAGGGTAAACCATGCTGATTTCCTTTGAACTGGAACCGGTTGGACATTGCTGTTGCCCCATTCTGTCGAACACCTGCTTTGTGGCCAGGCACTTCTGTCTTTTGTTGTAGCACTGTCCGGTGAATTGCTGGACTTGTTTGCTGTTCCACGCCAGCAAACTGAGAGAAAGAGAGTAACATTGGTTAAATAAAAAAAGAGGAGTTTAAAAACATACTACACGTACACACATACCACCACCACCACCATCATCATCATCATCATCATCATCATCATCATCATCATCATCAAAAACATCATTGTCATTATCATCTCTCTTCCTCTATCTACCCCTCTCTCTCTCTCTCTCTCTCTCTCTCTCTCTCTCACACACACACACACTCACACACACACAGTGGCACGCACACACACACACTCGACTCACACACACACACACACACACACACACACACACACATACAGAAACCCTCACACAACACACACACACACACACAAGCTGCGCGCGCGCACACACACACACACACAAAACACACACTGCAGTCTATATGGTAACATTCCTGAAATTGTAGCCTGTCATAGATCTAAGTGGAGACAGCAAACGGTAAGAGCAACAGGTTCTCATTTACGATGTCCGGGCATTCAAACGATCAGGAAGAGGAAGACCTTGCTTCGCAATAGGCCTATGCTCTGGAGAACTCTTTAACCGATTAGTAGTGTGCGTTGTCATCATGAACGTTTACAACACCATCGTGATCAAAGTATCTGCTTCGACTTCGGAGTCACAAATGTCCGGGCGAAGTGCAACAAAATTATTCTGAATTAACAGCATTGACCTCGTCAACAAAATCGTTGTCTTATCCCAAAGTGACTTCTGTCAGCAGAACATTCCGTGTTCAACTGAGAAGACTGACTTGCCCTTCCACTATCAGAATTCACAGCTGCAAAGAACAGAATGCCCCAGTCAGCAACCACTGATCTAAATATCAGTAACTTTAGCAAGGGAAGCAACTAAAGATGTAAACGGGGAGTAACTGTTCTTCATCGGGCAACTGCGTTTGTCGTCTGCTTTTTCGTACAGTGCTACGGTCGCATGAAAGTCAGATCTACCTGAACTATGCGTATAGATCCGTCTAGTGAAATGTAGCTGTGTGATGATTTGGCTACATCACTTTGCTGAATGTGCTTCCAGATGAAAGTTTATATTAAGCTTACTGTCAAACATTAAAAAAAATAGGTAAGTTGTTTTAACTTGACCAAAACTAGCGACGAAAAAATGTTTCTCGAAGCACAACAAAACACTCTGTCGGCATTTCCGGCATCATCGCAGTCAACTTGTCATCGGTTCGATGTGTTTTTCCTGAGGAGGAATGAACATAAACATTTGTAGAAGTTTGTAATGTTGATCCCAAGACTATTTTCCATTACTTTAAATTGCTGTTCATTGTACTATCGCTGATAATTCATTGAACATTTTAGAAATTCAACTTGAAGTGGACATCAGTCAGCACAGCAAAGTTTGTTTACATTTTGCTCTAACTTTGACCCCGCGTTTCTCCAATCAGAGGCTTAAGATCAACAGTGTCCCTTTTCGCAGAAATGGCCACAAATGATTCCATATCACTGTAAATGTTCAATTTGAGAATTATCTCCCGTTGGCTCTACCAGTCCAGACGACAGTTATTGCCCTTGTCAATAAAGCCTTATTTTGAAAATAAGGCTTTATTGACTCAACTTGTGATTTTGGACAACTTCAAATTGAGCAATTCTATAAATTAAAATTAAAAGTCACGCAAGGCGAAATTACTACATTTAGTCAAGCTGTCGAACTCACGGAATCAAACTGAACGCATTGCATTTTCTCACAAAGACAATACAGCTTCGTCGATCCCTGCGAGAAGGAAATCGCACAATTTTCACGTGCAAAACGAAGTGAAATTGACAAGCCAGAATAGTGCAGTAGCATATTGCGCTAAGGAAAAAAGCGCGCTTTTCTGTATTCTTTTTAGGTTTCTAATCTTGTTTTGAATACATGTCATATTTATATGTTTTTGGAATCAGGAAATTATAAAAAAATAAAAATATCATTTTTGGACCGATTTCTAAAATTTTAATCGTAGTACCTAATTAACCTTTGATCGTTAATTGTGATCACAGTTTTAGAGTAAACATGACATATTTATGTATGTATTTTCAGATTAAGAATTTGATGAAGAATACGATGCAATCAATTTGGAATCTGTTTGCGAAAATGTGATTTTAATGACATCTTTGATTAGCAAACTCATTAATTAATGTTTAAGCCTCCAAGCTGAAATGCAATACCAAAGTCCGGCCTTCGTCGAAGATTACTTGACCAAAATTTCAACAAAATTGGTTGGAAAATGAGAGCGTGACAATGCCGCCTCAACTTTCACAAAAAGCCGGATATGACGTCATCAAAGATATTTATTAAAAAAAAGAGAAAAATATAGCTGGGGATGTCATAATAAAGAACTCTCATGTGAAGTTTCATGAAGATCGGTGCAGTAGTTTTGTCTGAATTGTTCAACACATACATACACACAGACACACATACACCACGACCCATAACCTCGATTCCCCATGTGTCGTCCTATACAATTGTTGTTATAATCGTTTACAGGCAGGCAGGGTGTGCCGAAGAAAAATTTCCATTTTTATGTAATATTTTAATGGACAATAAAGTGCTGTTATTGTTATTGTTATTGTTATCTATGTTAAAACAGCCCAAGACATCCTTTTCAGTAGGGAAGCATATTATTTCGTGGTCGGCTGGGCGTTAAGCAAACAAACAAACTTTATACACACACACACACACACACACACACACACACACACACACACACACACACACACACACACACACATCATGACCCTCTTCTCGATTCCCCGTCTATGTTAAAACATTGAGTCAAAACTTGACTAAAATTAATGTAAAAATGGCGTACGCGGATATTTCTTCCACATACAGATTAGACTGGCGGTGTCATTTTTCTTTATGAAGGTCGTTAAATGTAATATTTCCACATTGGGTTAAAGGCCATTCAGAGATTGTGAGCCTTTCGAATGAGTCCTCTCATTTTCCCCGCTGCTAGAACAGTATATCGTGACGGTCAGATTGCCGAGGAGTGGTTTCGTGTTTAGAAGAGGCTATCACTAATGCGAGCAATATTGTAATGTTCTAATTTACCCCGAGGCTAGAATGAGAGGGTGTTTTCAAATATTTGCTTAGCCCGCAGGGAAAGAAATAGGAACATCTACACAGATTGATTGGGTGCGTTCGGTACATCACACACATTTAAAAAGTTATTGATCGCTTAACACGGTAATGAGATATAGATGTGACATGCAGTTTGAATGCAATAAATAAAAATAAAATTAAAAGCGACAACAACACCATTAAGTATCAGATGTGCTTTCTCTTCGAGACGAGGGTGGTGGTGTACGTATGAGTCAGGGGCGGACGAGGGGGGGGGGGGGTGCACAGGGTGCAGGTGGTCTAGTAGTTTCCTCGGAATCACTTTATACACACACACCGGCACGGTTGGCCTACTAATGCACGGTTGGTCTACTAGTGCAGGTGCACCCCCCCTCCAGCAAAATATAAATAAAAAATCAAGTCTTTAGTGATTTTAAATGGAAATTGTGAATTTGGAAAGCTGATTCTATGACCATTTCTCAGATCAAATGGCACCAGATGGCACCATTTTGCTTCTTTGAGCCAAAACATTTTCCGGGGGGGGGGGGGGGCATGCCCCCGGTCCCCCCCTAGCAAATTCGGGCGCTTCGCGCCCATCACATTCACTTTCGATTCAAAGTGCACCCCCCCCCCCTTACAAAGCAACTGATCCGCCGGCCTGTCTGAGTGTATGTGCGTTAGAGCAATTCAGAGAAAACGGTTGGACCGATCTTCATGAAACTCTTCATGCAAATTCTTCATGCAAACTCTTCATGCAAACTCTTCATGAAACTCTTCATGCAAACTCTTCATGAAACTCTTCATGCAAACTCTTCATGCAAACTCTTCATGAAACTCTTCATGCAAATTCTTCATGAAACTCTTCATGAAACTCTTCATGCAAATTCTTCGAGATGATATTCCCAGACAGTTTGTTTTCCTTTTCTTTCGATAAATGTCTTTGGTGACGTCATATCCGACTTTTAGTAAAAGTTCAGGCCCTCATTTTTTGATCAAATTATTTGAAATTTTGGTCAAGCAATGTTCGACGAAGCCCAAACTATGGGATTGCATTTCAGCTTGGAAGCTTACAAAATATGCAATAAGTGTGGTCATTACAAATCTAAACATTTTAATACAAATTAAAATGTAAGTTATCAATCCTAAAATGATATCATCTTTTTCTTTATCATTTCCTGAATTCAAAATCATTTAGATATGCCATATTTACTCTGAAAATGTACTCACAATGAAAGAAAATATGGTAATTAATCACTACGTTCGCCTGCTTCGCGGAGACGAACTGGACTCGTCTCAGTCTCAGGGTTTAGGCTCGCGAAGCCTTTGTACATGCAGTCTCGGTGTTGGCTGTTTTTTGTAGTGTTGATCTTTGAGTCTGATGCCGATATATTGACTCAATGTTTTTATATCGCTTCACGCGACCTGTTTATTTTGTTTTGTTTTATTTTAAAAAAAAAAGGTTATAGTTATTATCATTGTCTGATAGAAATCATGAGAATACACTCTATTCATCTTTAACCTTGTATCACACGATTTAAAAGGACTATGCTTGACACAAAAAAGCTCGATGGAACTACAGGGGGGAGGAGGGGGGGGGGGGGTAAGCTCGAGCAGTTCATTTCTTTGGACAGATAAGTGAACATCTTCTCGGTTTTGTCCTCACTGATTTTCAGAGTTCTTCCTTTCCGATCCGGGATGGCGGAAAAAGCTTTGATCTTGTTGTTCGTTGCACTATCGTGTCGTCTCGCCTGCACGGAGTGGGCGGACAACAACCGAGGGAATGGCATGTACCATGGAGGTTACAATGGAAATTACCAAGGGCGCTCTGGAAGCTCGGGAGGGAGCTATGGAAGGTTTGGAAGGCCCCGTGGAATTCCCAGATCCCCCCATGAAAGACCAAGTTACGATGGAACGACCTACAGCAGACAAACACAAAAGAAATGTGAGTAGCATGCACAATGTCGTTGTAGCTCTTTGACTGCCGGAAGAATGTAGTCAAAAAAATCAAATGAAAAATTGATAACATGCAAGGTAAAACAATTAGTAGCATGGGCCAACAAAATTTTTGTTATCAAGTGAAAGGTTTTGAAGCAAATGAAGAAGTGATCTATGGTCCTTTGGAAAACATATGCTATTAATAGTGCAGCGATCCGAGCTGTAATTTATTTGTGGTGAATGTTTGAAATGGGTAGGGTGCACACACAGCCTGGCGGGATCACGGCAATTCAAGTAAAAGTCTTCAAAATGGAGTGATACACTGTTACAAGTAAAGACAAAATTTACGAAGTTGTTTTATTCAATAAAAAAGACATCGCACTGTTGGAAACATCGAGGACGACGAAAATTAAAGCACGTTGTTGGTATTAATGTCGACACAGTGCAGCTCTTTTCGTGACAAAAGAGCTGTTTATATTTTTGCTCATGTTTGTAAACGATGGGCTAACTAATAATCTGGTGAAGTTGTATCAGGCAGGATAGCACACCTATCCTTGGCATTCGTTGTCATTAATCCAACAAAATAAGGGCACAAATTTGTGCCCCACAAACTGCAAATGTGCCTCACAATTTTTGGGGCTTATTTTTGTGGGGCACATTTTGGTTTTGTGGGCCACAAACTGTATTTGTGGAGCATAAAATAAGGGGCACAAAGTAAGCTTCATAAAAAATAAGGACAAATATTTGTGGGGCTTAAACAGTGTTTTTGCCCCAAAAAATGTTTTGGGCTCTTTTTTTTCCTCCTTATTTTGGACGTTGAGCGTGGTTTTTCAGACCTACTGCGTGTCGGTTTTTAGTTAAGTCTTAATGGTGGTTCAAGAATCGAAGGCGATCAGTTTGGAAAGAATCTCCAATGATGTTTGCTAATGCGAGAGAATTGGGACGGGCGAACCTTTGCATATTAACCAGAGGTAAGTTTCCATGTTTCGTTTTATAACTGAGAGTGGGTTTATGGTAGTATGTGTTGCAACATGTGTCATTTCGACTCACTCGAGTCACTGTCACAGTCCACAGGCGCAAGGTATCGTTCACTGAACCAACACGAAGATAGTTGCCCTGTACAGGGATTTCCTCATTAAAGGCACAGTAAGCCTCCCGTAAACCATCACGAGCGTCTACATATAGTACAAGCATACTTCCATTTGAACGCTCACAGAACGGGAGCATCCTGGCTGCTTTCTGTCGAGCGTGAGAACTTTTCAAAGAATTTATTTTCGTGGACTTGGTCCTCTACAACAATGGCGCCTCGTTTTGGTGCTGGGCGGCTGTTATGAATACCGGAAATCACGCCCGGACAGTAAGCCTCCCGTAAACCATCACAGATACTGTCAGGCTTTTACACACAGTACAAACACCCTTCCATTTGAACGCTCACCAAACGGGAACATCCTAGGTGCCCTACGTAAAGAGCGAGCAATTTTTAAAGAATTAATTTTGCAGATTGTCTCGAACACTTTTTGGACCCATCCTGAACTCAGGTCAAACATGAGTTACTTCCCTTTGGGTCTCATTCTATCGATGTAAACTGGCGATAGCCGTGGATTGATGATTATCAAAATGTTTTTGGACCGTGGTGCGTTTTTGCGCTAGACCTAACTTTTAAAATCTAAATAATAAATTGACAGCTTGTTACACAAACATTCTTTAATCATAAAAGAATTTTTTTTTCATCAAAACAAGATCAGTACAATTCGAAGTTGTGAAAGTGTGAACTGTGTGTCAAGTTCTATTATGTTTTTCCTTTGTGCTTTACACACATATCTATATATATATATATATATATATATATATATGTATGTTATCTATCTATATATATATACGACTTGTGTGTGTGTGTGTGTGTGTGTGTGTGTGTGTGTGTGTGTGTGTGTGTGTGTGTGTGTGTGTCTGTGTCTGTGTCTGTGTCTGTGTGTTCGCGATGCACGCCCAAGGTTCTCGATGGATCTGTTTCAAATTTGGTCACAATATTCAGGTACACCCCGGACACAACCTGGTCGATGAGATATTTCAACACGTGCTCCCAGCGCGCAGCGCTGAACCGATTTTGGTTTTTCTCTGGATCCATATCCAGTAACTCTTCCTTATCTTCTCCAGTGTTTTCAGCGTTTATCTCCCTTCCTTCGTGTGGCGTCAATCCATATTCCCGTTACTACGTTTTTTAGAATGTCACTGCACGTTACTATTTTTAGAAGGTCTCCAGTGTTTTGCGCGTTTATCTCCCTTCCTTCGTGCGCCGGCGAAGCCGGCGTACACCTGGCTTCGCCGGGTCCCAGGCGCAGCTGGGTATTTGGCTCCTTCGCCGGTACCCGGCGAAGCGGGTAATCATCTAGTGTAATATACATGTTATGTAATATACATGTACACACATCAACTTGTCTACATTGTACATGTATGTCTGTCACTCTATCAGTCTATGTGAACCCATTCAGTTCACTGATTCACTCAAAACTTCACTGAATGTAAAAGGACTTATAATTATATTCTAGAAAGATATCAATGCCACTGTCCTACAGTATCATAAGAATCAAGCGTTAATATTAATGTTGGTTTGGTCGTCTGTTGTCGTTTTTTGTTGTTGTTGTTTTATGGGGGAGGGTGGTGTGTAAAATCATCTGGTTCTGTGGACAGTGTGTTTGTTGTTCCTCCACATAGGTAAATATCATACTGCATGTACTCCTAGTACTACTTGTCCTGTCAACTAACTTTTTTAGATTTGGTGCTCAGAGGAATGTTACTTCAGCCAATATTAATTTTTACATTTAGTCAAGTTTTGACTAAATGTTTTAACGTAGAGGGGGGAATCGAGACGAGGGTCGTGGTGTATGTGCGTGCGTGTGTGTGTGTGTGTGTGTGTGTGTGTCTGTCTGTGTGTGTGTGTGTAGAGCGATTCAGACTAAACTACTGGACCGATCTTTATGAAATTTGACATGAGAGTTCCTGGGTATGAAATCCCCGAACGTTTTTTTTTCATTTTTTTTATAAATGTCTTTGATGACGTCATATCCGGCTTTTCGTGAAAGTTGAGGCGGCACTGTCACGCCCTCATTTTTCAACCAAATCGGTTGAAATTTTGGTCAAGTAATCTTCGACAAAGCGCGGACTTCGGTATTGCATTTCAGCTTGGTGGCTTAAAAATTAATTAATGACTTTGGTCATTAAAAATCGGAAAATTGTAAAAAAAAAATTAAAATTTATAAAACGATCCAAATTTACGTTCATCTTATTCTCCATCATTTTCTGATTCCAAAAACATATAAATATGTTATATTTGGATTAAAAACAAGCTCTAAAAATTAAATATATAAAAATTATTATCAAAATTAAATTGTCGAAATCAATTTAAAAACACTTTCATCTTATTCCTTGTCGGTTCCTGATTCCAAAAACATATAGATATGATATGTTTGGATTAAAAACACGCTCAGAAAGTTAAAACAAAGAGAGGTACAGAAAAGCGTGCTATCCTTCTTAGCGCAACTACTACCCCGCTCTTCTTGTCAATTTCACTGCCTTTGCCATGAGCGGTGGACTGACGATGCTACGAGTATACGGTCTTGCTGAAAAATGGCATTGTGTTCAGTTTCATTCTGTGAGTTCGACATCTACTTGACTAAATGTTGTATTTTCGCCTTACGCGACTTGTTATTATATATTACAGGTTGCCATCGATCCGGCACAGTGGAAGAAGCAGATTGATTCCTTCATGACTCGGAGGCTGTCAAGATTCAAATGGGAAATATTTCATGCTAATGGCAATTCAGGTAAAAGTTTTGCTAAGTGTCTATTTGAACTTGTCTACCAGGGAATTAGAATGTTTATGCTCTTGGCATTTATGTGGGTTTAGTGTGTGTGTCACTGTCAGTTACAAACACAATTTACTCCTTACTCATACTTTAAACTTGTTCTTGTCATTGTGTCAATGTTTAAAAGGCCCACTACGCCTCATTTAAAAGGTTGTCCTCACCTTTAACATGGGATAAGACCATCCCTCCACTTGGTCACAGACCAAAAATCAACACTTTGACTGCTTTCAGTAGTGAGGTAGATATTTTGGCGGTTTCGGTGAATTTTTGATTTCTTTAAAAGCGGCTGTACCTGAATTTATTCTTTAAAAGGATACCACTCTGCATAGAGAGCCTTGAGGCAGTTCATTTTTGGTATGCAACCATTAGTGCCCGTATGGTCTTATTTCATGTAAAAGTCGTCAGGCGTTGGACATAGACGGATTAAAAGAATCAAGTGTCCGATTCACATAGCCGCATGGAGTATGGGAGACAACTCCAACTGACCATAAGTCTTGCGTCTGCTTTTGGTTTAAGTTCGAGACATTTTGACAAAGCGCATTGAATTATGCCAGCGAAATAAAACTAAGGCCTGTCCACTTACAAAAACTGCTGGGTACAGTAAATCTGACATTTTGTTAAGGCAATGTGCGGCAGTAAAATTGAATTTGGAGAATACATGGAATTACCTGGTTTTCTGGGAAGTGACATATAAATGAATAAAACAATTGTGCATACTTCTTCTTCTTCTTCTGCGTTCGTGGGCTGAAACTCCCACATACACTTGTGTTTTTGCATGAGTGGATTTTTATGTGTATGACTGTTTCTACCCCGCCATTTAGGCACAGATATGCCGCTTTCGGAGGATTGTGAATACTGTTCGACATAGAGTGTCGTTGCTATGGAAACAGTCGTTACATTGGATTTCTAGGAAACGGTTTAACAGCGACATCATACATCATCTTTCTTTATTTGGTATTTAACGTCGTTTTCAACCACGAAGGTTATATCGCGACGGGGAAAGGGGGGAGAGGGGATAGAGCCACTTGTCAATTGTTTCTTGTTCACAAAAGCACTAATCAAAAATTTGCTCCAGGGGCTTGCAACGTAGTACAATATATGACCTTACTGGGAGAATGCAAGTTTCCAGTAAAAAGGACTTAACATTTCTTACATACTGCTTGACTAAAATCTTTACAAAAAATGACTATATTCTATACAAGAAACACTTAACAAGGGTAAAAGGAGAAACAGAATCCGTTAGTCGCCTCTTACGACATGCTGGGGAGCATCGGGTAAATTCTTCCCCCTAACCCGCGGGGGGTACATCATACATCAGAAATTCCTAATATTTGGCACATAGATACACATGTATCATATCTACAATCATATGGAACCATTTTTTTACTACAGACTACAGTTGAATTTGAGTATCTTTTGTCATAAGGATGAACGAATTTCTTCCTGCATATTTATTACAATAATTAATTTAAATTCAACTGTAGTTTAAAAAAAAGGTCTATATATGATTGTAGATATAATATGTGTATCGATGTATGATGTTGCTGTAAAACCGTTTTCTAGATATCCCATATGGCGCTGTTAATGCCAGTTTCCATAGCATCAGCAGTCTATATCCATCCACAATATTTTCATTCATTTTAATAAGTCACTTTAATAACTACCCAGAAAACTAAGTTATTCCTTGACTGTATTCTTCAAGGTTAAGTTTGGTAATTTTACTGCCGCACATTGCCTTAAGTCATAAATAAAGGGTTCCAGTAACATAGCGTTCTTTATTGACTTTGGAAGGTTAGATGTTGGATCTGTTTTTTTAAAAATATTTCCTTGATGTGTTGTAATAAGATCAACCGTCTGCTTGGGCATTATACAAAAGATCCATCACCTGGCTGCTGTCTGCGGAAAATTGATTAATTCATAGAAAAATATGCCTTACAGGGAAGCAGCTAGCCAGTTGACTTTACATGTGTTTGGGTGGAGGTCTTCTTATTGCATGTTCAAGCCAGGACAGATGGTGACCTGAAACATTTACACATTAAACATGTATGCAGGACTGCTACTGCTTAGGTGTAAGTGTGATGATATATTTGTTTGACTGATTATGGGCATTAAAATAAAACTGCAAAAAGAATACTTACACTTGAGATCTGATTTTGTGCGTGCCTGTGTGTGTGTGTGCGCATGAGAGTGTGTGTGGGCCTTTTGACATACTTGCAGAAGAAACCAACAGAGGTAACTGATAAACTTCATTTATTAACACAAAGAGGTAAACAAAGTGAACTCACACATTTTCACAAAAGTAAAAAAAGGCAGTCTCACATGTGTGATAATCTAGGAATACCAATGCATTCACAACATTTAGTACTCGCATGAATGGCCCAAGATATATAGTATATAAGCTGAGAATGTAAGTTCTAATTTGGCACATTTGTACATGTAGCTGCATCCGTTAGACATATATCCATCTTACAATAAAATAAAAAAATAGTGGTTAGGACATTGGCCTGAAAATCTTAAGGTCCTAGGTTCGAGTCTCTGCAGAGGCATTTACTTTTTCCCCTTAGTTGAAATTAAAATGCTCAATCCAGAGAGAGCAACCGTAAAGTTACCAGTGTAAAAGTAAAGCGTTGAATGCAGCTTAATGAAGGTCATGCCAGCAGTGTGGGTCAAGATTCAGGCCGCCTTCTAATGCAAAGAATTCTGTGTAGGATTCTCAGCTCTATCTTTACAAACACATAATCCCCAATAGACATACAGTGGAACCCCCCTTTACACTGGTGCAATTCTGTAACACTCCAGTGTGTATCGAAACACAGATACACGCACTCCATGACTCTGTAAGAAGACAAAACATATCGCTAGGTTTCATTTGTTTTTGATGACTGTATGACCTTTCATGAAGTAGTTTTGTTTTTTGTTTACTTTTGCCAGTTTGCCGGTTGGTTTTTGGAACTTTGCAAAGCAGTGTCGTGTCGTCTGTTTAGGTCTGGGGAAACACCAATGAAAAGAGCCGAAGAATCCCCGAGCGTTTGTATTGGGTTTGCTTTTGATTATCCATGCTCATCTATTTGGTTTTATTGGTGATCCTGAAAGGTTCCACTTTTTAACTCGATTTGAATTAAAAAAAAATCATTTTACAAACCCGTTATTCAAGATATAGAATACAGACTTATAATTCTTACCAAGAAACATCTTAACTACTTTTCATTTTAACAAATTCCACAGAGCATTATCAACTCAACCCCACCCCCTGCCCTCCTCTCCTTATTTTTTGTTTCTTTCTTTCCTCTTTTTGAAAGCGGACAAACACTCAAGTCCTTAATGGCTCAAAACCGTAGGACTTTTAATATTAATTTTAACCATGTATAACCTGCTTCCTGCAACTATGGTAACCGGGGATTTATTGCCTGGGGAACATGAGATTTATTTCCCAGGTGCTTGTGAATGAAAACTCGTGAAAATGATGACAATGTCTTTTATTTTGGCCTAAAATTGGCACTACTCAAATATCGCTTACTAGATGAATACCCGCTTTGCCGGGTACGGCTTCGCCGGGAAGAAATCGAGCTGAATACCCGGCTGTGCCAGGGACCCGGCAAAGCCGGGTGTACGCCGGCTTTGCCGGCGCACCGCACGAAGGAAGGGAGATAAACGCGCAAAACACTGAGAAGAGTAATACCCGGCTTCGCCGGGACAGTGACCTTCTAAAAATAGTATAACGGGAATATGGATTGAGCGTTGTCGACAGTGACCTTCTAAAAATAGAAACGGGAATATGGATTGACGCCACACGAAGGAAGGGAGATAAACGCTGAAAACACTGGAGAAGATAAGGAAGAGTTACTGGGAATGGATCCAGAGAAAAACCACAATCGGTTCAGCGCTGCGCGCTGAGAGCACGTGTTGAAATATCTCATCGACCAGGTTGTGTCCGGGGTGTACCTGAATATGGCCACCAAATTTGAAAGAGATCCATCGAGAACTTTGGCCTTGCATCGCGGACACACACACACACACACACACACACAAGTCGTATATATAGATAGATGACATGCATTACAACATGAGGTCAATTCTAGCCTCATGCCTCTGCAGAAGGGGAGCGGGCACACTGCAGTTACATATGTCATCATACACGGGTCTCACTCTGTGAAAGTGGTTTCCGTTGGCAATTTGATTGGTTCAGCGACTTTTTTGGCGGGAACTATTTTCCAAGTTTTATTTGCGAAAGATTTCCTCATCCTTCTCTTCGGGCCGGGTGAAATAATCGGGCCAAATAATCTGATGACGTTTACATTTGTGCGTCACTTCTCTTTTGACGTCATATGGAGAAAAAAACCTCTGTCAAGGCCGCAAAATTGGGAGATTTTTTTCCGTTTCAGTTTCGCTTGATCTTAAGCGGTGGTCTTCTGCATTTAGAGACCAGAACGGGGGTCACCTAAAAAGAGGTGTTCCCGTATCCGAGGTCACGCTAAGCGAGGTTTTCTTAGTCATACAAAGAAGGCTTTAGGTCGGGATTGATGTTATCAGAGGTGTGACCTTAAACGGTAGTGACGTTAACCGGGGAGTACTGTACTCCACTAAGGAAGAGCGTTTTATTGCGTCTTAAAACCGGCTACTCGCGAAAGTCATCAGTGTAAAATTATGGCCCACAAAATAAAGCTTCACATTTTATTTTAAGGGCTTATTTTATTTGCCTTATTTTAAGGGGCACATTTTGTGTCCCATATTTTAATAAGGCCTTCTTTCAAGTGGGCCACAAACTGTATTTGTGCCCCACATTTTGTGCCCCATATTTTGTGGGGCACATTTCGCGTTTGTGGCCCACAAAAATAAGCCCAAAACGAGTGGGATTAATGACATCGAATGCCAAGGATACACACCCCACCCGCTGGCCCCACCAACAGCGTGTCAATTGCCTCCTGTGTGCGTACCACATTCCAAGCACGCTTCATCTCAGTGTGTAGCTCAAGGGAAGGCACTCTAGACACCAACACTGCAAGTACAACAGCTTTCTTAACGGTTCAGGAAGTGGTGAGGACACTGAACGCCTACACAGAAGAAAACAAAGTTGTCAGCGTTGTGAATATTCTTTTGCTGACACCAAAAAATATAAATGAATAACAGAATGCCGGTGTCACGAACTGAAAACTCTGCTGAACAATCCCTCTCAGTGCGGTCAATGCGCATGCGCCAATCTGGCTTGGACTTAAAAAATGCGACCCTTTGACCGAACGAACCATGGGTTAGGGTTAGGGGGGTTAGGGTTAGGATTAGGGTAATGGTTAGGGTTAGGGTTAGGTTGTTCACGACCTGATTAATCCCCCCATGTTAGCGCATGCGCATTGAGAGGTATTGTTCAGGCAGAGTTTTCAGTTCGTGACCGGCAAGATCATTCACCGTACTGTTCGGCAACTTCCGTATATTCCCGTAAGTATTCGGAAATTGGTAGGCTTACCTGTTTATGGGCTGTAACAAGTTAAACTGGCGCACAATTTAAAATGACAAACAAATATTTCCCAAAAATTCCATTCGCAGTTTTCACTACAATTTTAGCACTTGTATTTCTAAAAAAATCAACAGTTTGTCAGCTTCATTTGAAGATACTTTCCTGGTAGCATCAAGTTCTGTCTATGTTATCTTGATTGTAAAAGGTACATTCCTTCTCGTTTACGATTATGCACACCGTCTCAGGACTGTCCAGAGTCTTTTAATTAACACAAGGGACGAGCTTCCTTTCTGAGGTGCACGAGAAAGTTACCACCCCAACGCCGGGAGCCAGCCGCGACTGAGGTAGGATTGGTTTAAACTGAGGTGTGTCTGTGTAATTTCAACCAATCCGGCTCCGCGGCTGGCTCGGGTTGGGTTGGTAACTTAATCGTGCACCTCATATCCGGTTGGGTTGGTAACTTAATCGTGCACCTCAACTCCGGTTGGGTTGGTAACTTGATCGTGCACCTCAGCTCCGGTTGGGTTGGTAACTTGATCGTGTACCTCAGCTCCGGTTGGGTTGGTAACTTGATCGTGCACCTCAGCTCCGGTTGGGTTAGTAACTTGATCGTGCACCTCAACTACGGTTGGGTTGGTAACTTGATCGTGCACCTCAACTACGGTTGGGTTGGTAACTTGATCGTGCACCTCAGCTCCGGTTGGGTTAGAAACTTGATCGTGCACCTCAGCTCCGGTTGGGTTGGTAGCTTAATCGTGCACCTCAGCTCCGGTTGGGTTAGTAACTTGATCGTGCACTTCAGCTCCGGTTGGGTTGGTAACTTAATCGTGCACCTCAGCTCCGGTTGGGTTGGTAACTTGATCGTGCACCTCAGCTCCGGTTGGGTTGGTAACTTAATCGTGCACCTCAGCTCCGGTTGGGTTGGTAACTTGATCGTGCACCTCAGCTCCGGTTGGGTTGGTAACTTGATCGTGCACCTCAGCTCCGGTTGGGTTAGTAACTTGATCGTGCACCTCAGCTCCGGTTGGGTTGGTAACTTAATCGTGCACCTCAGCTCCGGTTGGGTTGGTAACTTAATCGTGCACCTCATATCCGGTTGGGTTGGTAGCTTGATCGTGCACCTCAGCTCTGGTTGGGTTGGTAACTTGATCGTGCACCTCAGCTCCGGTTGGGTTGGTAACTTAATCGTGCACCTCAGCTCCGGTTGGGTTGGTAACTTGATCGTGCACCTCAACTACGGTTGGGTTGGTAACTTGATCGTGCACCTCAACTACGGTTGGGTTGGTAACTTGATCGTGCACCTCAGCTCCGGTTGGGTTGGTAACTTAATCGTGCACCTCAGCTCCGGTTGGGTTGGTAACTTAATCGTGCACCTCAGCTCCGGTTGGGTTGGTAACTTAATCGTGCACCTCAGCTCCGGTTGGGTTGGTAACTTGATCGTGCACCTCAGCTCCGGTTGGGTTGGTAACTTAATCGTGCACCTCAGCTCCGGTTGGGTTGGTAACTTAATCGTGCACCTCAGCTCCGGTTGGGTTGGTAACTTAATCGTGCACCTCAGCTCCGGTTGGGTTGGTAACTTAATCGTGCACCTCATATCCGGTTGGGTTGGTAGCTTGATCGTGCACCTCAGCTCCGGTTGGGTTGGTAACTTGATCGTGCACCTCAGCTCCGGTTGGGTTGGTAACTTAATCATGCACCTCAGCTCCGGTTGGGTTGGTAACTTGATCGTGCACCTCAGCTCCGGTTGGGTTGGTAACTTGATCGTGCACCTCAGCTCCGGTTGGGTTGGTAACTTAATCGTGCACCTCAGCTCCGGTTGGGTTGGTAACTTAATCGTGCACCTCAGCTCCGGTTGGGTTGGTAACTTAATCGTGCACCTCAGCTCCGGTTGGGTTGGTAACTTAATCGTGCACCTCAGCTCCGGTTGGGTTGGTAACTTAATCGTGCACCTCAGCTCCGGTTTGGTTGGTAACTTAATCGTGCACCTCAGCTCCGGTTGGGTTGGTGACTTAATCGTGCACCTCAGCTCTGGTTGGGTTGGTAACTTAATCGTGCACCTCAGCTCCGGGTACACGTGAAAGCCTGGTCGAGGCTGACATAGTGTACTGTACACTGTGACTCATACGACAAAGGGATGTATCTAAAGGCAGTCCTTCCCGCCTCAAAGATTGGACTAACCATGTTAGATCTGGTCAGGCTTTATACGGGGTAAAGCCATACCGTCATACCAAACATCAAATCTAAGTAGTTTATATGCACAGTGTGAAATTGTCGATGGAATACATTCTTCACGGACTATACTTCCTAAATCAATTTATTTTAAAAAGTCCACTCTTCATAAGAACCAGTCAGGCTGTTGACTTTTGGCATTTGTCCAAGTAGTGGGATGTCCTATGCCATGAAAAACCATGGGCAGATCTGAGATTTGCCTGGTTTTGCAGGAAGTGCTGTGCCTTTAAGATCTTATCTCTGTATTTTGCTGCGTTTCAGTATTCGCCACCTGCTCCATGATGCCGGACCCAGCAGCTCCTGTCCTGGTCACAGGAACGGTCAGATTCGAGCAGACTGTCGTGAGTAATCTTTTGTGTTAAAGCTGTCCAAAATTATCGTGAGCAATCTTTTGAGTTAAGGCTGTCTAAATTTGTCGTGAGTAATCTTTTGTGTTAAAGACACAGTAAGCCTCCCGTAAACCATCACAGATATAGTCAGGCTTTTACACACAGTACAAACACCCTTTCATTTAAACACTCACCGCTTGAGAACATCCTAGGTACCCTCCGTAAAGAGCGAGCATGTTTCAAAGAATTTATTTTTGCGTGGTTTATCCCTGAGCCATCGTGAACCCGTGTGATACAGTTTCCTTTTTACATTTAGTCAAGTTTTGACTAAATGTTTTAACGTAGAGGGGGGAATCGAGACGAGGGTCGTGGTGGTGTATGTGTGTGTGTGTGTGTGTGTGTGTGTGTGTAGAGCGATTCAGAGTAAACTACTGGACCGATCTTTATGAAATTTTACATGAGAGTTCCTGGGTATGATATCCCCAGATGTTTTTTTCATTTTTTTGATAAATGTCTTTGATGACGTCATATCCGGCTTTTCGTGAAAGTTGAGGCGGCACTGTCGCGCTCTCATTTTTCAACCAAATTGGTTGAAATTTTGGTCAAGTAATCTTCGACGACGCCCGGACTTTGGTATTGCATTTCAGCTTGGAGGCTTAAAATTTAATTAATGAGTTTGCTCATTAAAGTTGTCATTAAAATCGATTTTTTGCAAACAGAATTAAAATTGATTGCATCGTATTCTTCATCACATTCTGAATCTAAAAATATTTACATATGTTATGTTTACTCTTAAAATGTGATCACAATTAACGAAAATAAAATAATTAGTCTTACGATTAAAATGTAAGAAATCGCTCCAAAAATGATGTCATCTTATTCGTGATCATTTCCTGATTCCAAAAACATATAGATATGATAGGTTGTATTCAAAACAAGCTCAGAAAGTTAATTTTGCACGTGGAAGGTGAGCGATTTCCTTCACGCGGGGATTGACGAAGCTGTACTGTCTTAGTGAATAAATACAGTGCGTTCAGTTTCATCCCGTGAGTTCGACAGCTTGACTAAATGTAGTAATTTCGCCTTACGCGACTTGTTACATTTAGTCAAGTTTTGATTGACTAAATGTTTTAACATAGAGGGGGAATCGAGACGATGGTCGTGGTGTGTGTGTGTGTGTGTGTGTGTGTGTGTGTGTGTGTGTGTGTGTGTGTGTGTGTCTGTCTGTCTGTACGTGTGTGTGTGTAGAGCGATTCATACCAAACTATTTGGACCGATCTTTATGAAATTTGACATGAGAGTTCCTGGGAATGATATCCCTGGACGTTTTTTTTCTTTTTTTCGATAAATACTTTTGATGACGTCATATCCGGCATTTTGTAAAGGTTGAGGCGGCACTGTCACACCCTCATTTTTCAATCAAATTGATTGAAATTTTTGTAAAGCAATCTTCGACGAAGGCCGGACTTCGGTATTGCATTTCAGCTTGGTGGCTTAAAAATTAATTTATGACTTTGGTCATTAAAAATCTGAAAATTGTAATAATTTTTTTTTTATATAAAGGTACAGAAAAGCGTGCTATGCAGCACAGCGAAACCACTACCGCGCTGAACAGGCTCGTCAGTTTCACTCCGTTATGCACAAGCGGCGGACTACCGTCATTGTGAAAAAATGCAGTGCGTTCAGTTTCATTCTGTGAGTTCCACAGCTTGACTAAATGTAGTAATTTCGCCTTACGCGACTTGTTTCGCAATGCAGTCGTCAGTTTGTAATTTGAATGCGACTCGCTGTAAGCTTATCTGCGATAGCACGTTATTATGTACCTCTGAGTCTAAACGAAACAAACGGCTGTGATTCACAAGAACTCTAGCGATGGCTTTTGACTGTTCAGAGGAACTGGCGATAGACATAAACCGTCGCCTGCTACAAGAACCACGACCTTGCGTGATTCTTCTTCCGGGCTTTTCTTTTTTCAAACTTTCACAACTTCGAATTGTACTGATCTTGTCTTGATGAAAAAAAAATTCTTTTATGATTTAAGAATGTTTGTGTAACAAGCTGTCAATTTCTTTGTTAGATTTTAAAAGTTAGGTCTAGCACCAAAGCGCACCACGGTCCGATTTTGTTATTAGACAATCAAAACTTGAATAAATGTAAAAAACTTGACTAAATGTAAAAACGTGAATACCCTTCTGTAGACCTCGTGGGGCCGTGTGGACCCACATTGTTATGTATTAATTTCGCTCCACGCGACTTGCTTATTAACTTCAAAATTAAACAGATAGTAGAAAATTATGTTTAGAGCCAATACCTGAAGGTTTGTGACTTCTCTCCCTAGTTACATTTAGTCAAGTTTTTACTAAATGTTTTAACATAGAGGGGGGAATCGAGACGAGGGTCGTGGTGTATGTGTGTGTGTGTAGAGCGATTCAGACTAAACTACTGGACCGATCTTTATGAAATTTGACATGAGAGTTTCTGGGTATGATATCCTCAGACGTTTTTTTCATTTTTTTGATAAATGTCTTTGATGACGTCATATCCGGCTTTTCGTGAAAGTTGAGGCGGCACTGTCACGCTCTCATTTTTCAACCAAATTGGTTGAAATTTTGGTCAAATAATCTCCGACGAAGCCCGGACTTCGGTATTGCATTTCAGCTTGGTGGCCTAAAAATTAATTGATGACTTTGGTCATTAAAAATCTAAAAATTGTACAAAAAAAAAAAATTGTTTTATAAAACGATCCCAATTTACGTTCATCTTATTATCCATCATTTTCGGATTCCAAAAACATATAAATATGTTATATTTGGATTAAAAACAAGCTCTGAAAATTAAAAATATAAAAATTATGATCAAAATTAAATTGTCGAAATCAATTTAAAAACACTTTCATCTTATTCTTTGTCGGTTCCTGATTCCAAAAACATATAGATATGATATGTTTGGATTGAAAACACGCTCAGAAAGTTAAAACGAAGAGAGGTACAGAAAAGCGTGCTATCCTTCTCAGCGCAACTACTACCCCGCTCTTCTTGTCAATTTCACTGCCTTTGCCATGAGCGGTGGACTGACGATGCTACGAGTATACGGTCTTGCTGCGTTGCATTGCGTTCAGTTTCATTCTGTGAGTTCGACAGCTACTTGACTAAATGTTGTATTTTCGCCTTACGCGACTTGTTTTTGGCTCACGTAAGTGTAGCCTATGCGATGATAAACTTTGTCTGTCTGTGCGTGTGTGTGTGTGTGATAGAAACTTTAACATTTCCGAGTCTATGGATAAAGCTCGCATAAGAAGATTACTATTTGAAGACGTCACATTATGACGTAAGAGGGTTAGACGTCACGCAAAGGAATTACTGAAAGTCTCGGTCATTGTTATTGTGAGCGGGCCGAGACTAGCTGGCAGATCCAGTGTCTCGCTTTCTTGCACAGTTTCACCTATAGATGCTTATTTCTTACTGTGTGTGTGTGTGTGTGTGTGTGTGTGTGTGTATGTGTGTGTGTGTGTGTGTGTGTGTGAGTGTGTGTGTGTGTGTGTGTTACTGTGTGTATGTGTGACGGAGTGATTGAGTTTGTGTTACTGTTTGTCGATTTCTTACGTGAGCCTTGAAGGCTTTGCCTCTTGTTATACATATAAGTTCCTTCAGTTTGAGAAACATGGGTCCGCACGGCCCCACGATGTCTTCAGGCGTGTGTAGTCTACATTTGACCTTTGTTTTTTTAATTACTTCTCACTGAAATTTAATGATCTTTTAGGACATAGGAGCTTTTTAGGTGTCCGAGGCATTCTTAAAAGCTCATTAAAAAAATCCAACTGGTTTAAGAGATATTTGCAATTAAACACCCTTCTGGGTCCACACGGACCCACGACGACCGGCGAAGGTTAAGGCTGTCTAAAAGTGTCGTGAGAAATCTTTTGAGTTAAGGCTGTCTAAAATTGTCGTGAGTAATCTTTTGTGTTAAGGCTGTCCAAAACTGAGCCCAAAGTCGACTTTGCAAAGACTTCGCAACATTTTCTTCTTCTTCTATGTTCGATATTCATGGCCGTCATAACCTCAGGTCAGTGGCTGACGTGAAGTCCGCAGTCTTCTGCAGTTCGGTAGCGGGCCCTTCGAGCTTGGTGCCAGGGCTGTTGTCTGTTGGCCAGTAGTGCTGGCGAGCTGTCTCCAATTTTGGGCATGTCCGTAGAATGTGCTCAGGGGTTTGCTCCTCAAAGCCACACTCACATTTGGCTGTGTAACGCAACGTCTTTCCACGGTAAACTCCGCGCCAAAGCTGCGTGCAGTCAGCTTCGCGAAGTGAACTTCGCCTATTTAATTTGAGGCTTTACAAGCATTGAACTTTCATAAGTAAACGATTCGGCTCACCATCTCTAATCTGTCCAGGCTCTTGCGTGCGATAAGAACACCCTTGTACCAAAATGTAAGAGCGTATAGCTATCTTGTGTGTACATGTACATTGTTGAAATGTTGTATTGAATTAGTTTTAAAATGGACACGTTTGGCACACAATTTGCACTCTGCAACAGACGAAGGAAGCAGTTGATTTTTTGTATGTGTCCAAGTGGAGAGATTATTTTTGTCCCGCATGTACAGATCTGTTTACAAGGTTCAGATTGAATCTTCAAATTACGTACATCACGTGTCATTCCTTATTTTTAACCATTGTGAAGAAGGCAGCGACAAGCTGTCGAAATATTGATTAAGAATGTACCCAGCCCGGTTACTGTTGTGTGGAGTTTGAGTTGAATGGCCGGACGGTATGCATACTCAACCTTGTCAACGAAACACACATAATATGGAGTGCATGCCATGTCTTATTCCGTTGTTTACGTTGTAGTTGTTGTTGTCCTCATCTTCATTATTGTTGTCCTTCTCGTGCAGTGGTCGTCGTTGCTCTACAGGAGTTTAAGGCTATGTTTTAAGGCTTACTTTTAACTGTTAACGTGGTTGTCGTCATCGGCGTTGCTGATTTTGCTGTCATCGTCGTCGATGCAGTCGTCGTTGCCATAGTAGTTGTTGTCGTCACCGTCAGCGTCGTTACTGTAATCGCCGCCGTTTAAGCTGTTGTGTCACTGTCGTCGTCGTTATCATTATCCTTACTTTTTATATTTAGTCAAGTTTTGACTAAATATTTTAACATCGAGGGGGAATCGAAACGAGGGTCGTGGTGTATGTGCGTGTGTGTGTCTGTGTGTCTGTGTGTCTGTGTGTGTGTGTGTGTGTGTAGAGCGATTCAGACTAAACTACTGGACCGATCTTTATGAAATTTGACATGAGAGTTCCTGGGTATGAAATCCCCGAACGTTTTTTTCATTTTTTTGATAAATGTCTTTGATGACGTCATATCCGGCTTTTCGTGAAAGTTGAGGCGGCACTGTCACGCCCTCATTTTTCAACCAAATTGGTTCAAATTTTGGTCAAGTAATCTTCGACGGAACCCGGACTTCGGTATTGCATTTCAGCTTGGTGGCTTAAAAATTAATTAATGACTTTGGTCATTAAAAATCGGAAAATTGTAAAAAAAAATAAAAATTTATAAAACGATCCAAATTTACGTTTATCTTATTCTCCATCATTTGCTGATTCCAAAAACATATAAATATGTTATATTCGGATTAAAAACAAGCTCTGAAAATTAAATATATAAAAATTATTATCAAAATTAAATTGTCCAAATCAATTTAAAAACACTTTCATCTTATTCCTTGTCGGTTCCTGATTCCAAAAACATATAGATATGATATGTTTGGATTAAAAACACGCTCAGAAAGTTAAAACAAAGAGAGGTACAGAAAAGCGTGCTATCCTTCTTAGCGCAACTACTACCCCGCTCTTCTTGTCAATTTCACTGCCTTTGCCATGAGCGGTGGACTGACGATGCTACGAGTATACGGTCTTGCTGAAAAATGGCATTGCGTTCAGTTTCATTCTGTGAGTTCGACAGCTACTTGACTAAATATTGTATTTTCGCCTTACGCGACTTGTTGGTTTTGTCAATGTCGTCATTATATTTGTTTGTCGTCTCGTAGGGGTGTGTCAATGTCGTTGCTGTTTTTGTCGTCATCGAAATCTTGTTGGTACTAACTTTGACAGTGTGTCTGACAGTCTTCCCAGAACCAGGCACTGAGTCAGTTGCAAGTGGCCGTGCAACTGCGCGGGTTTGAGACGCGGGACAACAACGTTGATCACGGAATGCACGTGCACATGTTCGGTGACATCAGAACATCATGCGCGGACGCAGGTGGCCACTACAATCCCACCAACATGACCCATGGCAGTCCATTCAGTGCTGTCAGGTTGGTGGCATCGCCCGTTTGTGTTTGCTTGCCAGTCTTCGTAGAAAAATGACATTCCAAAACTAATCGATATTACACAATGTTCTATTCTTATCTCAAACTGATAATCTCAAGAGATTTTGTATGTTGACTTACGAGGGTCGAGGCTTGCCGAAACCCCCTCAATGCCATACTTAACAAAGAAAGGCTGCGCTTGAAAAAGTCCGATCATTTCGCTGCATATTTCTCAGCTTCTATTCTAATCTAAGTATAAATAAAGAGAGAGAGAGAGAGAGAGAGAGAGAGAGAGAGAGAGAGAGAGAGAGAGAGAGAGAGAGAGAGAGAGAGAGATTAATTCTTTATTTAACGAAGGTAATAGAGTAAGCAGTAGTCTGCTTTTTTTGGGTGAGAACCAAAAGGTCGAGGATCAAAAGGTCGAGGCACAAAAGGTCGAGGACATTTGGTCAAGAGTCAAAAGGTCGAGTGCGACAAAAGGTCGAGGGTGACAAAAGCTGAAAAGGTCAACAGCAAAACGTCAAAGGGACAAAAGGTCGAGGATTGAAAAAGGTAGAGTATTAAAAAAAGGTCGAGGATTACAAATTTCGATTTCCTTTTCTGTGTCCATTCGTGAAGAAATTCTGCTTCGAGTGCTTATTGTGCCTGTCGTGAATATGATCGCACTAACTATTCTGTGTCTGTGTCCCAGTCCGAATGTAATTTTCTCTTCGCTTGGAAATGCTTTTAAAGTTTAGATATGGGGGGAAAAAAAGAAGAAAAAACTCAAGCTTTTAGCGTATCAGTGACATGTTTTGTGAACCAAATAATCTGTTGAGTATTGAGCTGTGTTCACCGTGGACCACACTACGCTTCATTTACCGACAAAACCGTCGGTCCGTGAACACAAACAAACATCCGTCACTCAAGGCACTCTTTGTACGAACACTGTTCTGAAATTAACCCCCCAAAAAGAACACAGCATTTATAAAATGCACAACAGGCACACAAAGCAGCGTTTTCTTCAAGCAGAAGAACAGAAAATTACGTCGACATTAATTTTCAGACGTCCACAGTTTTTTTAATCCTCGACCTTTCTTTAAATCCTCGACCTTTTTTCAATCATCGACCTTTTGTCCCTCAGACGTTTTGCTGTTGTCACCTTCGACCTTCGACCTTTTGTCGCCCTCGACCTTTTGACTCTTGACCAAATGTCCTCGACCTTTTGTGCCTCGACATTGCCTCGACCTTTTGTCGCACACCCGCTTTTTACATTTAGTCAAGTTTTGACTAAATGTTTTAACATAGACGGGGGAATCGAGACGAGGGTGTGGTGTATGTGCGTCTGTGCGTGTGTGTGTGTGTGTGTGTGTGTGTGTGTGTGTGTGTGTGTGTGTGTGTGTACTACAGGACCGATCTTCAGAAAACTGTACATGAGAGTTCCTGAGTATGATATCCCCACACTTTTTTTTCTCAATTTTTTTTTATAAATGTCTTTGATGACGTCATATCCGACTTTTTGTGAAAGTTGAGGCGGCACTGTCACGCCCTCCTCATTTTATAACCAAATTGATTAACATTTTGGTCAAGCAATCTTCGACGAAGGCCGGACTATGGGATTGCATTTCAGCTTGGAAGCTTAAAAATTAGTTAATTAGTTTGCTCATTAAAGTTGTCATTAAAATCGAATATTTAGAAGCAGATTAAACAAGTCGCGTAAGGCGAAAATACAACATTTACTCAAGCTGTCGACCTCACAGAATGAAACTGAACGCACTGCATTTTTTTCAGCAAGACCATACACTCGCAGCATCGTCAGTCCACAGACCGTTGCAAAGTCAGTGAAATTGACAAACCAGAATAGCGCGGTAGTGGTTGCGCTGAGCAGGATAGCACGCTTTTCTGTATCTATATTCTTCTTAACTTTCTGAGCTTGATTTTAATACAAACATAACATATCATATGTTTTTGGAATCAGGAACCAACAAGGAATAAGATGGAATTGTTTTAAAATCGATTACGGAAATTTTATTTTAATCATAATTTTCATATTTTTAATTTTCAGACTTGTTTTTATTCCAAATGTAACATATTTATATGTTTTGGGAATCAGAAAATAATGAAGAATAAGATAAAATTGTTTTTGGATCGTTTAAAAAAAATTTTGATTACAATTTTCAGATTTTTAATGACCAAAGTCATTAATTAATAATTAAGCCTCCTAGCAGAAATGCAATACCAAAATCCGGCCTACGTCGAAGAATGCTTGGCCAAAATTTCAATCAATGTCATTGAAAAATGAGGGTGTGACAGTGCCGCCTCAACTTTTACAAAAACCCGGATATGACGTCATCAAAGACATTTATCGAAAAAATAAAAACAACTTTGATGCCTGTATTTGCAATTTTAGTTATGAATAGTTTTTATTTACGAATCAAATTTAGCACACACACAAATTATCAAAATAATTATCTTTAAACCAAATTTGCCAATGATGAAGTCAGGTTGTTGAATTTTGTCCAAGATGAGCAATATGCTCTCAAAAACCCGTGTGTTTACTTTGAAGTGTTGGAATGTTTGATCAATTAATTTGTTTAACTTCTACTGGCATCAATCCGCAAAATGTATTCATTCAAATATTCCAACTTTGCACGTGACCCAGTCAGAATGTAAATGTTTGGTATGTATCAAAGTGTATAGATGGCCTAACCTCATGTAAGAGCCCTTGCAGTTATAAAAGGCAATAGTAAGCCAAACTTGGCGTTTGCAAGAAGAACGGTGCCTTGAAACTGACAGCAGCAACAACAACAATTTAATTATCCACAATCACAGTGACACTCAGTAGATCACATGGCAAAGCTTGGCCAGATCTGAGACGATTTTTTTGTTTGTTAGCTTAACGCCCAGCCGACCACGAAGGGCCATATCAGGGCGGTGCTGCTTTGACATATAACGTGCGCCACACACAAGACAGAAGTCGCAGGCTTCATGTCTCACCCAGTCACATTATTCTGAAACCGGACCAACCAATCCTAGCACTAACCCCATAATGCCAGACGCCAGGCGGAGCTGCCACTAGATTGCCAATTTTAAAGTCTTAGGTATGACCCGGCCGGGGTTCGAACCCACGACCTCCCGATCACGGGGCGGACGCCTTACCACTAGGCCAACCGTGCCGGTCATCTGAGACGGTGAGCCAACGTGTCTTGATACTGCCTTCATACCATGTTCACTGTTTTCAGACACGTGGGTGACCTTGGTAACATCTTCGAGGACGGGGGCGGTCAAGTGAACACGGTGTTCATGGACCCGGTAGCGTCTCTGGTGGGAGAATTCTCTATCTTTGGACGTGGTCTGGTGGTAAGTGTGAGGCTGTGGTTCATGTTCTCCTTACTGTATCATTCCATTGCATGCAGATCCCGGTCACTTCCTCCCAATGGAAAGCTAGCAGCAACAGCAGTCTTATTCTCAAAGTCTCAAGGGAATGTGTGCGTGTGTGTGAGTGTGTGTGTGTGTGTGTGTATATGTGTGTGTGTTAGTGTGTGTGTCAGTGTTAGTGTGTGTGTGTTAGTATGTGTGTGTTAGTAGTGTGTGTGTGTGTGTTAGTGTGTGTCTGTGTGTGTGTGTGTGTGTGTGTGTGTGTGTGCGAGAGAGAGAGAGAGAGAGAGAGAGAGAGAGAGAGAGAGAGAGAGAGACGCAGACGCAGATAATTTATTCAATAGGCCATAGCCCCTTATGAAGGATCGGAGTGTGAACAAATGATTAACGTTGCAAATAATTTAACTCATCAGGTGCAAAAAAGGTACAACATAACAATCGCACAACACTACGGATTAAAACATACATTACACGTTATTTAACTAAGAGGTTAAAACATCTCTTAATTTAAAGGCTTTATACAAATACAAGGATACATTTCTAACAACAGTTTCTTGAGGGGAAGCCAGGAGCAAGCTGAGTCTAAAAGTGCTTGGGTTTTTATAATATTTAAATGGGATAAATTTTTCTCTTAATCTGTTTAAGTATGGACAACACAAAACAAAATGGACTTCATCATCTTGCTTTACTTTACAAAGGGGACACATTAACTGATCGGCATCATGCTGTTTATATCGGTTAGCATGCACATTTATTTCTGAAATACCGAATCGAAACCTAGTCATAATAAACTTTAGATGTCTATCCACATTCAACAAAAGGTAGGGTTTAATGTCATGTACAGTACAAAATGTCCGATAAACAGCAAATCTATCACTATTTTGAATATGATAATCCCACTCTTGCCATCTGCAATCGACCAGCCTTTCCCTAAAAACACGCAAAAACTCTTTTTCATTAACATTGCCCTGATTCAACCACACAAAACCAAAACCGTACTTATACAATTTACAACGGACACGTGAGGCCCAGTTCTTTTGTCCACTCTCATCCATTTTATACAACATATCATATGATTTACGAGGAAGTTTGTGCGCCTCCATCTTTAACAATTTCATCCAGTAGCTAACGCATCTTAAAATAGAATTCAAATATATCGGATATCTGTTTGTCTCACCATATACCAGGTCATTAGGTGTTCGCATACGAACTCCTAAGAACTTCTTCAATGCAAATAAATGGACTTTTTCACACTGCAGAGCAGCTTTATCCAATCCCCATATCTCAGCACCATACTGTACTATTGGTTGTACTTGGGAATCAAACAACTTCAAAAAGACATGCAAACTATTATTATTAAGCACAGATAATCTTTGTATAATACACATCAGAGCATTTTTGGCCCGGCTTGAGAGATCACTACAGGCAGCAGTGAAACTGAGTCGAGTTGAAAACAATATTCCTAAATACTTATACACGTTTACAACAGGTAAAATATCAACCCCATATGTCCATCTTTCCCTTGCACTCAAATATCCACCTTTCCTAAACACAATAATGTTACTTTTACTCATGTTTACCTTTAAATGAAGAGAGGACACTGCCCTGCGTAAATTATTTAACTGAGTCTGTAGACCCACAACCGTCTCTGATAACAACAATAAATCATCAGCAAGCAAAAGAATAAACAATTCCAAATAATCATCAGTAAATGTGGCACCATGTCTTCCATTCTCAATTATCTCAAGTGCTAACTCATTGATAAAGAGAGAAAATAAAACTGGGCTACATACATCGCCCTGTTTAACACCAAATGTACAATTAATATAATCCGTAAACTTTGCTCCACATCTCACTTTTATTTTTACATTATCATACATACTCTTCACACACCTAAAGAGTTTCCCTTTTATACCATTTTTTAACAGAATTGGCCAGAGCAAAGCTCTGTTGATGGAATCAAACGCCTTCTCAAAATCTATAAAGGCAACATACAGTTTACGATTCAAAGAAAATTGTTTCTGTACAAAGGCCAACAGTGTAAACATATGATCAATAGTGGAATAATTCTTTTTAAAACCAGCTTGATATTCACCCGTACTGTTATTACATTCAATCCATTCTTGCAACCTGTTATTAATCACAGCGTGTGTGTGAGTGTGTGTGTGTGAGTGTGTGTGTGTGTGTGTGTGTGTGTGTATATGTGTGTGTGTTAGTGTGTGTGTTAGTGTTAGTGTGTGTGTGTGTGTGTGTGTGTGTGTGTGTGTGTGTGTGTGTGTGTGTGTGTGTGTGTGAAAGAGAGAGAGAGAGAGAGAGAGAGAGAGAGAGAGGACAAGACAATTAAGACATGACAATCTTTTTTGAAGAGTAAGTGGATGTTGATTGTGTTTATATTTTCTATTCCGTCTTTCTTTCCTAGGTTCATGCCGGCAGGGACGACCTTGGCCTTGGTACAGGGGAAAACAGAACCGAAAGCCTCAAGACCGGTAAC